>NC_143017.1:65149102-65449102 GCF_055824585.1 Amblyomma mixtum | reverse complement strand
GCGGGATGAACGTCAACCAAGGAAAGCCGTGTATTACCAAGCCTAGCCATCAATATGCTTCGCATCTCACTAGGCTTAACCTTAGCTAAGCCTCAGCGATTTTTTCTTGTACGCACGCACAAGGGTGATTTCCGAGTTATAATGCACGTATCGCGGCACCACTTTGCCCACGAAGGTTAGCGCCGCGACGTCTGACTTGCCAAGCTTGCGGATATCGGCAAGCTCTCCAGCGCGCCACTGGATCTTGATTTTGTAGGGACTCACTGGTCTCGTGCTTGGCCACAGTGATGACGCCGCGGCACACGTCGCCAGTGAGTTTCAGCTGCCCGTTGTTGTGCTGGCGCCCACATTTCGCTGGCTGGCTTGTCTAAACCAGCGCTGCGCGCCCGCCGTCGCTCAAAGCAGGCCCAGACTTTCTCGGACATGTCGCGGCTTGCAGCGTGAATCATCCGCCACGCCGGCGCCGGGCACGGACCTGACCCGAAAGACGCGGGTTCGATCCCGGCCGCGGCGGTTGAATTTCTTTGGAGGAGAAATTCTAGAGGCCCGTGTACTGTGCGATGTCAGTGCACGTTAAAGAACCCCAGGTGGTCGAAATTTCCGGAGCCCTTCACTACGGCGTCCCTCATAGCCTGAGTCGCTTTGGGACGTTAAACCAAACCAAACCTTCCTCCTCCCCGCCCCTCCGTCGGTGCGAACTCCTTACGACGCTTCGCCGGCCGTCGCCTCTCGACCATTGGTCTAATTTGGACGGTGGCCAGTGCCGTGACCTGATTGGAGGATTTCAACTGCTGGCTGCCGCAACCGAGAGAGACAGAGAGAAACAGCTTTATTTGCTCGAGCTAAATACGACGCATGCTTAGACGCCGTCGATGGGAGTGGTTCCCTCTTCACGGGACCCATATGCATCCCTGGCCGCCGAGTTGGTCTTCCACGGCGGGGCTGGTTAGCAAGGTCTCCCATCGCTCGGTAAGGGAGGATGAGGGATGGGGTGGGATAGTGGGACAGGTAAGAGGTGGGGGGATCTCCTTGATGAATTTGCATACTCCAATGACATAAGTACTTTCTTCTGGGCGAGTTGGTTCATAATTTCCAAAGGTAAAACCTTGCGCAAACAGTAGAAGAAATTTTCTTCTACTGTTTGCGCAAGGTTTTACCTTTGGAAATCCAATGACATGTTGGAGCGTGCCTAACTCAGTCTTGCAGAAATCACATTCCTTCTGGTACCTTTCCGGGTACATCTTGTGTTGAAGGTAAGGGTGCGGGAAGGATACTGCCTGTATCTGCCTGTAGATCGCTTGCTAGTTCTCTGGTAAGCGATTTGTGAGGATCGGGGTAACGTCGCCTCTCCGTCTTGTAATAGTTCGTAATTTCCTTATAACTAATAATGGACTGCGGCTCACCTTCCTCTGCCCGGTGTTCCATCTCTCGTGCCGCAACCGACACCGGCGGCTTTAAAAACGGAGCCGCGCTGAGCCCGAGCAGCAGACGGGCAGCAGAAGAGCCATCACGCCGGAGCTACGCTCGCTGCCGGGGCCGCCCTTCTTTGTGCTAGCCCGTGGTGCTCTTGGCCCTTGTATCATGTAAAAGCTCTTGTACATACTGTACATAAAAGTCATTTGACTCACCGTCGCCTCGACCGTTTCCTGGCTCGGACACCCAGTCCCAACACCATGCATGGAGAACCGGCCCTTCGATGTTGTCAGTTCAAATTCGCGCAGAAGCTTGTCCGCGACGTGCGGCTCTCGGGTGCCTGCGACGATCAGGTTTTGCTCCCATTTGGGGAGCAGGCTGAGGGATGCGGCGGCCTTAGTGCCCAGGTAGGCCGCGAACCCTACCCCCAGCTCGCCATTTTGGTATACTCAGAGGTGCCGTTGTAAAGGACTCCGGAAATTTAGACCGCCACGGTTCTTCAACGTGCACTGACATCGCAGAGTACACGGGCCTATAGAATATCGCCTCCATCGAAATTCGACCGCTGCAGCCGGGCTCGCACCCACGTCTTTCAGGTAAGCAGCCAAGCACCATAACCACTGACACAGACATTAGAGCCGCTAAGCGCTGGGTGCAGGGTCCGGGACCATGCTGCGATATACGCTGATCCAAACATACCTCCTGTCCTTTCCTAATAAATTTTTTCACCACCACCGCCACCAGCAATGTAATTTCTTGAAGCGAAGGCTTCGCTACGGTAGGTAATGCCAAGGTCAGTGTATCTATAGAATCCACCTTCATTTGATCTTCAGATAAAGAAAATTTGAGGTGCATAACTGGCCTCCCTGGGACAGTGGACATATGTAATTTTTTGAAGCGAAGGCTTCGCTAGGGTAGGTAAAGCCAAGGTCAGCGTATCTGGAGAATCCACCTTCATTTGATCTTCAGACAAAGAATATTTGAGGTGCATAACTGGCCCCCCTGGGACTGTGGACATATGTAATTTTTTGAAGCGAAGGCTTCGCTACGGTAGGTAAAGCCAAGGTCAGCGTATCTGGAGAATCCACCTTCATTTAATCTTCAGATAAAGAAAATTTAAGGCGCATAACTGGCCCCCCTGGGACTGTGGACATATGTAATTTTTTGAAGCGAAGGCTTCGCTACGGTAGGTAAAGCCATGGTCAGCGTATCTGCAGAATCCACCTTCATTTGATCTTCAGATAAAGAAAATTTAAGGCGCATAACTGGCCCCCCTGGGACTGTGGACATATGTAATTTTTTGAAGCGAAGGCTTCGCTACGGTAGGTAAAGCCAAGGTCAGCGTATCTGGAGAATCCACCTTCATTTGATCTTTAGATAAAGAAAATTTAAGGCGCATAACTGGCCCCCCTGGGACTGTGGACATATGTAATTTTTTGAAGCGAAGGCTTCGCTACGGTAGGTAAAGCCAAGGTCAGCGTATCTGGAGAATCCACCTTCATTTGATCTTCAGATAAAGAAAATTTAAGGCGCATAACTGGCCCCCCTGGGACTGTGGACATATGTAATTTTTTGAAGCGAAGGCTTCGCTACGGTAGGTAAAGCCAAGGTCAGCGTATCTGGAGAATCCACCTTCATTTGATCTTCAGATAAAGAAAATTTAAGGCGCATAACTGGCCCCCCTGGGACTGTGGACATATGTAATTTTTTGAAGCGAAGGCTTCGCTACGGTAGGTAAAGCCAAGGTCAGCGTATCTGGAGAATCCACCTTCATTTGATCTTCAGATAAAGAAAATTTAAGGCGCATAACTGGCCCCCTGGGACAGTGGACACCTTAGTGGCGCTTTAAGCTACGAAACGATGAGGAGCGGGAGCTTCGAAAGCAGAGGAAAGGAGCATAACTGGCCCCTGGGACAGCGGACACCGCTTTTTTGTGGCGGTAGTGACAGATGTGCGCTGCATGCGTTGGCATTGACAGCGTTGTGCCAGAGGAGGAGGAGGATAAACTTTATTTTCGTCGACAAATGTATCTGATGGTGTGGGGTTACAGCCCCATCAAGTGGCCATGAGCCCGTGGCTTTCGGCGACTTCTAGGGCTTTTGTCACAACCCGGATCTGCGTGTCCGAGTCGGCACTGAGCAATGCGGCCTCCCACTGGTCTGGATTCGAGAGCTGCAAGCCTCGAGGGGGGGAGTCCCGATGTGGGATAGAGTGGCATGTTGGCCACACAGTGGACAGGAAGGGGAGTAGACCCCAGGGTATCTGCGGGCATATATCGCGAGGTTAGGGAAGGTGTTCGTTTGGAGTGGCCTCCACGCAACTTCTTGGGGTTTGGAGAGAACTATGTGCGGGGGGATATAGCTAGAAGTCTACCTAAGCGGTAGTGCATGGTTATGTCATGAAATGTAACCATAGACGGGCGACACCACATCCCGGTCGACGAATTCTCGGGCATAATTGTGGGCCGCCTCGTTCCCTGGATGCGATGAGTGCGCAGGGACCCAGATAAATTGGATTGGGCGGAGTTAAAGTTTGGTGGAGTGGAGGAGAGAGAGGGTGATAGGGGAGACCCGGCCTTTGGCGAAATTACGAATCGCAGATTTAGAATCGCTGAAGATGGTTTCTGCAGAGGTGGAGACCATCGCCAAGGCTATGGCCGCCTCCTCGGCCTCTTCAGGCGATCTGACGGGAATGGAGCACGCAACTAGCGGCCGTCCACAGCAGTTTACAACCGCAAGCGAAAAAGCTTCGTGGTCGGAATATTCGGCAACACCGCGCTTCGCGTGAGCCACCGCTTGGCGCCGCCGCGGCGCGCCCTTCCTCCTCCTCAGCACCCCTCCCTTCTCCTCCTCGCCACCTGTTTACCCTTCGCCGCTGCTAGCGGTTCTTATCGCGTTATCGCAAAACGTTGCGATAACGCCCCAGCGGCGGTGGCGGACATAAAAGAGGCCGCGCGCCGCGGCGCGCGCTCCATCGTCCTCTTTTCCTCCTCGCCACAGGCTTACCCCTTGCCGCTGCTGCGCGGTCTCCGCCGCCGTCGCAAGAGAAGGTTCTTTCGCAAGGCGTTGCGAGAACGCACGTGTGAGCGGCGGCGGCGGTCGTAGAAGAGGCGCAGACATTCGCCATGGAAGGAAGAAAAGAAGACCCAGAAGCGGTAGCGAGGGACTTGGCTCAAAATCTACACCGCTCTCGTGGTACTCCCAGTGGATTGTGCGCGAACTGCGACAGCCATGACGTCAAACAGAGCATAACTGCAGCTTTTCGCTTGTATATCCAGGCTTAACCAGAGCTAAGCCACTGCCAATTTTTTTGTGCAGAGATTTAGCCCTGTCCTTGCGGCGAGCGACATGATACTCTGGGTGCATATCTTTAGGAAGAGGGGTAACGATAAGGTTACTGCGGATATGGTGTGGAAGCTGGACCCTGTCGGGTGTGGTTGTTTCGAAGCGTATTCCAAGCTTGTCGAGTATGTGACGTCCCGCGGAGGTGTGAGTGAGACGCTCGTACTGAGAAGTGAGATGAGCTTCCGAGAGCTCCGTCACAGTGTTGTAGACCCCTAATGCCAGTAGTTTATACGTGGGGGTCCGGTGGGGGAGATGAAGAGCCGCCTTGTATGGCTGTCGGCAGCTAAGGTAGAGGTAAGGGAGGGTATATGTGAGGCGACTGATAACAAACGCCTGAACAAGACGTCGGAGGTATGCCTCTCGCATGCCTTTGTTTATTAGCAATGCGACGAATTAGACGAATGGTCTGCGATACAGAGACTGTAAGTTTAGCTATAGAGTGTCGGTGTTTTTCCGATTGCTCTGGATGAGGAGCCCCAATACCCTAATGGTGGATACTTCGCGTATGGGCTGACCACTAGCAGTAATGCAGATGGGAGGATGGCCGTGGAGGCCGGGTTGACCTCGGATGAGCAGCAGCTCGGACTTCTAAGGGGAGCACGAGAGGTCGGCTGCGGCTACATGGCGCTTAATGACATCGACCGCTTGTTGAAGTGCGGATTCAACCTCAGCATCGTTGCCTGTTGAAACCCAGAGGGTAATGTCGTCTGCGTATAAGGTATGGCATAGCCGCGGGATAGCGTCTAATTTAGAAGGTAGCGTGAGCAAGGCGACATTGAAGAGAAATTTCTCCAAGCCAGCACTAATTTGTTGCTTCTAATTTTTGTTTCATGTGCGCAGTTTAGACCGCAAATGGTTCCTTCTTGGCGCCAACCTACCGCCTACCCCATACCCGGCCATCGGGTGCACCCCCCTGGAAAAAGTTCTGCGGATGCGCTCGATTATACCCACATTAATCCACCATAACTTATAATTAATTCACTCTAATGCACCTTAATTCATCATAATTTACGTTGCTATAATTTGTTATTATTGTTTAGATTTCGATTAACTCCAAAGCCCCCATCGTTTCACCTCTGTATTCATTTCGGACATTCAAATTGTGCGCCGCGTGTAAACTCCACTTTTTCGGTCACGTGAGGGCGAGACGCGGTACACTTCCGGCGATTCAAATTTTGCGCTCGACTACGCCCACTTTTGGCCGTTTTTTTTTTGTTCTAACTAACTAATGATCTAATTGGCACAAAATATTTAGCCTGGCATCCTCCCACCCCCCTCAGATTATAACCACTTTTTAGACTGTATCTATTTATAGTTCTCCGCCACTACTGCTGACACGTTTTGCAGACATGAAATCGTTGACATAGCCAGGAAAGGTGTTCGTCCGCCTTAATAATTTCTACCAACTGGGGATCTTTTAATGTGCACTGACATCGCACAGCACACGGACACCTTTGCGTTTCACTTCCTTTGAAATGCAGCCAGGCTCGAACCCAGAACTCCGACTCAGTAGCCGTGCGCCCTTACCACTGAGCCACCACGGCGGGTTAGCCATCTTACCTACTGTGTGACCCCGTACGTGCCGCATGGAGTCGATGCCCCTTGAAATATAGGGACAGTGACACACTGGTTGGACGGATGGAAGATAGGAGCGTCCATTTTGAAAGGGGTGGTGGTAGTTGCCATGCTCGGATTTTTTATTTTTGTTTAATTGTTCTGTAAATTATTAAAATTCATTATTTTCTTTCAATACGGTTTCCTACACTTCTAACATAATGTTAACAAGGGCTTCCGAGTTCCCTATGGCCAGAGGATAATCAGTGTATAAACTTGACAGGTGTTGCTGAAAGTACTTGCCCAATGGGCACTGAAAGTCTCTTGGACGTCCTGAAGACATCCTGAACGTCCCCAGGACATCCAGGGGAGGTTCAATGGCCATTGGGTTGGAATGTTAAGTTGCCATGCACACTTTTAAGAGACAATGGCTTGAAAAGGGACTTGACCTTTATGTGTCTTGGCTGCAAAGAAAATTTCAAGGTGAAGATAGCTGGACCCGCTAACTTGCGCACGCAGCTTTTGCAGATTTAGTTTTGATAGAAGTGCAATTGCTTGTTTTTTAACCACTGTCTCTCTGACCGGATACTGCTCTGAAATTAAGAGGGCTACTGCTGGGGCTGGTTGGAAATACATTATTGAGGGTATTGGTGAGCACTTCGTCCTGTTTGTTCGTCCCAGGATATTAAAAAGAAAAAAATACCCCGGATATCACATGCATAACCACTGTCACATGGGACCCAGTCCTGCAAAAGTGGAAGGTAGCACTTTATGGCACTGTTCTCATGAAGACCTCCTGACTTCAGCATGTCTTCAGGACTGTAACCTGCTTGCATTATTTACAGCTATTCATCCTCTGGCACTCTCAATATCGCGTGTTGCGGAAATAAACGCGCCCCGTAAAATGCTTCTTCCAGCTAAACGGGCGCATAGTTCGAGCTCAAATTTCGCATAGAAATGGCATTTGATCGGCAGAATTGTTTAATATCACGTTTGCTTGGGGTACTTACCTGATTCGAACAGAATAAGTCGGATATTCACATCGTCTGCGGCGACGACGAAGGAAATTAAGCTGCTCTGTTAGCTATCGCACCGGTGGCGCCATCTTGTTTGTCGGTCGTGAAGAATCAGCAAAGGAGGGGGATTCGGAGGTTTGAAGACGCTCTTTCAACTGTTTTTTTAATGCTCACAAAAAACTTAACTTGCTGAAAACTTAGTTTTGCCAAGCTAAGTTTTCTGTGACCATTAAAAAACCAGTGACCATTAAAAAACCAGAGCGTCTTCAACCCCCCGAATCCCCCTCCTTTGCTGATTCTTCACGACCAACAAACGAGATGGCGCCACCGGTGCGATAGCTGACAGAGCAGCTTAATTTCCTTCGTCGTCGCCGCAGACGATGTGAATATCGGACTTATTCTGTTCGAATCAGGTAAGTACCCCAAGCAAACGTGGTATTAAACAATTCTGCCGACCAAATGCCATTTCTATGCGAAATTTGAGCTCGAACAATGCGCCCGTTTAGCTGAAAGAAGCATTTTACGGGGCGCATTTATTTCCACAAAAAACTTAACTTGCTGAAAACTTAGTTTTGCCAAGCTAAGTTTTCTGTGACCATTAAAAAACCAGTTGAAAGAGCATCTTCAAACCCCCGAATCCCCCTGCTTTGCTGATTCTTCACGATCAACTAACGAGATGGCGCCACCAGTGCGATAGCTGACAGAGCAGCTTAATTTCCTTCGTCGTCGCCGCAGATGATGTGAATATCCGACTTATTCTGTTCAAATCAGGTAAGTACCCCAAGCAAACGTGGTATTAAACAATTCTGCCGACCAAATGCCATTTCTATGCGAAATTTGAGCTCGAACAATGCGCCCGTTTAGCTGAGAGAAGCATTTTACGGGGCGCATTTATTTCCACAACACGCGATACAAACTGGCAGAAGATGGACGTGCTGCATCTACAGTATGTGCCCCACGCAGAACCGGATCTTGGTATGTGTACTAGAACTATTACGCATCTCATGAACCAGTGATGAGCTGCCTAATCACTGAATGAACACCAGCCCAAGTTTATACCACAAAAAGACATGCATTCCCTTCTATTCATATTGACCACAACACAACCTTGACAAAATCTCGTGAGCTTTATTAGCACGGAAGCACTGGAGTCACAGCCTTGAACTGTAACAGGTTGTCAGGGTGATTAAATAGTCAGACTAAACAGTTGTGTACAAAAACATGGAGCATCGAAGAATGTAAGCAAAACAATAAAATTTAAAAAGTTAAAAGCACATTACAAGTGGCAGTGATGCAGAATTACTGAAACACATAGGTAAGCATCTTCCAGCTAATACAGGAAGAAATAGAGATGAGTGAAAACTCAATCAAGAGCAGACACTGGTCTTGAAAAGAAAATTTTATTAATTTAGTCATAGCTATGAAATTTTCAGGGCACGTATTTTCGTGCGCTGATTCTAGATATGTCATTTAATTTCATGTAAAACAATTTATGCACTTTTTATGCAAGTATTTTGCAGAGAGTTTTGAAGAAAATTTGCTGCAGGAAACTCGCTGAAATGTATGCCATTGGGTTCTCTTGACACCAAGGAATACAATAAGAGTAAAATTATCATTCTGGCTCTCATAGAACTTGAGTAATAGGGTACTGAAGCTGCCACTTCAGAAACAGGAATACACACTTTCCTTCTCATTCCTGAAGTGACAACTTCAAAACTCTATAACTTAAGCTCTATGATGGCCAGGATGATAATTTTACCCTTATTGTATTCCTTGGTGTCAAGAGAACCCAATGGCATACATTTCAGCAAGTTTCCCGCAGCAAATTTTCTTCAAAACTCTCCGCAAAATACTAGCATAAAAAGTGCATAAGCACTCAATGAATTGTTTTAAATTAAATTAAATGACATATTTAGAATCGGCACACAAAAATACATATTCCCTGAAGATTTTGTAACTGTGACTTCATTAATAAAAATTTTTTTTAAGACCAGTGTCCCCCCTTAACTATGCTCCAAACAGCATGGAAAGATGCTGTTTGAAAGACACTAAGCACACCACGAGCACTTGTAGTGTCTTTTCCGTTTTGCTCCTCGTCTTTCCGCGCTGTTTGCACCACGGATCATGACCGACTCACCCAGCTATCAGTTCTTCAATTATAAACTTGTACAGTTGTACAGAGTCTCAAGAAAGCACCAACGGCAAACTTTTCTTTATGACCGCATTGCATCAGTGTGTTTCCCATGATCGCGCATACATAAGTAGGAACAGTGGCTACACAAACTTTGATGCCTTATCTTGGCAGAAAGTCAAGTGCTTGCCAGGCATGGGATGTCCAAAATGCACAACTGCCACTAACATTGTGATTTCACACATTTAGAAAAAGCACGAAAAATCGCGCAAAATACTTGTACCATTTCTTGTTCTTGGGCTTCAGCAGCATCAAAATAAAAACTTTTTGCTCACCCCCATGCATAGGTAAATTCATCAGGATAATTTTAGCAAACTGGCATAATATGAAGTAAAAACATTACCTACACCAGTTGTTAATAGCCACATGTCAACAATATTGTTCCAGCCCCAAATCCATTCATGGGCTATATTTTTTTTTTACCTTAGGCTATAGACTCACCAATTTTACTGCAAAATATAACATAAAACATTTACCTGCAAAATGCCAAATTACAGTACGCATCACCGGGCACAAGTGCAGTATTGAAGACCAAACTATAGGTGCATAGACAAAGCAATGCTCAACACCTGCTGCAGTATGCAGGGTGTCTCCCCTAAGACTTGACAGAATTTTTATAAATAGGCTTCTCGAGTTGGAAGAGCGTTTTTTTCGGCTTCGCGTTGTCAATGGTGTTAGTACGTCAGAATACAGCTAAGGCATGCTAAATATAGCAGGTTGGTTAACTAATATTGAATAGTTAACTTTTTAACTACTACTGTTAGGAACAATTAACTTCTTAACTATTTCTGTTAGGCTCCTTAATTACTGGGAGGCGCATAGCCCACCGTAAGTAATATCCATATCAGTTTTTAACCCTTGGTGCTGTGGCCCAATAAATTTTGTCTATTTCGACGGGATGCATGTACCGGTGAGGTTGCACTGCCTGCAAGCTTCTCCAAAGCGCATGTATATATTGGCGCGATACAGCCAAAATTTGTTGGGCCAAAGCACAGAGGGTAACGGCTTTTTTTCGAAATTCTAAAAACTGATATGGATAACGTGAGGAGCAAAGCCACAAAACAGGACGAGACAGAGGCAGGCGACAACAAAGGGCCCTGTGTTGTCGCCTGCCTCTGTCTCGTCTTGTTTTGTGGCTTTGCTCCTCAAGATGTACTACCAATTGGCCTATAACCACCTATAACCCCGTCCTTCTAAGTCGGATGTGGATAATACTTACGGTAGGTAGTCTGCACGACTCTCAATAATTAAGGAGCCTAACAGTAATAGTTA
Organism: Amblyomma mixtum; assembly: GCF_055824585.1. NCBI lineage: Eukaryota > Metazoa > Arthropoda > Arachnida > Ixodida > Ixodidae > Amblyomma > Amblyomma mixtum. Next base: position 65,438,312 of record NC_143017.1, on the reverse strand, counting down.
AAGGGACACTGAGGAGAAATTGAAGTTGACTTGCATCGACAGAATACCAGCTCCTGATTACAAAAACGCCATTCATACTGACAACAAAGCTCCTGTAACATAGAAAAGAGCAAGAACCAAAATACAGGTATCGCCGCCACAGGCCAAACTCGCAAGTACAAGCTTCATGGCGTCATAGCACAAAACAGTGTTGCTAGAACCAATAGTTCTAGCAACACTAGGACACGAGAAGCTACGAATCACTGAGGCGCAGCAAATGCATGCGCAAATCTCCTTGACGTCGCCAGATGGCGCCACGTACCGAATAGCTACGCGCGCTCCTGCAGCGCCGGGACCAATCAGCGCTTGCTCTCAGCGGTATGGCGGCTCCCGGTATTCCGCTAACGGTAACAAGGTACACGTACGGTATGCTAAAGGCGTCTATTTGCGAGAACTTCGTTGACGACTTCGAGAACGGGATCCATTGTAACGCTGGCAAAACGCCGGTGCAAATGCAAACGAAGCGACGGCCGCAATAGCCGATAGATGCCTTCAACGTGCGACCGGCGGTAGCTTTCTTGTCGGCTGCTGCTGGGCCGCACTGCTGGCCGCCAGAAATCACGGAGTCTGCGTTACGTCATGTGAATGTCATGTTTCACGTCACTTAGTTCTGTGTCGTCATAGCAGAATCCCAAGTTTGAATCAGAGCGGCGGGAAAAACTATTTCAACTTCGAATCCAAATTTCTTAGAAATAAATGCATCTTTCGCTGCCGGCCAAGGGGCAACAAAGGCATGAAATGCCGAACTATCGGATTTTGCTATAAAAAAAATATTAATAGAGCTCTCCTCAGTGTCCCTTTAAAGTTAACTACTCAACATTGATTAACCAGCCTGCTAGCTAACACGTCTTGGGTGTATTCTGATGTTCTAAACCGCTGACAATGGTATGCTGGCAAAAGCCCTTTTATTCAAAAACAAAAAGCCTATTTTTAAAAACTATGTAAAGTCTTAGGTGAAACACCCTCTGTGTGTGCTTTTGCTTTTTTGAGAACATTTAAGCACCAGAGAACAAATGACATAAAAAAAGTATTGTTTAATACAGGTGTTAAAACTTCCTGTAGCACTACACACCGCTGCGCTGCTTAGGACGATGACAAAGAATGTGGTCCCATAGCTGATTCTGGAGGAGCACACTATTCAGACATATCCAGCCAGCTAAGTCGGCCCAGTAGGGTCCTGCAAAGAACAAGAGAAAAAAAAAAGCAAACAAATTACAGGAAGAACAGTTGCTGGGCTACTTGGTATGTGGTTAGGAAAAAGATTGTGCCACAAAGTTGCCAAATTTGCATGTTGTCTCTTAATCTGGCTTGCCTAGGTTATGAAAGGGAGTCAAAGTAGACTGCATCAAGAAACAAGCCAAGCCCTATGATGATTGTGCTATGCAGGTGATCTGCGTGATTCCATTCAAAAGTCTTACAAAGGAAAAACTTTGATTCGATTCTAACAAGTACATTTTTTCCAGAAAAAATCCCCTCGTAATGATGTGTGCGTTAGAATTGAGTCAGAAAATGAAACTATGCCAGCAACATCAAATTGTCATCGACATCACAAATATGATGGCTGGGTATTCTTTGCAAATTGATATCACTACCTAGAAAAATTCGTTTCTGAGCTAGTTGGTGGAACAAGACCAGAAATACAGCCGACAAACAAATACCACACAGGAAGGACGTACACGAAGCTAACAACTGAGCTTTATGGATGCGAAATAGGTGCATGTATAGCACGATGAGGGGAAGAAGGAAAACAGAGGGAAAGGTATGCTGCGTAACGGTAGACGAACAGAAGTAGTCATGTCATCATGTCACAGGAAAATTCCGAAAGATATAAACCAACCAAAAAACCAACTAAAGACCAGCAATGTAAGGGCCGCTCCTTGAAAATACAGTAATCCCTCGTTATACCAAAATCGCTTTACTCGAAATATCGCTTTATTCGAAATTTCTTTCGGTCCCGACCCAAACGCATGCATTTTAAGCCGCATTACTCGAAGCGCACGAATAGCTTGACCCGCTTAAAGCGAAGTGGCAAGCGGAGGCATCGCCGCCGCCGTGTTGAGGAATCGCTGCCGTGGCGGCGACCCTTTGCGCATGCAGTGCCAAATTAATACCGCCGACGAATTAGACTCATACAGGCATAAAACAGGCCACAAAAGTACCAAACCCACGATCGATGACCTGCCTAGTAATGTGCACCAAGAGAGTGCCGAGTGTCCCCTGCTCAGCGAGGCCGAATTCCATGGTGCAGCGCGCCCGAACCGTTAATCTCGGTCGGAAGCGCATTCCTGGTGTTCCCCGTGACAGAATCCACACAAAAATAAAGTTCTCCTCGCGCTTTGCGATGCCAGAAAGCCGCGGTGTCTTGGATGCGGAAAAGTGACCAGTCATACTCGATTCGCGCCAATCAACAAGACAAACGGTCTAAATGCGTGGTAGGGTCACTGAATTTGGTTGTTACGGCGGGGACACATGTGCGAAAAGCGAGTGCGATTCACCGCGGCGAAGTTGCGAACGGCATCGCAGCGTCCGGTCGCATCTCGCCGCCTGCGCCATGTCATCGACGGGCCGCCCGCGGCAAATACAACGACGGAGCGGGAGCCAACGCAAGCGCGGAGAGCCGCAACGTCATGATGACGTAGGGCGCGCTCCTTTGAGCCGGGCCGTCCTGCCCACGGCCGATCTCGACGCGCTCGCTCGAGCGTGCGCGCCGAGACCGGCCGTGGCCTGCCAGCCTTGATGCTGGCCGCCGGCGTCTGAAAACGCGATAGTATTGTTTGTTCAAGTTCATAGCAAGCCCTGGGGGTAAAGGTGATGACTGCGATACAAGCAAATTTCATCCGCTTTGGTGCTGCTCCTGCCTGATGCGGTTCGCCTGCCGTCTGCTAGCTAGCTCCGTTGCTGAAGGCGTCGCGGAAATCTAAAGTTTCTTTTATTATGGGGCCGGTTGACAGTAAAGGGGTGCCGGGTGTAGCGCCTTTATTTGAGTGCTGGCAGGTCCCGAAGCACTAACAGCTGCGGCATCGATGCAAAACCGGCTAGGCTTAGCGGCGATAGGGCAGTCAGGGAGCAGCGCGCAGTTTGTCTGCCTGCGTTCCTGCAGGCGGCGTCGTTGCCGAAAGCTTCACTCTTGCACAGGCATGCTGTCGCTGCTCGAATTTAGGAGGCAGACTTTATGGCAGCATGGCTGCTTTGTATTTTTCTTGTGTGAAGTAAGCCGAGCCTGCCGGCCTGTCGATCAGCCTGGATCCCGTCTGGATCACAAAAATGAGCTAAAGCTTGTTCTTGATATAGATAATAAACTCTGGTATAAGAAATTTGAACTGTATCATCTTTGAGGATCGCTGACCAATACTGAGTTGCTGGGAGAAGTAACAAATGTGCTACGCGCAAGATTTGCAGCGAAAGCTACACTGGCCACGAACTTGCGATTTCGCTGTGGCAGTGCTCCGAGGAGGCACAGAGACCGACCTTGAGCCGTTGCCTAGCAACCGCCGCAGCTGGCGGACGCCGCGCGGCGTCATCCGCCAGCTTCCTCGCAGTTGTGGCGCAATTAAATCTCGACTGTTTTAGCTTTCTTTCGAGCGGTCACTTATATCGAATTATCGTTTATAACGAATTTTTTCGCCGTCCCGCTGACTTCGTTATAACGAGGGATTACTGTATACGAGCTAAAAACGTGTAAAAAGGCGAGAGCTAAAACCAGAGATTGACGTCAAAAAGTTAAAAACGCTCAACTGCAAGCACATGTCTGGGGGGTACAATGTACTGAATTAAAAATGGTAAAATTGGCCACGATAGAACTCTTTATCGGTAAGTGCAACAGACAGGGTGCTAACGCAAGCCTCCTTATGACTGGCAATGGCCACAGCTTCCAATACTGTGTGGTGTTTATTTGTTGGCTGTATTTCTGACCACTACCTAGCCTACTGAGGTCATGGATACTGAGAGGCCTCATGAGCATTTCAAGTGTCTTGCAAGCAAGGTTTCGAACTTGACTTGAGCCAACAGTGAAGCCAACAGTAAAGGTTGTTTTAAGCGAGAAGATTCATTTTTTTTTTGCCGAAGCATGAAAAAAGGGTGTGCATCACAATAAAGGGCGCCTAGAAATGAGCAAATATAGAAAGTCGCTTCATGAATGACTTGCATTGGAGTGTGCACTGACACTTAAAAATAAAAATGACAAACATCTGCCAGTCCACTGTACCGCCTGCGGTTGTGAGCCACTGTTTACTGTAGGCTATTGAGTTCTGCGTTTTAGCAAAATGCGAAAATATGCTATGTTGCGATCTTTCCCAAAGCATTTCTTAAGAGAGAAAAGAAGCTTGTAAAAAAACATTAACTTTTTACGATATGCAAAAAAGCTTTTCCCAAATCCTTGATGGCAGATAAACATGGATGAATGCCAATGTTTTCTACGTGCGCACGTTGTTAGGGTTTATGCTTATGAATGGTTTGCTGGCAAAGAATAACAGCTGGTACTAGTGCGTTCATTCTGTGTAGTCTTAAAAAGTATGCGTGTTATCCCTCTGCCAGAATCTTATCCCTGAACAGTATGGAACAAAGCACATGCCTCACAGTCTTCCACAGAGTGCACAAGATTTAGCTGCTTTTCACGACTTGCAGATTACATCTAGAGAGAAGGCTTTGACTACAGTAAAATCAAGATCTTAGAAATGTCCTTTGGTTCAGTGAACAAGACCCAGCATTCACCTGACAAGAAGTTAGTCGTTTTAATGTGACATCAAAAAACAAATGACAGAACATGGCCCAATAAAAGTGTGGCAGATGCAGAGAGGATAAACATTGCAGATTGAAAATGACCCAGACTAAAGCTCTCGTGCTCCGTGACACAGTATACACTGTGTGAGTGTATGGCACACTTAGCAAGCAATCAATCACACCACGGTTCAGAAAAAGTAAACACTGGGTGAGTGTATGGCACATTTAGCAAGCAATCAGTCACACCATGGTTGAGAGAGAGAGAGAGACTTCAATGAATAGAGGAGAGGTCAGTTGATCCTCAAACTATGCGAGCCAGATATGACTTGCAGGCAATTCTAAACAGTGGGGAGCCCTCGACCTGCCTTTGGCGTTCTGCGCAATGTCATCATCATCATTATCATCAGCCTGACTACGCCCACTGCAGGGCAAAGGCCTCTCCCATGTCTCTCCAATTAACTCTGTCCTTAGCCAGCTGCGTCCACCATATTCCCGCAAATTTCTTAATCTCATCCACCCACCTAATTTTCTGCCGCCCCCTGCTACGTTTGCCTTCTCTTGAAATCCACTCCTTTACCCTTAAAGACCAGTGGTTATATTGCCTTCGCATTACATGCCCTGTCCAAGCCCACTTCTTCCTCTTGATTTCAACTAGGATATCATTAACACGCGTTTGTTCTCTCACCCACTCCACCCGCTTCCGATCTCTTAACGCTACACCTATCATCTTTTTTTCCATAGCTCGCTGCGTAGTCCTTAACTTAAGCTGAACCCTCTTTGTTAGCCTCCACGTTTCTGCCCCATAGGTGAGTACCGGTCTTGAATGCTAAATGCATAGTATCCCCTCCCTTCCCTCTTTTCTCCTATTGCACTTTAGGCCAGTGAGCAATCCTTTCCATCCATCCATCCATTTATCAACTCAAGCCATTTGAAGGCCTAACATATGTTTCAAGGTCTCCTATCATTCAGGGAGCCCCAGAGGACAGAGTGAACATCAGCCCAGACAAGAGAGATTCAAAAGAAACGACAAGAGGTCTGTCTGGTAAGGAATGCAAATTCAATTCAAGCGAGAAATGAATGCCAACCAAGTTCTTGCAAGAAAACATGACATCTCGAAACCTACTCGGTTTCTTCATCAAGGTGAGAGTGCAGGCAAGCTGCAGCTTGGCTTTAAGCTAATGAATAGTAGTTGACCACTGGCTCAGCGAACTTAAACGGTGTGAGTAGGAAGAGGGGAGGGTTCCGAGGGAGCGATCGTTGCGTTTTCTAACTCGAACTAGCTTGGCGTTCATTTCTCACTAAAATTAAGGGGAGATGAGGGGATCGAAGGCAACTTTTTTGTTTTTCGACTTAGAGTGATGAAATTTTGCAGACGGGCTTAAAAAAGCATCAAACAAACAGATATAAAGTTTCACAATGACAGCTTTAGTAGTTTCCCTTTTATCATTGTTTACATGTTGTCCCCATGTTGCTTGCTTGTGGAAAGCCTAACATGAAAAAAAGAACAAGCTACAGGTCTGTAAATGCTTTTAATATTTACTAAGAAGTGTGGTGTAAATCAAGACTCTTAATTTATTTTTTTAATTTCTCTGCTCTTTTTTATAAAGGACACAATATGCACCTTCTTTTATGTTTAGAATGTATCATGCTCTAATTATCATGCAATAAAAACATGTGAGCCTAAATGGTAAATCTGAGACTGTCTTGACGCAGACCATAGTATTTGAGTGATCACAACAAAACAAACGGGGTAAAAATCCATGCACCCATTGCTGTGCTACGCTTTCCACAAACAAGGTATTAAGCTCAAATCAAACTTTTGAGAAAACAAGCCTGAAAGTTCTGAGCTGGCATGCACTGTCTATGTGTAGATGCCAACAAATATATTTATTTGTAGCGCTTAAAGTTTATTTTTGGGTAAAATATTTCAGTACAACATAGAAACAGTGTTGGAGATGCCAAAAAGTGTACTTTTCAAAAATCAACGTTTTTCGTGATTTTTGTGATCTGATCCCCACATCCCCCCTTAAAGACGAGAGAGATAACTCGAACTAGCTTGGCGTTCATTTCTCGCTAAAATCAAAGACGAGAGAGAGATGTTGGTCGGCTTACGGATCTTCCAGGGGTGCAAACGAGCAGGCAGAGGTGGACGCCTGGAGGAGTGTTGCTGCGCCCCCGGCGCTCACAATGACGGCCACGGCTGCTTGCGAAACAGTCTTCAGGAAGACCTCTTCAGCCAGGCTTCCCGACACTGGTAGGGCTGCCAGCAAACAAACGAGGTGCACAGCGATGAAAAAGGGGCACACAAGAGAAATGTGTGCGTGCTTTGGATTTGTGTGTTCATCCCTCCTTAAATGGCAAGTGATGATTGCGGCTAATTAGTTAACCACTTTCCCAGCCCAGCCAAGCTTCTCAAAATTTGTGCCTTTGTCTGCAAGTACGAACTATACAAAGAAATAACCAGCCCTTGAAGAAAGTGAAACTGTGAGCTGACCTTCACCTTTGTGATGTTATGATTGGATAGGGAAAATTTAAACCGCAGTTACCAAATGTCAAGGACTGATTGAAAAAAAAAAAAAATACAATAGACTTCATTCGATAGAAACTTTGAATAAAAAATTTTGAATAAGCAATAAGAAAAGGTCCAGTATACATGATTTTAGTTTCGATACCTGGGCGCCGCCATGTTTGTTTTACTCGAGCGCCGCCTACCGCCGACGCCATCTTGGGCTGATAATTTGCAGCCGGTGGGCTGCAGCCGAAGCAGCGTGCGATCTCTGAAAGTGTCATTCGCCCGTTTTATTCCTGCCAAGCCTAGAAATTTTGGATGAGCGTTCGCCTCGTGTCAATCCTCGTGTGTGCTATGCCATTAGCTCCTGCAATAACCAACTGGGAGCAAGCGACCATTCCTCGACGCAGCGAACGATCAGCATCGGTGAGTGCCATGCTCGCAGTTCACGCGTGCTTTTTTGTCGCCGGTTGCCTGTAGGGCAAACGTGGCACAGTGTTGCATGTTAGAAAAACGAAAGCAAAATGTGTTGAAACACAAGGTCGCGGAGGGCAATGATTATCTAGTTTTTCGTGGAGCGCAGTTTTTCATGAACGCTTTCGCTGCCTGCTCGGACATGGCGAGTGTGACAGTTTAGATGCTAGGCTTGCGACAGAGTACCCCGTTTACAAACTGAACATTTTGGAAACAGCGAGTACATGACCGAAACGAAACCACTTTGATGATTAGAATGCTTGTTTGCGGAGATACGCGCTATGAAATTGAAATTCGGCCCCTCCTGCCGCTTGCGTAGGGCTGTTCGTACTATGAAGCGATACAAGCCAGTTGACTGAAAGCGATTCGCATTCTCGCCTTCTCCGCTCCCGCCAGCACTTACTGGTGCACAAATACCAGAAAATGTGCAGTTACACGATCTAATAGGTTGGTACGCTAAGGAACGCTATTACCACTTACTGACAGGCAGAATCGCCGACCTGTGTTGAGAATTCCAATCTCAATCGGGTCGGGGCACTGCTCAAGTCGCTGCGTTTGTTGTATCTCTGGCACGGCTATGCATAGTGTGGATTTTTTTTTTTTACAGTGCATTCGATGCGATTTCAGGCGAATAATTTATTACAATGCATGGCAGAGTTTACCGTCCTGTGCATGCCGTGTATTTTTTAATCTTACGTTGCCATGGCTGCATTTTTTCTCACTTTGCAGTTGGGTAAAAGTTCATGTCGCCGCTTCTATTCATGCCATGCTGTGCAAATTAAATTAGTATTTTTGCACTAACGACATGTTTATTTTTTTCAGGTGGCGATCCCCACACCCTCCCGATATTGACGATCATGTGGGGCGGCGAAAAGAAGTTGTGGCCAAATTTGTGAAGTCCTCACATAGTGTACTACTGAATTAAAAAATAGCTCTGACAAGGCCGTCCAAATACTTGATCTCTTAAAATTATGCACAGATTATAGTTTGGTAACCCAGGCGCTGCGCTTCGTTCCGCGCCCGACATTAGGCACAGGCAGTGGGTTTGTTTTTGTCTGCATTTCGTTCACAAACTGCGCTAACGTTTAGCTTTTTGTTGGCGCAAGTATTTTTTGTTCACCAACTACGTCCACTGCCAATGCAACTCGGGACCGGCGGAAAAGCGGTGAAGAAATGGACACCGCAGATGTGATGAGACCTTCGCATAACATGATGCGCGTGCATACTGGCGGCGTTTGTTTTTTTCTACTTTCGTCGACTATTTCCGCAACCGACAATAAAACAGTGATGTCTAGAAGACGTTCGTGTTCCGTACAACATTGCTGCTTTTGTTGTACAGACGCAAACACGCTAAGCAGCCGCGGACGTTGCTCCGCGCGCCGGATTATCAGCCCAGGGGAGGACGGCAACCGTGGGGTGTCGCGCAGCGCACGTGTTTGAGAGTATTTCTCCCTCTCCTGCCCGCTCCTCGTAAAATGGTGTATACCAAAATTTTTACCATTAGTAATATTATTTCAGTGCATAGGTAAAATACAAAATGTATCACAAAATCCACCAATCTTTTCGATTATTAAGAGCCATTTTTTTTTTCTCTTGAGTGCCTGCCTGTTTGCAAGTGCATGGATTGCACAGCCCAATTCACAACGCAGCCCATGTGCACTAAAATCCCTTCGCAGAGCTCATTAGATAGCCTCTTCTGTCTAGTATACACCAGACAAGACATGCCACGTTTTGCTGTTTAGAATTACCTTTCTCTAAAATTTTCTCCGAAAACTGCCCCGCAGATTCTGTGTGGAACTATTGAGACTGAACAATTTCTCAATGCACCTAGTACAAAAATATAAGACTTCAAATTTAAAAAGCATTGAAATAATGTAATCCTCTATTTTCTTTCAGCAGTATCTGGGAACAAATCCTGCTGGTTTTAAAAGTGGTGTTGCACTCAATACGTAAAAATAACACTGGTCGGCGTCATGTAAACTGCTCAAATATGCACTCAAATATAAATTTAAAAATGCATTCAATAGCTTACGACTTCAAGCTAAGACAATTAAAAATACTAAAACTGATTTTCACCAATATGAGAGTGCAGCGCAGTAATTTTGCACGCTCCTTAGCACTTCCTCACAGCACATTTTGACTGTCAATGTTTCAAACAAGCCTTGCAATAGGAGAAGGCTTTAGCTGAATACACACACTAGGCAACGGCACTGATGAAGGAAAACCGTTGCCTACAAAGTATCAAGTCAGTAATACCGTATTTACTCGCATAATAGGCGCACTTTTTTTCCAGAAAATCCGGCTCAAAGTTCGGGGTGCGCCTATTACGCGGGGTAAAATGTCCGGATATTTTTCGACTCGCAAAATTGCGCACACCACGTAAACGCACTCGTGCACGCGCTGCACCCCGTTTTCGCGAAGAAAATGTAAAAAAAAAAAGGTCCGTGTAAGGGCCGCACCGAAACTTTCGGAATGCACGCGCCGAGGCCTCCGCGATCGGCTCCGGCTGCGCGCAACGGGCGCTTGATCGCGGAGGCCACACACGCGCACAGGAGCTTCCAGACACCGCCCAAGGCCAAGCTCATCATCATCATCATCGTTTTCCTCCGCCGCGAGCTTTCGCTATCTATATCGCCATCAGCATCTCCAGCTCATTTTTTTTTTTTTTTTGCTGTCAAGTGCCGGGATTTGCGGTAGCGCGATAGTTATCGTGGTTTATGGCTTTGCCGCGGAGCGTTGATGTTTTCGCTCGACGGGCAAGCACCTTAACAGCTACACGGCTGGGAGTTTGCTCTCGAACGCGGCAAGCGTGCGGCAGGTCGGAAAATACGACGTGGCCGAGAAGTGCGGCAGTTGCGACTGCGGCGTCCTAAATTTTTGTACGCGACTCCAAGCGCCGAGGTTTTCGCGGGCCTAAGTCGGGAACGTTTCCGGCTGGAGATGAAGCTTTCCGAACAGACGTTTAAAGTGAGCATCCCTGAAAACTGTGTGCGGCTGTTCTACGCGATGTCGTTGTACGCGCTGTGGGTCCGCAGCAGCTGCAACGGCAGCAGCACTAGTTGGGACTAGTAGTCAGTTCAGCAAAAACTTCGTTAAAATAAAGATTGGGAAACGGGGGGTGGCGAGGCGTCGGCTTGCAATCGTGTAAATACAGTATTGATCACAGTGCCAAGTTCGGGGTGCGCCTATTATGCGCGGAAATAAAAAAATCTGATTTTTCGTGCCCTAACTAGGGGTGCGCCTATTATGCGAGTGCGCCTATTACGCGAGTAAATACGGTATGTTTGACACCCTCTGATAACCTGAACCAAGCAAGCACTGAGAGAGAACATCACAGTAAAAGTAGTAAACAACCGGGCACGAAGGAGAGCCAGATTGGTGGGAAGTTCACGCCATAAGTGTGACAGCCCTAACTAAGCCATTCGGTTTTAAATATGCACAGGCCACTACAATCTCAAGCTGCAATAATGCTTTGGCATGATCTGAAGATTTCGAGAGTTGGGCAGAGAGTCACCAACGCACATCATGTACTTTGCATGTGTCAATGCATAGAATGCCCTGCAGTACTGATCCTGGCAAGCAAAACAGATGTGCAAATGGTACACATTAAAAAATTTCGTGCTGATTACATCGATGGTATTGCGGATGATCAGTGCTAGCTTGTGCACCTTGCACTTCTGCAATTGTGTTTTAGTTTTAGCACAGTTACAAGAGCTTTGTGGAGTAAAAATGTGTTGGCATGGACTGAGCATCTTGTCGTGCTGCCCGTTTACGCTCAGTCTTCCAATGTACTATCGCGCTCAATATGAGTTGCAACGCGCGGTCATCGACCGGGGCTCGTTCCGTGGTGTGCCTCCTCCAAACAGTCGCTCGGAATTCTGCGAGAAACCTTTTCCTTAGCGGGGGTGCTGTTGTTTCCTGGAACAGCAGTTTCTTCCAGAATTCCGAGCGACTGTTTGGAGGAGGCACACCACGGAACGAGCCCAGGTCGATGACCGCGCGTTGCAACTCATATTGAGCGCGATAGTACATGTGCCATGTTTCTGGCTCTTGCCTCCTGTTTACATGCAGCATTTTTTACGTTTTGTGCACTAACTTTCAAGTACATAATAAAATTGTCATATTTGGATAAAATTTTGCACACAGTCTCTTCAAAGTGTGTAGAATGTTGATATCTATTTTAATTTTCAATATCTGTTCTACATTTTTTTGAAAATATTCAGAATGTTAGACTCATAGTGCTCAAAATATACACTTTGGTGTTCCTGAATTTTTTTTACAATTATGGGATAATATGAATAAATTTGAAGTAGATATTGACATACCACATTACTACAGCAGCAAAATGAGCTACTGCAAGCTGCTGTAAACATATATTTACTTATAAAAAAGTGTGCACAAAAAGCCCTATATTGTAGTTTTGAGGACTCTCCTAAACAAAAACTAATAAAGCTACATATAAACTAAAAGCATATTTGGAATCAGCATCAAAAACTCTATCAGAGACCACAGTTTCATAACCTTGGTTATAGTATTAAAGAGAAAGTGTTTTCGAGGAGCATCTCCCCTTACGGTCAGTCTTCCAATGTACATGTGCCATGTTGCTGGCTCTTGCCTCCTGTTTACATGCAGTGTGCAGAGCAGTCCTTTCAGGATGTTACCTTGAGCGGCATTTCAGGGTGTCTGCTGAAATCTTGCTAGCATCACATACCTCATCTCATTAAAATTAAGTTATCGCGAGGCACAAGGTCCGGCTATGTGCATGGGGTGATTACGCTATTGTAGATGCCTTTAAGTGAGGAGCACAACAAACATATCGCTCTGCAAAAAAGATTGTGCCATAGAATGATGCACTTTATCATGACACAAATGACGCGAACAGCTCACCATCAATTTGGCCTTCATCTTCGAATGCTCCAAGAAACGGCTGCAGCTCTTTGCACGGCTGCCTCTTGCCTCCAGCCTTTGCAAATGACCTGCATGCAAGCACTCGTTAAATATGCTTCTACCTGTTGCAGCTTAGTGCTCGAATGACTGTACGCTGTACCATGCGTTATGGTGCGTTGTGCATACCATATTTTGCGGTGTATCAGACGCGGCTTTTTTTTCAAATATCTTGCTGGTGCGTCCTATACAAGGGAGCGTCTTATACGCAAATTTTTTTTTTGCGAGTTCAGAAATTACTGAGGTTCATGTTCAAGCTTTTTTCACCCAAATAATATCACTACCAATGACGCGGTTGTAACACGGTTAATACTTCAATATGGGGACTGCCATGCGCAACTTTTTTTAGGTGAACTTAATCATGAAACGGCGGGGATGACGACTTCCGGGATCACAAATACGCGACCGCTTCGGAGGCCCCAAGCAAAAGTAATGTGAAATGCCAAAAGATGGCAACAATCCCACATCTCGCCATTGTCAAGCCAAGACAATCCGGTGTTCTTTTTTAGCCACCCTTTGCAACTTTGCTCTGTGTACGTAGTACTTATGTATGTAGTATGAAGAGAATTTTTCAGCCGTGTTGCCTCAGAAATGGGCGAACTTTTTGATAGGGCATTAGAAGATGAAGACTTCGCAGCTTTTAAGTAGAAATAAAATGTTGTTATGGACATATGGGAGAGTTTTCATTTTTTTCTTTCGTTTTTTCTAAAACATGGGCGGGTATGGCATGAGTGTTGCCTTTTTCGATCACTTAGCATTGTTTAAGAATTTCTCACAAGTACGGTGAATGACAGCCAGCATATATGGCGGGTGTGTGTTATACACCGGAAAATACGGTAATAGCATTATACATAGCCTCGTCACACATTTACTGTCAAACGCATATCCAGTTGTCAGCAAAAGTTTACAGGATGCATGCATTCGGAAAAAAATTTCTCGTAGCGTTACTTCACGAAGCAGTCCCCCAAATATTAATCTTGCTTCATTCAGTATGTTACAACATGCAACCAGATAGAGCATGCACGTCTCCCTGTACTCATATGCATTTCAGGTGATCAGTTTGAGTGACGGCACCAAAACAATGCTTTCCTGCACGCCCGCATCTAGCAAACTTTTGTGTCCAAAAATAAGTACCCGACGTGACGAAAATGTATCTGAGCACAAAATTGCAGTACTTTCTAGTGCGCTGTCCAATCAAAAAATAACAAACACTGTTAAGCAGTACAAATGCAGGGGAGATAGGGGTAGAGAGACTTGCCTCTTGGCTGCTTGCCGGAGTGCCTCGAAGCCATGAAGCACTCTCATGTTCGCCACTGTTTTGATCTGATCTTCATCAAGTAGTTGAGAGCTGGTGGCCCCGAATCGGTACGTCAGTGTCACCACCTGCACCAAGCAAGCACAACATCCATGGCTCAATAGGTTCACATCTGATGATGAGAAGGTACTGCATGCGCCTTGAATCAACCTAAAATGTGTATTTACAGTTATTCTCTTATGAATATCCACAATAAAACCCACAAACTGCTGAGGGTGCCTATGCTCAATTCAAGAAACATACAAACAAGTACTAGAAAAAATATTAATATATTAGCACAAACCAGTGACTTAAATCCATGCAAATTTCAGGGAGGTACAGTCGGGGACAAAAGTCTCCGGACCACGTGTGCCTCAAACGAAGCTTATAGCTCTAACTATCAGACATCAGCTGGAGACTGCACTTGTGGAGATGAAAGAACAAAAATTTAACTTTTACCTCCACAAGTGTGGTCTCCAGCCGCCGACTAATAGCAGAGCTATCGGCTTCGTTAGAGGAACACGTGGTCCGGAGACTTTTGTCCCTGACTGTACATGGCGTTGTGCCACTTAAGCCTTCCAGTTCAGTGGTTGTGCTACCATAACAGCATTTAACCAGAATCTCTTTCTCACTCTGTAATCACAGCCTCCACGTTCCTTTATTTTTGGCTCCCAGGAAACGTGGGCCCAAGAAGAGACATTCACAATTTTCTAACCACACCGGCAGTTTTAAGAAATTGAATGGTGGCAGTAGACATTACTCAAAGTGTTGAACAAAGATGGCCAGCTGATATGAAGTAGCTTTATGCATGCCGCCAAGACAACAGTCACGTCTGCCAGCACCTGTCTCATGCACTGCTGAAATGTTTGCCAGGTCCGAACAAGAGAAAGACCCCACAGAAAGCTTTGAGGGTTTGTCCGGTGCAGACCCTTGAAAGCGCAGGACTACCCTTTAAAGGTGCAGTGAAGTGGAATCTGAACTCGTTTTTTTGCCGTGGGAACTCGATCTACACGGTCCGAGCATTCTTAGAAACTTCGATTTATTGCCCTGTGTGGCCGATTTTCCTAATTAAATCGAATTAACATCCGGCTCCCGCCTTCTTTTTTTTTTAATTCTCCCCGTACGGTGGGTGGAGCCGACAAACGTGTGGAGTGCCTTTCACCCAGTCCCGTGGTGGCTTGCCGCTCTGCCATTGGCGGAGTTATACGTAGTAATCCGTAGAAGCAAATAGTCCGCGCGTATTTTTATTTCTACGGGCTTATTTTGCGACTCTATTTATCTGCGAATGAAACAATTTATTCACGGAAACCTAAAAAACAAAATAAAGCGAAAGCAAAGCCTCAGAGGAGCTGGCTGAAAGGCACTCGATGCGTTGGTTGACTCCGCCCACCGTACGGGGAGAATTCAAAGAACAAAGACGGGAGCCGGACGTTAATTCGATTTAATTAGGGAAATCAGCCACACAGGGCAATAAGTCGCAGTTTCTAAGAGTGCTCGGGACGTGTAGATCGAGTTCCCGCGGCAAAAAGACGAGTTCAGATTCCTCTTCACTGCACCTTTAACATCTGTCTCACTCACAGATTGACTTGATGCCAGAAAAGCGGAGGCTTGAAGTTAAATTAAACACAACCACAGGACAGCACTGTTTTTGAACATCTGATTCTGCTGAGCCATTATGTGGAAGGGAAGAGGCCTCCTCGCTCCCCCGGCTTCTCCGCGTTGCGTGTGCTGCTCTAATCATTCAATACCGACCGAGTAGTCCGGGAAAGAATTTCACCTCCCCGTGCGCGATTTATGCCACTGGAACAAACAAACAACTGGGCTGTCATTGCAGGAGCCAGAAGATGGCGTGAAGTTCTTTCACATCAAAGAAGGTAAAAAATCATGAAGCTCTTCTTATTCAACCTTAATCTTTTTGCATGTAACGTAATTAAAGCTATACGGTATTTATTCGCATAATAGGCGCACTTTTTTTCCAGAAAATCTGGCTCAAAGTTTGGGGTGCGCCTATTACGTGGGATAAAATTTCCGGAAATTTTCGACTTGCAAAATTGAAGATCGCATAAACGCACCTGTGTACAGGCTGCACCCTGTTTTCCCGAAGGAAATATTAAAAAAAAAAAGATCCGAGTAAGGGCCGTACCGAAACTTTCCATGACCCACGCGGGAATAGCCTTCAAAATGCACGCGCCGAGGCCTCCGCGATCAGCTCCGGCTGTGCGCAACGGGCACTTGATAGCGGAGGCCACACACGCGCACAGGAGCTTATAGGTGCCGCCCAAGGAGGGCGCCCGAGGCCAAGCCTATCATCATCATCAACTTTTTCCTGCGCCGCGAGCTTTCGCTATCCATATCGGCATCAGCATCACCAGCTCCAATTTTTTTGTGGCTGCTAAAGTGCCATTATCTGTGATACGTGTTAGTTCATCGTAGTTGTGTCGTTGCCGTCGAGTTTTGGTGTTTTTGCACGATGGGCAAGCACCTTAATAGCTACACTGCTGGGAGTTTGCTCTCAAACACGGCAAGCGTGTGGCAGGCCTGAAATCCGACGTGGCCGAGAAGTGCGGCAGTTGAGACTGTGGCGTGCCTAAATTTTCGTAGGAGATTCCAAGCGCCGAGGTTTTTGCGGGCCTAAGTCGGGAACGTTTCCGGCTGGAGATGAAGCTTTCCAAACAGACGTTTAAAGTGAGCATCCCTGAAAACTGTGTGCGGCTGTTCCGTGCGATGTCGTTGTACGTGCTGTGGGTCCGCAGCAGCTGCAACGGCAGCAACACAAGTGAGGACTAGTAGTCAGTTCAGCAAAAACTTAAGATAAAGATTGGGGGGTGGGGGGAGGCATTGGCTTGCAATCGTGTAAATACAGTATTGATAACAGTGCCGAGTTCGAGGTGTGCCCATCATGCGCGGAAATAAAAAAAAATCAGATTTTTCGTGACAAAACTGGGGGTGCACATATTATGCAAGCAAATACGGTATGTACATGATGGAAGTTGCGCAGTCAAGATTATGCATTCACTACTTCGTGCAGTGTTCCAGCAATGCCAGGGGCTGTCTTGCCTTCTACTTTTGAAGGATGTAGTTACCCGCAGCGTAACTTTGACAGTGTTCCCCAGTGCCCTGTTCTTGTCTGCTCATAGAATAGTTCTTTGTTCTGGTAGTCTTGAGGCACACGACATGTAGAGGTCGTAGGTTCAACTCCCAGTGGTGGCATGCAGATGTCCTTTCTTCTAGTTTCCGCAAAATTATCTTCTGTTGGAGATTACTACTCAATGTGCTTCTCCAAAAAAATTACCACAAAGAACTGCAGTAACAATGCCTTGTGCTTCCCCTGGCTTCAGTTAACAAGCCCTTCATGCGTCCTACTCTTGTCTGCTAAAGCAAAGCTCTAGTTGTTGCTGCTCAGAACATTTATCAAAGCAAGCAAAACTTGAAAAAAAAAAAACAATACACAAATGCATAAAGGACACTTGAAGACACTCCTTTGGACAAAATATGAGCAAAAAGCAGTGCAGAAAACCATGCTGCAGTACTTACCTTCCACAAGACTCACATGAAAATAATACAGTGACCAGAGTGGGTACCTGCTTATATATGCGTTTCTTTTAAAAACCATCACAGTATATACGGTTGGTTCTCAATAATTTAAACTAATTTGTTCAAGTTAAGCATAGTTCGAAATAAAGCGAGCTACACTTGGGACAATAGTATAAGTTCCAATAAACCTGAATGTTCCAGTTAATGAGATTCACGCGCAAATAGCAAGCACTCGAATTAACAAATAATTTCCTCAGAGCCATTCAATCAACAAGAACAGATGCAGTGAAGGCTCCGATATAGGATATTTTAGATGGTCCAAGCTGCTTTACAAAGGTAGTTCGATAAGTGCAATAAAACTACAAGAGATGGCATCACAATTCACTTTTCTCCCAGGTGGCATGCACGGAATGGCCTTTATATGACGTCAGACCTTGTTTCTGCTGGCACTGACCGTTAGCAAGCTTTTGACATACATCTGAAATGAGCTCTGTCGTGATTCCCACCAAAATAAAAAAAGATGAATTTTGCGCAGGGATAAATTTTTATTTTAAACACTGAACGGTTGGCTGCTCACATTGAAGCCGAGTCGAATGGAGATATTGCACCATCGTTAGGGACCATTTACTGCTGGATTAATGAATTTGAATGTGGCCAAACATAGATTCAAGATGAAACATGTCCTGGACGTCCAGTGGAGGTCACTGTGCCAGAAATGCTATCAAAAATTCATGGTACTATTACGGAAGACCGTCAAGTGAAAGTGTGTGAGACAGCTGAGATTATAGACATTTTGTTTGACAAAGTACACAATACCCTTCATAAAAAATTAAACATGAAGAAGCTGTGTGCACAATGGGTGCAGCAATTTCTGACGATCGCACATAAGACAGACATTTCTGAGCGTTATTTACTGATGCCTGCTCATAATACACAGGACCATTAGTATGGATCTGTGACAGGACACGAGATGTGGATACATCATTACACACCGCAATCTAAACAGCAGTCAAAGCAGTGGACAAGGCTTGGTGAAAGTGCTCCAAAAAAGGCAAAGACTGCTTTGTTGGCTTCAAAGCTGATGGCCACTGTCTTATTGGATTCCCACGGAACAATTTTAAGACTGATTGAAAAATGTGAAATAATAACAGGACCATATTGCGCAACACTTCTGGATCAACGGAAAGAAGAATTGCATACTTAACGGCCAAGATTAACATAGAAAAAAATTCTTCACCACGACAGTGCTTTACCACATATACGTCGATTGTTGCACTGGCCAAAACACAAGAATCATGCTTCTAATTGTTGCCTCATCCAGTTTATTCTTTGGATTTGGCCCCATGAGACTTCTTACTGTTCCCAAAACAAAAGAATTGGCTGAGTGGGAACAAATTGTCAGCATATGAAGAGGCATTGTGAATGACTGCTTTGAGGGCTTCGAGACAGCCTTCTTTTGCGAGGGATAAGAAAGACAGAGGATTATGCTGAAAAAACAAACAATTTTCCCAAACCAAGGTATCTTAATGGGGTCGTAGCTTTGAAATCCAAAAATTGAACAAAAAATTGGCTTTTTGAAAACTGTTGTATATCTACTTGTGCGCCTCGTTATGCTCTCCCAAAGTTTCACAGCTGAAATCGACTGGGAAGTAGTCTAAAAAAATTGTTCTGGTTAAACGTGTTTTTTGAATGCGTTTTTTGAACTCTGCTTTGTGGGGAAACGCTTGATTAATGGGCGTTTTTCTCTGTTAAAATTTTTTGCATAGACACCAACCTTGCGCAGTAGATTTCATCCTGTCTAATTTATCTAATATTGATTCCGTCTGTCTCACTGCACTTTTAGGACCATACTGCAGTTGAAGACATTCTTTATTTTTCAAATTTGTGAATTTTAAATTTCTTGTATGAAATTTTCTCACTGCGAATATGTCAACCGCCCCTGGATTGGAAAAATTCAAAACTAAAATTTTTTGTGGAAAAAAAATTTAGGTTTTGAATTTTTCCAATCCAGGGGCGGTTCACATAACCGGAGTGAGAAAATTTCATGAAAAAAAAATTTAAAGAATGTTTTTATCATTAGCATGTCGGTAGGAATGTAACAAATGTTGAACCAGTCTTATGATGCATTTTCTTAGCTCTGCAGCCTTTTCATATTTAGAAAATAATTATCTGGAGATAAAACAATGAAAGTCTCAGAGTAGCAATAATTTGATTTTTAATATGCTCGAGATATTTCCCGTAAATATAAATGGTGAAATACAAAAATTCCTGCTGCAAGCCATGTCCCCTCTCAATTCTTTCTACGATAATTATTGAACGATCCTCAAACTAATTAGGGAAGTTGCTTTACTAAACTTTTTATTTTCACAACACACAAGGCAATATGCTCTTTTTTTCTTTTTCTGGCGATAACAAAACAATCCCTGCACCCCCAAAAAAAATACAAAGCAAGTTTCAGAATTTGTTTAACGAAGAGCATGATAGCAACTGGGGGCACCATTTGATGAGGAAGGCAGCTTGAGGTGCAAGCATGGTGCATGAATAAATGAGACTAGCCTTAAACAAGCTGTAATTGCATAAGTCTTCCCTCTTCTGCAACAGACATTTATAGAGCTCATTTACAGAGCATTTTCTAGAAAGGTTACAACATTTGCAAGTGCCTTCCATTCTGGCAAAAGCAACATTCCTTGAGATTAATGGAAGTGTGGCAAACCTTGGTCTGCTTCCGACGTAGCACCATGCTGGATGGAGACACCTGGAGCTCACCGTAGCCTGCTTCTTTTGTGGTTTCTGCATACAACAATAAATCAACTTCGGTCAGAAAGCATGGCAGTTATACGCAGCCAAACAACGTTTTATGAGCAGGGGAATTTTATGATGTGTGGACAGCCGCAATGGTAAAAAAAAACACGCACGACTACTAAACCATCACTAGATCTGTTTGCCTACAACCAGCATGCTAATTAGAATTTCACAATTAGCTATGAAATGACTTACAAGTCAG
Source organism: Amblyomma mixtum (assembly GCF_055824585.1). Taxonomy (NCBI): domain Eukaryota; kingdom Metazoa; phylum Arthropoda; class Arachnida; order Ixodida; family Ixodidae; genus Amblyomma; species Amblyomma mixtum. The sequence continues at coordinate 65,417,795 of NC_143017.1, read as the reverse complement.
AAACATTAATGAGCATTGCCTGCAAGCGGCATCCGACTAGTTAACCAAAAAAAACACACAAAAATACCTAGGATTCGAGAGTGGAAAAAGTTGCTCATGGAAGTTTGCAGCTGATGTGTTTCTACCAAATGCTAAGGTAGTCCTGTTGTCTTTTAAAGACATCACAAGTGCACAAAAAATGGTATGGTACGGTGCGGAATATTATGTGAAGTTATAGATTTTTGATTTTATGGGGGTTTAACGTCCCGGAGAGACTCAGGCTATGAGGGATGCCGTAGTGGAGGGCTACGGAAATTTCGACCATCTGGAGTTCTTTAAAGGGGCTTTAAAAGGGGCTCTAATAAGGTTGCCTGGGATGTTAAAGCACTCTGCTTCAAGAATATTGTCCAGCAAGAATTTTTTTGAATGCGCTTTGCAGAGGCTCAGTTATCTGCAGCCAAAATTTGGATTTCTGTGTCTTCGCGTCTTTCCCTCTGCTCTCGTCACTTTTAGCACGCTGGAAGGTCGGCGCTCCTTGATCGGCCCCACCTCCGGGAGCGGATCTTCCTTACCCGCCGGAGCTACGCGGCTTATTGGCTGCAGCCATGGAAGCTGCCTGACGTCTAAAATAATCTAACCAATAGCCGCCTCTCAACTGGTATACACAGGTGCGAGTGACAGAGGAGGATGCGAGCATGAAAAGGTCGCCATGGAGGACTTGCCAACTTTCGCACCTGATTATGGGTCCTCTGCTGCATGTAGAGGTGTATTATTTGGCTCAGGCTTTCATGGCAACACAATGCAGTGATTGAACGATTTGATGTGCTCTCCTGGAGGGTATTTCAGAGCCCCTTTAACGTGCACTGACAGCGCACAGTACACGGGCCTCTAGCATTTAGTGAGCATTTTAACATCCAAGTAGACAGAAATCGTTGCTGGACATGCCTTGAAGCTTGCATCGCAGTGCACTGACAGTGGGTGTTGTTTATAACCCAATGCAAACACCGAGGAAAAGGAACCGTCTTTGACATGCCAGCATTGAAATGTATGAGGAGTGGTCAGTGCAGCCCCCCCCCCCCCCCCCTTTCCGATATGTACAGTCAAACCCGAATATAACGAACTCAGATAGAGCGAATTATTCCTTATAAAGAACACTCGAAGTTGTGCTATCGTTATCCATATGAAATGTATTTTTTATAGCGAATTACACACTAGATACAGCGAACTCTCAGCGCGTGCGATCGCTCGCCAAACGCCCGCCAACGCGCCTTTGTGCCCGCATCCAGTATCTCTAGGCAGCCATTTCCAGGCCGCAATCGGTGCCGCAATCGGTGCCGCAATCGCCGCGATCGCCACTATCGCTGGCAATCGGTCGTCAAACGACCGCCAACGCACTACTGCGCCGGTTCCATGTCGCGATGCCCCGCTGCCTGCCCCCGCGCCGCGCTTTCGTGAAATGCAGGGCAATCGGCCCGGGAGGCTCTTTCTGCAGTAGCTTAGGGGCTCCCTCCACTGCGCATGCGCGGCCTCGCGACGCTTTCCCGCTTCTTCTCAGCTTTCTTTGCTCGCGTTTGCAAGTCGTGCTGCTCGCTTCCGGACGTCCCTACTTTGTCGACACATTCCGCCGCTACATCCTGCAAGATGACGACGAAGCAGCGGTGTGCCGTGCCGCTTTCCGACAAACTTGAGATGATTCGCCGCGTTGAGCGCGGCGAAAAAAAGGCTGACGTTGCCGCGCACTTCAAGATTCCGAGGAGCACGTTAAGCACCATCTTGAAAAACAAGTCGGCCATCAGAGGAAATGTGCAGGAGCACCCAAACGCTGACGGCTATCTTCTTCGCAAGCCGGCTTACGAACAAGTAGAAAAGGCGCTGTACCAGTGGTTCTTGGACGTTCACGCGCGAAATCTGCCTGTATCTGGCCCCATGCTGCAACGAAAGGCAAAAGATTTCGCCTGCATCCTGGATGTCGAGGGGTTTACGGCGGGCTGTGGTTGGCTTCAGCGCTTCAAGGACCGCTACTCCATCACCGGAAAGGTGGTTGCAGGTGAGAGCCAAGCAGTGGACGCAAAAAGCGCTGAGAAGTGGGTGCAAGACGTGTGGCGTGCTGTGGCGGAGAAATACGAGCCGCGCAACATTTTTAACACTGACGAGACTGCCTTGTTTTGGCAGCTGCTGCCGAGTAGAACCTTGGCACTAAAAAGTGAAAAGTGCCATGGCGGTAAATTGAACAAGACCCGTGTCACCGTTCTTCTCACGACAAACATGGACGGATCATCGAAGCTCCGACCGCTTGTCATTGGCAAGTTCAAATCTCCTCTGTGCCTGCGAGGGTGCGCCTCGCTCCCGGTCACGTACAACTCCAACTCCAAGGCCTGGATGACTAGGGCGTTGTTTGAGCGCTGGCTGCTTGACTGGGACGAGGAACTTGCAACGAGCGGGCGCAAAATTTGCCTCCCCCTCGATAACTGTTCTGCGCACCACTGCGGCGTCTCGCTGAAGAACATCGACCTTTGCTTCCTGCCACCCAACGCAACAGCGGTTTTGCAGCCGCTCGATCAAGGGATCATCCGCGCTTTCAAGATGGGCTACAGGAAGCGCGTCGTTGAGCGGTTGTTGGTGAAATTGCGGGTTAACGAAGAGCTCAAGATTAATTTGCTGGCTGCAATAGAAATGATCAGCCGTGCCTGGCAAGACGTGACGCAATCCACAATCCGCAACTGCTTCCACCATGCTGGACTGTGTCGAGAGGATGCAGAAGTTGCCAGTACAGTGCACGCTGTGCAAGACGACAGTGACATTGCCACGCTGTGGGGAGAACTTGCTGATGTTCCGGACGCGGTGCCTGAAAACGTTGACCTCGAGGATTTTTTGGCTGTTGACGACAACGTAGCAGTGACAGCGAACCCATCGGACTCTGAAATTGTTGCTGACTTGCTGGCGCCTGGTCCCAACGAGGAGCCGCCGCCGGAAGACGATCGCCCCCGCCCGACGTTGCACGAAGCCCTCGCTGCTACCAATGTACTGCGCCGATACTGCTCCGGAATACAAGGAAGCGGACTGGAGTTCGTGGAAATGATGTCGCGCGTCGAAAATGTGATTCTCACTGATGCAGCTAAATGCAGTGTTCAGGCAAAAATCACTGCCTACTGCAACTAAGTGTCCATTCCTCTGCAATAAATTTCTTAATACCTTACTCATGGTGAGTGACGTTTTTTTTTCGTTAGCGCGTTTTCGCTCTGCCGTTCGGGACTTCGTGTATAACGAATTTGGTACTGAGGTTCGTTAAAGGTTCGTTAAAAGCGGGTTCGGTTATAGCGAAATACTTCATATAACGAACTATTCGCGTTAAATCACGCTATTCGTTATAACCGGGTTTGACTGTACTTGCCAATCTTGCCACCAGCGACATGGCCGTCACTGTGCTCAGCACCTAAAGAGATTTCTACAAAGACACTGCAGACAATATCATCCCTCTCCCCAAGGGTGCAGGAAATATGCACAGCCTCATTAATTCATTCCTGAGAAATGCCTTGAAGGCGATGGGCCACATTACGAACAATGTCATATAAAGAGATGCCCCCTAAATGCACAACAGCGGTGAAGAAACTGAATGTAAAATAATATTCAGCTTTCGATGTTTCACTCAACATGCATTCACTGCTCCATTTTTCCTCGACTCAGCCCCCAGGATTATCGCCCGCCTAGCCAAAACCGCAGCCACAGTCAGCACCCATGGTGACCCGATGCCTACACCTGTGTTCAGTGCAGTGGCACCCAAATAAGTGCAAGGTGGAGGGGGGGGGGGGGGGGGGGGGGAGTGGCTGCCAACTTCATTATTACACCATGACGACATGACAGAGAAGCTGAAAGGAAGAAATAAGCTCTCAGTTTAGCTCTCTGTAAGCACTGTGTGCTGTGTAACTAAGCTGAGATGTTTCGCAGCTGTGCAGTTGACCCTTTGAATGTGATAACATGTAAGATCAAGAGGGGATTGCAAGGGCCTCTTTAAGTTGTGTTTCTTGTAAAAATATAAGCCTAAGAAAAGAATGGAAATATACATCTAAGAATATGCCTAGGAATAAGAAAATATACGGCTAATGATAAGTATTTAGTACTGTAAAAAGAAATATGGTGAAATTGGACAAGGAGCTACACTCCTGGGATGCTAATAGACAAGACACCAAATCTAATATCTTTAGAGCCCGTTTGACACTTGGACCCAAAAAGCCAGGACTAAGCTGCAAAAACAGGACTGCTTTGGCCAAGACACGGCGCTTGGTTGCACCTGACCAGTCACAGAAGATAGCAAGCAAGAAACAGTATGATCTGCCAAGACCATCTCCAAAGGAGTCATCACCTGGTGAGTTGCCCAGGAATATGCTTCCGGGTGTGGCAATGTGCACACATGCGTCCCACTCGCTGCCATTGAACAGGGTGAGATTCCTTATCACTGTGCTCCCTTCGGGAAGGAGGGGACCAATGTCGGCCAGGTGGCGATGTGGGCCAAGTGGAAGTGTGTCATGCAGGTCCACCTGCAGCCTGCCGCTGAAAGCGTACAGCGCCACCTGCAGAAAAAAAAAAAAGAAAAAAAGAAGCGTGTCCTAACACAAGGAAGGCACAAAGCACAGAAACAGCCACAGGTGCATTACTTAGTTTATTTACATACCGTATTTTCCGGTGTATAAGATGCACTCGCCATATATGCAGGCTGTCATTGAAAAAGTTGGTATATAAGACGCACCCCAATTTACCCAGTTAGGCTAGTGAGGCTTAATTAAACATGCTTATGCGACCATCGCAAAATGCACCGTACGTGTGAGAAGTTCTTAAGCAACGCTACGTGATCGAAAAAGGCAACACTCACGCCATACCTGCCCACGTTTTAGCACAAAAGAAAAAAAAGCGAAATAACTCTCTTCATATCCATAACATTTTATTTTTACATAAAACCTTCAAAGTCTTCCTCTTCGGATGCGCTATCGAAAAGGCGACGTGCTGAAGCATTCTCTTCGCATTATACAACACTTCGCACTGTTTCTACAACAGGAGTTGTAGAAACAAATTATAGTATAAAACCTCGACAATTCAATATCGGATGATTTGAAATCCCAGAAAATTCTTAGAATTGCTGTGGTCCATCAATTCTAATGCAAATTTTGCACGATAGTTGGAGCCGGCAGCTTGCACCGGCTCAGTTAATTCAAAGCTCCGGGGTGTTATGCAGGGACGTTCAGATTTAACTGATAGTGCAGCGTTGCCCTGTTGCAATCTAGTGCAACAGATCGGTATAGGTCTTTGTGGGTATTCAGGTCAAATTTGAAAGCTCTGTGTGGGCGCTATAATTTAGAAATAATTTTTACAAAATCACTGCTCACAGTAGTTCACAACCAATTAGGGTGACACCTCACGGTGTGGCGTCCCCTACCCTGATGACGTCAGTGGGCACACTGGGCAAACAAAGCCCACAAACAGCTTTCAAATTTGACTCCAATACCAACAAAGACTGCCCATAGTGATCTGCTACACAAGAATATGCTTGTCGAAATAATTTCAGGGTCCCTTTAATAGAGCGACAAAGAAGACAAAGCTGGCAGTAGTGGGAGGCTGAGCTCTTGCCCTAGGCCAGTGGCCATTAAAATCATCTCTTGTCCATCATGGCAGCCAGCATTACACCAGCTTTCCATCTCTGTTGTACTGTCATCTCCAGCCCATCATCCTTTCGCGAACATCTTTGTCAGTGTCTTTCATTCACGATCGGGATGATCGCTCGGTCACTCCGGGTAATGTGACGAAGAAGAAGACGCTGGCAGTGGTACGAGAAGGAGCGCTCGCGCTAGGCCAGCAACTATTAAAAGCATCTTTTGTCCATCATTTATTGCACCTCGTTCTTCGGCTGACTGCCACGTAGCAACAGCAATAACTTCTGCATTTAAGTTTATTAAAGCAACACATTCCTTGTTAAGCTTCTAATACACGAATCTCTTTCCATGATCAAGGTTTCTTTCATCATACAATGATGCGTGCCACCCTCTAATCGAAGCTGGCAACTCTATGCAACTTCACCTCATAAGTAGTTTCAGTACTGTAGATACTACGGTGACCTGAGCGAATCAGGACGGTGCGTGCTCCATAAATGTGTTTCTCTGTGCTTGTATTCACCGACTGGTGGCTCCATCTCTGGGGAGGAAGGAGTACCAGTAGTCTGCTGCTCTATCTTCTGCACAAGTGGTGCTTGGCGTCCCTTAAGCTTTATTTTTCTTTTTGATGCGAAAGCGATTTCAGGACTTTCCAAGGCTAGATGCATCGCTTACTTGGGGAAACTGCACTTTTGATGTAGGGCACGCAGGAAACACGATCAAGTCAGAGGAATTCATGTTTGCAAAAATTCAGGGGGGCAATTTGTTGACCTAAAGTGCGGTGAGGCAAAAGCCTTATCCGCGTTGTTGCTGCTTGTGTCACTGATGTGTTGTTAAGATGTTAAGCTTCGCCTCTAAGAGTGAAACGCGACAGCGTCTTGACACGCCGCCAAGGAGTCCACAGAACGCCATCACCCGTTAGGTTCTACGCCTTGCTCATCAGTAAATTGGTTTTTGATGAAAGGAAATGTATCTGTCTCACATGTCTTGGTGGGCACCTGAACCTTGCCGTAATGGAAGGGAGGAAGATGGGAGTGAACGAAGACACCTATTCACTAGACGCGCCTTTGTTCATTCCAAACCATCGAGCTGGCATGGCGGAGTGGTTAGCATGCTGGTCTCGCACTCCGGAGACCGGGGTTCGATTCCCGAACTCAACCAATTTCCTGCTCGGTTTTATTTATTTATCTGGCCTGACTAGAAAGGTTAATCAGGCTAATTGGGTAATTAAGCAAGTAACTAATCTCAGTCCCACTTACATGGAGCATCCCTATACGATCCCTTTAATTGGTTGCATGGTTAGTAGCCAAAGTATAATTGGCCCCGTTTGAAATTCGCGCACTGTGACGTCACGACCGTTTCGACCAATTGAAAAGCGTGACATTTTCTGTCGACAGCTGCTGCTTACAACGATGAGGCATTAAAGGCTTCCGCCTTAATAGCAGTGCACCAGTTCACAGCAGGCTCCTGTAGAGCTGTGTCAGTGCGGGCTTTCTCTGTTCATTTAACCAGTGAATGAAACGCTCGCTGTATTGATCAAAAATAGTTCTACACTGTTCAGATATTCAGGGGACTATTTGTTGCCTTCCTGCAGCCTTGACAGTGCGAAAGAGCTGCAGGCTGCCAACCTACAGCAAACACTGCTGCAAACTACATCTGAGATGGATTATAGTATTGACTGGTTTCGTCCCAGTACCAGGGGAAAGTTTGCACCCAGTAAAGCTATCAAAAGAGCCTAAATCCACATTTGCAGTGACCTGAGCAAAGAGACACTAGCCACGCTAAACATAGGACAACATTGAAAACCAATGGAAAGAGTCCTTAAAATGAGTTGTGCACGACAGCTGAAAGTATAGCTATGAGATGAAAGTACGACAGCTGACAGTATAACTGTGGGCATGGCTGCCCCAAGCGTTATTCTTCCGTGGCATTTTTCTGGCAGTACAGAAGAAGCTATAGAACCGAAACACACACTCTCTTCCTACAAATTAGAATATAGTCCCTGCTCGCAGTTAATAGTTTTCCCTTAAATGCTGTCAATATTCGTTACTGAAGACACATTTCTAACACAACTGCCATCTTTCAATGTTGACACTCAAGGAAAAAAATTTTATTGATTATAACAAATTTTCTAGGCACGTCTAGTTCCACAAAGCTTCAACAGATGGTGCCAGCTGCTCCAGCGATGAAATGAAGCCACTGCAGGGAGAGCAACGCAGCAAGCTGCCAAACTAGCCAGGAGCACAGCCATTCGGCCTTAGAGGAATGGCCACTACTCCCCTGCAGCCTTTCTTTCACTGCGAGGAAAAGTTGCAGCCGAGAGCAACTCACACTTTTGGTGTCGGCGGCACGGCCGCAGCGACTCTTGATGATGAGCTTCGAGTGAATGAAATGGGCGGCTCCCTGTGCTGTTGTCCCTGCTGCCAGGCTAGCACGGCTGCTGTGTGTGACCTTCACCTCGACGCTCCCTCCAGCTTCCAGCAGTGTGCTGGCTGATGCGCCCTTGGTGTCCCTCGCTCCTGCCACCCTCGCCTGGAAGAAACACAAAGAGAACAAATGCTACAATGTTCCGAACAGCACCGCAGCACACGGTGCACAAAAGATGCTGCAGCGAGGAACCGTTTGCAAGTGTCCACAAATCTTGCTCCCGCTGTCAAATAAAGAAAAAAAGAACAAACCTTCACTAGAAGGGGCATGATGTAAACAAATATTGTACGGGTCTATATGCTTAAAAATAGCTCGATAAATAGATGGGAACAGCAAACTGCCATCAGAATAATGGATCTGGGCTGAACATGTTGCAACTTTGCACCATATGTGTCAGCCACATGAACATAATGGACAGAGCCTTGCTCATATGCTACTATAAGTATCAAATGAAACACAGACAAGACAACTAAAACGCGGACAAGAAGACAAGGTATTAAGTGAGAGAGACTGAATACTAGCACAGCTGATTCTCACTCTGACAGCATTACGCTCCTTACCTGGAAGTTGCAATGAACGCTGCCTATATTTCCTGTTTCGCAGCAATTTTTTTTGCATTTTATTGCTCACATTTCAGTTGCCCTGTTGTGGGAATCCTGGCTTTCCGCCGTTGCCTTTGCGCGGCTGCCGGCTTCCCGCGTTGTTTCTCCTCTTTCCCTTGCTCCCGCCTCAGGCGGTGGAGAGGCGGCTGGGTGACTAATCACTGTCATTTAGCCACAGCTCCGCCCCGGCTCCCCAAGGGCCTTTGCCATTGGCGCCTTTTGGCGGGAATTCGGGACCCCGCTTTGGGCGGCCGCGCGCCGCGCGACCGTCCGAGCGGGGCCCAGAGAGAGAGAGATCCCTCCGAGACAGCGTAAGGTGCGTACGTTACTGTTTGTCCGTGCCGGCCTTTGCCGTTCGGACCAGTGCTTACTCGAGCTCGCCCGCACGTGTCCTCTGACCTGCAGCGGCTCGAGCCTGTCCAGCGGGGTCCAGCGACCTCTGACAGGCGTACCTTGCGTTGAATGCCCACTCTCTCTCGCAACCGGCCCAACGGTCGACACGAGAGAGAGATCACAGCACTGCCGCGGGGACATTCTCCTGCAGCGGCGTGTTAGCGGCGCGCATTACTCTGGTCGCTTCGTGCGCGCAGCGGAGCCTTGCTCCTCGCGCGCCCCCGGGACGGGGTGACTATTGAGTGTTTGTGTACCTGCTGAAGGACGACGTGAATAAACGTCTCCTTTGTGAACTTGGAGGCCTATTTCTTTGCGGCGAATCGCTCTCCTCCCAGCGGAGGTTGAGTGCGCCGCATCAGTGTCCCAGTGTGTGTGGTGACGGCTGATCGGGGCCCTTGGCTCGCGCGAAGCTCGAACCTGCGGTGGGTGGTGGCCTGTGTCCACTTAGAAACCCACAACTGGCGCCCAACGTGCTAAGTCATTGGCGCTTACGCCTTTGATGACATATTAGCCGAGCAGGTCGCCTTGCCGATCACGCTTGCGCACCATGTCTACCCCCAGCGGGGCACTCGGAAGCTACATGTCGGCTCCCTACGGAGTTGTAGCGTCGTTTGATCCGCTGGCTGCTGTTCCTTCGAATAGCCAGACACCGTGGTTGGCCGCGGCCCCCATTGGGGTTTACGGCGACACAACCCAAAATGTCGACCACGCGGCTCCCATCGGAGCTGTATCGGAAGCACCCTGCGGTGCATCCGCTGGTCACATGCCTCAGCTGTGCACGCTTTCCGCCCAGTGCGAAAGCAGTTCGTGTCACGCTGCTGCAACCGGCAGTTTCGAACAGCAGCAGCCGTGCCCCGCGAGCAGTCAATTCTGCTCTGGGAACGGCGAGGCGCTGGCCCGGTTCCCTGCGGAAACCGCGCCGCTCATCGAACTAGGAGCCTTGCCTCCCTCGTTCGTGCAGCCCGCCCAAGCCTCCACTGAGGCCGGAGCGCAGGCTGTCAGTCGCTGATCCAGTCGCTGTCAGGGGCTGTTGGGACGCTTTTGGCCACGCCGAAGTTGTCTCACCCCACGGTCAAGTTGCCCATGCCAACATACCGCGGGTATGATGACCTACTCAGTGCCCGGGATTTCCTTGAGTCCCTCACCCATTATCAGAGAACTATGGGTCTTACTGAGCAGGTGGTGCTTGCACACATCATCCCCGCAGCGCTGAATGACACGGCAGCTCGGTGGCATCGGCTTTCCGGCCACCGGGCAGCGACTCTCGAGGAGTTCCGTGCAGCATTCCTGCGCGAATTCCTGCCCGCTGACTACGAGCGTAGGATGCGGCGAGAGCTGGAGCTCCGTACTCAGGCTCCGGATGAGTCGCTGCAAGAGTATGTTCGTGCGATGGAAGACCTTTTCTCAATCGCCGAGCCCAGAGCCTCGAACGAGGAGCGTGTCGAAAGGACGATCAGGCAGGCACATCCGACCTTTTCGGCTTACCTGCGCGGCGGCCGATTCCGAGATTTGGAGGAGCTGGCCGCCGAGGCAAAGCGCATTCAAGGCGACATTCTCGCCGCGCGCGCCTATCGTCCGCCACCGCCGGCAAGCGAGGCCCTTGAGCCACGTTGTGCATGGAGAGGGGCCTTGCCCTTACCCAACCGGCGACCACCCGCACAACCTGCCTTTGCAGCTGTTAGCGGGCAAAACGAGGCATGGGAGTTGAGCGACAGAGCTCTCGATCCCTACTCGTACGGGAGACGGGCAGCCTGCGCTGCACCGTTTTCTGAAGCGCGTGCTGAGGGGCGCCAAGCGCTCCAACGCACAGCGGAGGGGGAAACCCGACTCGGCCGACCCTTTGGTCGTGCAGCGGGCGGATCCAGGCAGGGAGAGGCGCCATTGTCCCGCGACCAAGCTCGCGGCGGTGTGCGCTGCTTCCGCTGCCAAGAGAGGGGCCACTTAGCAAGAGAATGCACCGTAGCCAGGCCTCCTGCGAGGCAGGGAAACGGCGGCGGGGGTTGGTCGTAAAGGGACCACCGGCCCAATCTCTGCTAATGCCCTCTGCGTACAGAGCAAGCTGCCTTGCTAATGCGCACGCGCCGTTTATTCCGGTCACCATTGCTGGCCGCGAATTTTCGGCGTTACTGGATACGGGAGCCAGCGCTTCCTTGTTCGGTGAAGAGGTGTTGTCCCACTTGCAAAAGCACTCTGTGTGCTTGCGGGACTGCCGTACGGCATTCAACCTTGCGAAAGGCGTAGCCCATTCGGCTGGCGCCGCGAGGCTGACTGTCAGGTGGGGAGAGCGGACGAGACGCACGCGTTTCATCCATCTCCCAGGGCTCAGTGTGCCCATGATTCTCGGACGGGACTTTCTCCTGAAAACCGGGATCGTGGTGGACATTGCGAATGGCGGCTATCGCGACGGACCATTTTCCCAGCTTAAGCCGTTCATTAGCCCACCGGCGTCAGTATCTGCCTGCGCAGTGAAGGCGTTCGGAGAGTGCCACGCTCAGCGGACAGGGCCACGCCCTTGTGTCGAGCGTTCCGTCGTTCAGCCTCCCCATTGGGACCGAGCGGCGCGGCACGACCAGGCACCACATCCGCTGGCTGCCAGTGCGGTAACGTTGGATGACACACAGAAGGCTCGTTTGACAGCGCTATTGCGTCAGTACGATGAGCTCTTCACGGATCAACCTGGCTGTACCACTTTAGTGAGCCACAAGATCCACACTGGAGACGCGCTTCCTTTGAAGTGCAACCCTAGACCCGTCAGCCTTGCGAAAAGGCAGGTGATTGATGGGTTGCTGGATGAGATGCTGTCGGCGGACATTATCCGCCGCTCGTCCAGCGCCTGGGCGTCTCCGGTGGTGTTGGTGCCTAAGAAAGATGGCAGCCACCGTTTGTGTGTGGATTATCGCCGTCTAAATGCGCTGACTCGCAAGGATGCCTATCCGCTCCCGACGATCAGCTCAATCGTAGGAAACCTGGGCAGCGCGCGGTACTTTTCCACGCTAGATGCCTCCAAAGGTTACCTACAGGTCCAGATGGCTGACACTGACCGGTCTAAGACCGCGTTCACGTGTCACAGAGGGCTGTTTGAGTTCACTCGTATGCCCTTTGGTCTCTGCAATGGTCCTGCGACTTTTCAGAGGCTCATGGACCGCGTCCTGGGGGAAGCGAAATGGTCCCACGCCATGTGCTACCTGGACGATATCGTGATTTATTCACGAACCTTCGATGAGCACTTAGGCCACATTGCCGACGTGCTCGAGAGGGTACGGGCTGCTGGGATGACTTTGAATCCTGCGAAAGCCCAAATAGCGCGGACCCGGGTTCAGTTACTAGGGTTCACGCTGGGCGAGGGCTCCATTGAGCCTGATGCGGAGAAACTTCGAGCCATACTCGAATTTCCCGCGCCCAAGGACGTACGCGGCCTCCGCCGCTTTCTGGGAATGGCCAATTTTTATCGGTCGTTCATCCCGTCCTGTGCCCGCGTGCAGGCACCCTTGACCAAGCTCTTGGGAAAGACTGCAGCGTGGCGATGGGGGCCCGAGCAAGAGCGATCCTTTCGCCTCCTGTCTAGTGCCATTGCCGAGACAGCGCAGCTCAGGCTACCCGACCTGACCAGACAGTTCGTAGTCCAGACTGACGCGAGCGATCTGGGTTTAGGAGCAGTTCTCCTACAGGAATTCGATGGCGTGCTGCAACCGCTGGCCTTTGCCAGCCGCTCCTTGCTGCCCTCGGAGAGGAATTATTCCGTGACCGAGAAGGAGTGCCTCGCCATCGTGTTTGCACTGCGTAAATTTGACGTCTACCTTGATGGAACGCAATTCGTGGTGCAGACAGACCACAGTGCGCTCAGTTGGCTGATGCGGCTCCGCGAGCCTGCGGGTCGGCTGGCGCGCTGGGCTCTCCTGATACAGCATTACGACTTTTCCGTGCAGTATCGAAAGGGGAGCACAAACGTGGTAGCTGACGCGCTATCCCTTGCCCCACTCGCCAGCGGCGCCTTGACGCCTGTAGGCGGAGGGGGCGAAACAGCGGACGAGCTGCCGGGTGGCGAGGAGGGAGAGCCCGCGAACGGGTTAACCCATTCCGCTAACCAGGCAAGCAGCGCTTCGCAAAGAGGACGAGAGGCGAAGCTCTTCGTGAGCGCCTCGGAGTTGCCGACGCGAACGGAAATTTTGGCTGCAAACCTGAGTGGGGACGAGACCACGCTCCCCTCTGGGATGACTGGAATCGTTTTCAGCCGTAAAGAGCTACTGAAAGCCCAGCAAAATGACCCCTTTTGTCGCGTAATGAGCGACGGTCTCAGGGAGACGGAGCGCCGTGACGCTACTTGTATTGTAGCGGGCGCAGGGGGGCAGAAGCCAGCGTGTGTCGCGGCGAACCCCGGGGATTCATATTTGCTGGACAATGACGGGCTCGTGCTGAAATACATAGCCACCGATGACGAGTCCATCGACCCGTTCAAGGTGGTTATCCCCAAAAGTCTGAGGGGTGCACTGTTGAGATTCTCTCATGACGAACCACTGGCCGGTCATCTGAGTGGCTCCAAAGTTTTTGCAAAACTGAGTCAATCGGTGACGTGGCCCGGCATGAAGCGTGACATTTTCCGCTATTGCCGTTCCTGCCATGTCTGTCAAGCGGTGAAGTCACGGGGCGGCAAGCCGCCTGGAATGATGAAACCGATTGACAGTGTGCGTCCGTGGCAGATGGCCACCTGCGATTTGATGGGGCCTTTCCCCAGGAGCAAGCAGGGGTTCATTTACCTGATGGTAGTCGCTGACCACTTTTCCAAATGGGTTGAGTTGTACCCCCTTCGGAAAGTGTCAGCACGAGCGGTGCTGGATAAACTCCAGGAACCCAAGCAACCACAGATATCCGTCGGACGTACGAGCTAGATCCGAACGTCCTTTGCCGAGATCGGACGTCCATCGGACGTACGAACGCAATCCGATTTCGGATATCCGTATTCGTACATCAGCCGGACGTACGGACAGTGTCCACTTTTGTATATCCGCATGAGAGACGAGGTGTACGTCCGAAGGATGTAAGGCTGAGTATTTTCCCAGGCCATGAGTATGGACGTTTTTTATTTCACAGAAAATTCGCGTCTTCCGTATATGTATACTGTTTTATTTACATCAGTTGGATGGTTTGACGCGAAGATGTTTGTAAATTGGTACGATTCCACTCCTACCTGCAGTGCAAGAGCCGCCAACGAGCTAAATTTATCTAAGAGGAGAAGCAGGTGCTGCAGAATTTTGCAAGAACTAATGACTAGTTTTATATTTATAAAACTTCTCCAAATTAGTGGAGTTGTGCGTATTGTCCACCGTTTTGCTAGCTAAACTTGCCATTGAAACCATTCGTAAGTATCAAAACTCCCGTGCATTCTGCTATCACCATCATCATAGATGTCAGTTCGCGGTCAGTCCAATCCAATCCATCAGTACGGCTCCGTAGCGCTGCGCTGTTGTTGATTTGCTGCGTAGTGCTGTCGCGCAGAGCTTTATAGCTCTGTTATTATAATGTGTGGCTTTGTTCGGTCTGTGGACGAAAGTAGCATGTAACTTAAGCAATTCGAAAGATACGGGAAGCGCCTGAAGCTCTTGTGGAACACCGGAATCCCGTACTGCGTCGACCTTGGTTTAAAGAAGGCTTAGTGCACATGGGATTGCCTACCAAAGTATGTATCCAGTACACTTCTTGGAACTTGCTTCTAGGACAATGCATGCTCATATAAAATTCGTTCACAGGACAGTGGGAGCAGTAAGCGCGAGGAGATGGCTTCCACAAGTGTGTGCTGTTCTCACACATTCGGGAGCCTACATCACACAGCTGCGGGAGCCCTCAACTCGCGCGGCTAATTCCCACTCCTCTTCAAAGTTGCGGGACGGAGTATTTTAGCATCTTGTTAATTTTTAGGGCATCGCTAGGTTCACTGTGCCTATATAAAGAGTGACAACGCGCGAAAGGCAGACCATAGGAAGCACGTGTAGTTCGCAGTGGTTCGCAACGGAAGCTTTGCGGCTTTCTGTGCACAGTCGCGTACAGTGCTGCGCAGGTTAGTGCCCTAAGGCCCATGACAATAAATAAAGAACAGATACATTGTCAAATATGGTGTGGAAAAGTGAGAGCTGTTACTGCCTTACACTTATTGAGGTGTTTGTTAAAGTGCATTGTCTTTTATACTAGCAGCATTAAACACTTCTATTAATTGGTTCCAATATGTTTTTACTTCGGCTGCTGCATTGTGCCATTTATTTCACATGACTGATGTTTGCCGCGTTCTTTTTATTTCAGAAATCATGTGGGTGGGAAGATTACGGATGTGTGTCCCAAGCTTGCCACATTTGAAGAGTCACATTTAAGAAATTTTCCGAATATAACCCATTGCTCTGCTGATGTATCATCAGCCACAATAAAATATGCGTGCTATGCATCAAATTTTTTTTGGTTTCATTGCATCGCGCGGAGTGAAAAAAGCACGCATGCACCATATATGCGAATATTCGAGGAAGATCCGCCAATGAACGTACTCAACTGGACGTCCGTCGGCGGGCGAACCGTATACCTTTGGCCACCTTTCGGACGGCCGACGGACGTCTACCGGCTGTTTGCGGATATTCAGCGGACGTACAGAACATCCGAAACAGACCTCTGTCGGCCGTCCGAAGGATATCGGTGGTTGCTTGGGAAGTGTTCTGTCGGTTCGGCTTTCCAGAAAAACTGATCACGGACAATGCGTCCTATTTCACCGCTCGGGTGTTCGGTAACACGTGCCGTTCCCTCGGAATCGAGCACTACACCACTTCACCCTACCACCCCCAGTCCAATTTGACCGAGCGAATCAACCGAACGCTCAAGCCAATGCTTGCGGCCTTTGCCGAGTGTCAAAAGGATTGGGCAGACCATTTGAGCGAGTTTGCGTTCGCCATCCGAACAGCTGAGAATTGCTCAACTGGTTTCTCTCCCGCCTTCCTCAATTTCGGGAAGGAGCTGGCGAATCCGATGTCAAACGTCGTGCAGAGCCAGCTCGGGGATGAGCAGACGCGGGCAGACTGCTCTGCTTATGCGTCGGCGCTTCGGGACCGGCTTGATCGGGCTCTCAACAGAGCAAGGCAGAGTTTGGCGGCAGCCAGAGCCCAACAGAAGGCTCAATATGACCGCAAGCACCGCCGCCTGACTTTTCAGGTGGGTGATCTTGTCCTGAAGCGCAACCACGTTCTTAGCGATGCGAGCAAGGGGTTCTCAGCCTCGCTCGCTCCTAAGTGGCTTGGTCCGTACCGAGTGGTCAGAGTCTGGTCGCCACTCGCGTACCTGCTGGAGGATTCCCTTACGGGGAAAACCAGCCGTGCCCACATCGTAGACCTGAAGGCCTACGCGTCACGGTCTGACGAGCTTGCGCCGGTACCCATTGGTATCAAAGGCAAGCGCAAAGGCACAACTGGTGCTGCGGAACGCAAGCGTACGGAGCACCGGTACAATCTGAGGCGACAGTCACCGGTGTGATTTATGCCAGACGGCGGACTTTTCCGCAACCGAAGGCACGCAGCCTCAGCTAGCTGGCGAGCTTTCTCGTCAGGCCCTACCCAGGTGAAGCACGGTGTGTTATTTTTTGTTGTTTTGGCAGCATGCTCAGTTCCAGCCTTGTGTGTTTATCTATTTATTTATTTGTTTTGTTTTAGTCAGTTTCTAGCCACTTTCGTTTCCCCGCTTGTTCGTCTGTTTTCGTTCTAACGTACCAGACTTGTACATAGGCAAACTTCAGCCAGCTCGTGCTTGCTCTTATCTTCAAGAAGAAAACGATGGGTGTCGTTTGTACAGCGCGCCTTTTCTCATTTCCGGCCCGACTGTGGGTGGTTGGCTCGTTAAGGAGCCGTGTGTCGTGGTGCGAGTATTGTGTGGCCCGTATGGACGGGAAGTTGGCGGGGCGTTTGGGGCGATGGGTTGCGATGGGGGGCGGAAAGTGCACCCTTTGACCCTCGCCGCGGCGCCTCTGGACGCTTCTGATGAGGGGATCGTTGTCGCCGACCAGCGTCCGCGCACGTGCCGGTGTATGCGTGTTTGTGGCTGTGACTGTGTGCGCGCGTAAACATGAGCCAAGGCGACGCCTGTGAGTTGTGCCGTTGTGTGCTTCTGCGTGAGCGCGAGGATGAGAAGGACCCCTCGCTGTGGCCAAGGTTACACATCAGGACGCCGCCGAACGTCCTCGCCCGTTTCAGCCGGCATGAAGGGGGTGCACTAACTCTCTTGTGCCGAACGTGATGTCGTGTCCAAGGGCGCGAGGTCAGTGCTCTGCCGCGGCCCCGTCGTCATCAACGCACCCTACATCGACGGAAAGAAGACCGCCATCAGTCGTTGGCCCTCCCAACCCGTTCAACTTGAAGTCTGCGAGCGGTGAGTCGCCGACCGGCCTACTGGGCCGCGCCATCGAACTTTGAGGCTGACATCCACCTGTCACATAGTTGTACAGTGGAATTCACATCTTGTGTACCGTGTATATAATCTGCAAGCTGTTTAGTGTTCCTGAAGCGTATGGCAGTGTTTGTTTGTTTGCCTTGTTTTCCTTTGTTTGTGTTGTTTTTTTCTTACGTTGTTGTGGCTGGAACTGAAGTGTATCTAGTTTTTTTTTGTGTATTCATTTCTTTATTTTGGAACTGAAGTGTAGCTTATTTTTTTGTGTATTGATTTCTTTATTTTGGCCGCGTGCTTTGCCGATGGGTAGGAGGGCATTTAAGGTGAGGGGGATGTGGGAATCCTGGCTTTCCGCCGTTGCCTTTGCGCGGCTGCCGGCTTCCCGCGTTGTTTCTCCTCTTTCCCTTGCTCCCGCCTCAGGCGGTGGAGAGGCGGCTGGGTGACTAATCACTGTCATGTAGCCACAGCTCCGCCCCGGCTCCCCAAGGGCCTTTGCCATTGGCGCCTTTTGGCGGGAATTCGGGACCCCGCTTTGGGCGGCCGCGCGCCGCGCGACCGTCCGAGCGGGGCCCAGAGAGAGAGAGATCCCTCCGAGACAGCGTAAGGTGCGTACGTTACTGTTTGTCCGTGCCGGCCTTTGCCGTTCGGACCAGTGCTTACTCGAGCTCGCCCGCACGTGTCCTCTGACCTGCAGCGGCTCGAGCCTGTCCAGCGGGGTCCAGCGACCTCTGACAGGCGTACCTTGCGTTGAATGCCCACTCTCTCTCGCAACCGGCCCAACGGTCGACACGAGAGAGAGATCACAGCACTGCTGCGGGGACATTCTCCTGCAGCGGCGTGTTAGCGGCGCGCATTACTCTGGTCGCTTCGTGCGCGCAGCGGAGCCTTGCTCCTCGCGCGCCCCCGGGACGGGGTGACTATTGAGTGTTTGTGTACCTGCTGAAGGACGACGTGAATAAACGTCTCCTTTGTGAACTTGGAGGCCTATTTCTTTGCGGCGAATCGCTCTCCTCCCAGCGGAGGTTGAGTGCGCCGCATCAGTGTCCCAGTGTGTGTGGTGACGGCTGATCGGGGCCCTTGGCTCGCGCGAAGCTCGAACCCGCGGTGGGTGGTGGCCTGTGTCCACTTGGAAACCCACACTGTTCATGCTTCATTTGAAACTGATTGCACGCAACTTTTGGTGCTGCACACACAAGTCTGAGTGGAATTCCATGCCAGGGTCGACAAACTTGCAAGAACTTCCCTTGAATAAATTAATGCTACTCAGATGTGTTAGTGTAATGGTTAACTTTAGGCTTGCGCAAGTATTCGACAATTTCAAATACTAATTCGGGCAGAAAAGCATCTGATATTCGAACTGGCCACAGTCTGTGCACACGCTGTGCCCGCCTTGCTGACATCTGTATGCCAATATCCACATCCGATATCTGAAGATCCATCTTCAAATCATTTTAAAAAGAATAAAAAGAATGCAACCCAGACAGCAAAGCTGAGCTTCTTAACATGCGTGCACAAATTTTTTCAAAATGAGCATTTTGCAGAACAGTCAGGCCTCGTTAATATGGACACTTGGGTTACCAAGCAAAAGTGTCCATAAAGTGAGCCAACCGAATAACAAAATCATGAAGAATATTCTGAAAGAAACGCTTCATGATTATGGACTGCTTCTGTGCACATTTGTGGGTAGTGAAGTGGAAATCAGGCAATCTTGGAACCTTGAACTGCATTATTCTGGTCGCCGGTATCTTTAAAATCATGTGCTGTACGTTGAAGCATGTCTGAAGTGACTATAGTGGTAAATGAGACGCATGATAGGGCTTCTTGGTGTGATGAACTGTTCACATCCCAAGAACTCTACTCACTTGGCTGACAGATGCTGAATGTGGTTTCAAAATTAGCGCATAGAAAGAATTTTCCCAGGCATTCATGCAATACTGCAAATGCTAAGGGGCATCGATCAAGCATCTTGCCACTGCAACCCGATACGGGCACGACATTAAGTATCTTGCTTTCATGCTTACACTAAAAGGTATATCCTGGTTGAAGCATATCAATTTCATTACCTAAAGGAGTAAAAACTACGGTTACTTGAGGCATACATTAATGGTCAAAAAGGAACAGGACTGTGAATGAACAAAACCTTAAGACACCCAGTACATGATTAACTTGAACCTGAATACTCACAAACATAGTGACATTAGTGCAATAAAGAGCTCCCACTCCCCCCCTTCGGGGAGATGCAGTTCATACCATCGATACAATTTGCAACTTTCGTCTTCCTGTGTCCGGTCTTTGCTAAAGTTGACCTCTCTGAATAATCAGTACATCACATTATGGTTTCATATTGTTGCCTAACTACCCGATTTTCACCGATCCGCACTCATCGAGAAGTCACATGACACTGAACTACCCATGGCAGTTTCAATGATTACAAGTTCCAACAAGTTTACCAGAGTAAATGCCAAACAGAAAACCCACCCGAAACAGCTTGCTGTACTGGCCAGCCACCTCGAGCTCCACACTGACAGGGCTTGAATTCGGGTTCCTTATTGTCAGGCACTTTGACCTGCAAAAAGTAGTAACAAAAAATACAGGTTCCTTGCTGTACACTTAAAACTACAGCAGACTATACTACATGCAATCACATTTCTCGAGCACATCCACAAGCATCTCTCAAAGATTGTCGCCCACAACACAAATAATAGATTACCCCCATACAAAAGTTCTTGGTCACAAGACATGGATTTCCAGGTAAGCTCCAGAAATCTAAGATGGCTGGCCCTCCTACAATGTGTGCATGCATGCATGCATGCAAGTACATAGCAATGTGCACGTGTAGTAGCCTCATTCCCATCATCATCATCATCAGCCTGACTAAGCCCATTGAAGGGCAAAGGCCTCTCCTATGTCTCTCCAATTAACCCTGTTCTTTGCCAACTGCAGCCATCGTATCCTCGCAAGCTTCTTAATCTCACCCGTCCACCTAACTTTCTGTCACCCCTTGCTACGCTTGCCTTCTCTTGGAATCCACTCCATTAACCTTAAGGACCAGCTCCAAAATAGCAGTATGCTAATGAAAGCCTTCTCACATTCTTTGTCGTTTCTCTCAGTCCTTATGAGGTGTGTTGGATGTCTAAAGGTTCCTCTGAACATCGTTACACTCGCATATTGTCATGTGGTGGAAACCAGGTCTGTGAAAATTCAAGCGATTTGTGGGGTGAACTTGTTGAAATGGTTTTCTGAGTATTCATCAAGACTGAAGGATTCCACTGTATGAAGCTTCTAGGTAACGCATGCCAAGTATTTTTGCACTAGCTTTTAAAATGATGACATAATCGTCGATTAAAACCGTGACAATCTTTAGGCTTCCAAGAGTCAAAAATATTGGATTGGTTTTGAATATGTACAAGTTCCTACGAAGTGCACAACAGTTGCTCAACAAAGTCTCAAAATATTGTGCAAGTCCGAGTTATTGGAGTCCCAAAAATCGGTCGGCTACATATGACAAAATGGCATACTTTGAACATACATAGAATCTCAATGATACAATTACAGTCTGTTTCCGCGAGTAACAAGGGTTGCGAAGACCGTGACTCTCGTCACGTCATCCCAGGACTGGAATGATCTACCACAGGACGCTGTACAGCATATCAATGCCATCCTTTTTAAGAACGCTATAAAGAGCATTGTTGTTTAACTGCCGCGCCCATCCCTCATGTAATGCCCCATACCAGAGGCTTTTGACATACCAAAAAAAAAAAAAAGAGAGAACCTGCAGGAAAAAGCGAGTGCCTTCAACTGCAACACTGTTGCCATGTCCCCCCAACTGTCTGTATCACAGGTGGCGTCTAAGCTGTGGTGGCCACTGCATCTGGCTGATTTCCAATGCGACTGATTGCACCCTGGCTCATGTGCTCTTCCTTGTAGGCAACCTCTCTGTGACAACGAAGACCATGCTATTAACTTAAGTGGCAACAATGAGGAATTATATCCCAGCCTATCAAAACCAGTTCCTCCAATTGACTCCATTTAAATCCAAAATGGCACCTTTCAAAGCGGTGGAGAATGAGTTCATAGTGAAAGTGACGCCCACTCAAGTCCACGGTCAACAAAACAAAGTTTTGGCTGAAGATACAATCTCCCCAGTATTCTAAAAAATCAGATTTTGGACTCCACACGAGTCCAAAATATTGGTTTTGAATTTGTACAAGTTCTTAATTATTGGAGTCCCAAAAATCGGTCAGCTACATATGACAAAATGGCATACTTTGAACATACATAGAATCTCAATGAAACAATCACAGTTCGCAGAAATTTAGGAATAAATACGAATTAGTACAATTCCTTGGTCAAAGTACATTGCGTACAATGTGCAGAATTTGAGGTGTTACTAGCATTCCCCATGCAACTACAAAATATACGAATGTGGGAGCTGAGATCACACCCACGAGCCCTAAGCACGGTCCACAAATCACCACCGAAGACGCAATCTTCAGTTGCACAGTAAACACCGTAAGCAGCGAGCAATATTGTGCAGGCATCAATAGATCGAGTGAGCTTTTTTTATTACACGAATTCTGGGTGATTCTAATACTTTTCCTGACCTTGCCACATTTGTATCATTGAGATTCCACTTCCTAGTCAGCAAAGAAACAGAGAAAAAAAGAGCAGGGTGCACTGCTTACTCAGATGACGAGGCGTGCATTTTTGTCCACAGAAGAACTCGGCGATTGCTTTCAAGAGTGCGAACAGAACGATCGCTGCTGCCACCACCCCTCTGCGAAGAGGCCACACTTGACCCCGTTGTGTCCCGGTCCATGTGTCGCTGGGAAGAGCCCACCAGTCTAGCAAGGGCCACCTTGAAACCCTGGGGCACAAGGACAGCCTCAAGGGCGCTGTGTACAAGAAATAAAAAACAAGAATGATTGCAATTTTTCTTAATTAGGCCAAGTGTGCTAGCACTGTGTGGCCATTGTTTTACATTGTTTATCTTAGTTTACAATCGTTCATTCTGGTTATGCTTTTTTATTCATGATTATGAATAAATTCATGGCTATGTGATTGAAGCCGTATATCAAGCGCATTCTGTGTGTTTGCGGCATGGATAAAGCACAACAGATGTACATGCCACCATGTTCATTCTTTAACGTTCCTTAACGTGCACTGACATTGCACAGTAAACGGGCCTCTAGAATTTCTCCTCCAAAGAAATTCGACTGCCGCAGCCGGGATCGAACCCGCGTCTTTCGGGTCAGCAGCCGAGCACCATAACCACTGAGCCACCGCGGCAGCTCAAGCAGGCTTCAACCAGATAAACATCACCGAAATCAGTAATTGGTGTCTTAGTGCGACAGATTTAGACTAACTTGCAGACCCTTGCATGCTTTACAGCTAGCTGCAAAAATTTCCAAAATAAGCATGTTGTGGACAAAAGATCTTCTCACGGCCTGGTCATGTGGGCAAAACACAGAGGCAGACCACTAATGTGTAGGAACCACAGAACCACATCGGTGTTTTTGTCTGCATCTACCGTTATCGAGTATGGCATGAAACTTACTGGCACGACTGGAATTGGAATTAGCCCCTGGTTGGCTCTCACATCACTGCCTCATTCAGCCATAACACAACTTGCCACTGCACTGCATACATCACCGACTGCAAATCTTTGGGACTGCCTCATGAGTTCTCAAAAGTACAAACTCATGCAGTTTCTACTTCACTCAAAAGAATGTTTTTGAGATTTTTGAGGCAATTAAACGAACGGGTGACGACCCTCTTACAAACTGCATAAAAAAATGTGATCTGGATACCACGAATGATTACTGTTCAGAAGCATGAAATGCACAATCCAGCAGGACATCCAAGCACATAACTGTTGTTATTAATTACCGTATTTTCCGGTGTACAAGACGCACCCTTGTATATAAGACGCAGCCGCCATATATGCAGGCTGTCATTGAAAAAATTGATACCATATTTACTCGCATAATAGGCGCACTTTTTTTCCAGAAAATCCGACTCAAAGTTCGGGGTGCGCCTATTACGCGGGGTAAAATTTCCGAAAATTGTTCGACTCTCAAAATTGAACACACCGCGTAAACGCACTCGTGTAAGGGCCGCACCCCGTTTTCCCGAAGAAAATATTTTTTAAAAAAAAGATCCGTGTAAAAGCCGCACCGAAACTTTCCACGACCCACGCGGGAATAGCCTTCGGAATGCACGCGCCGAGGCCTCTGCGATCGGCTCCGGCTGCGCGCAACGGGCGCTTGATCGTAGAGATCGTAGAGGCTACACACGCGCACAGGAGCTTCCAGACGCCACCCACGGAGGGCGCCCGAGGTAGAGCTTATCATCATCATCGTTTTCCTCCGCCGCGAGCTCTCGCTATCCATATCGCCATCAGCATCTCCAGCTCGGTTTTTTGTTTGTTTTTTTTGTTGCTGTCAAGTGCCGGGATCTGCGGTAGCGCGATAGTTCATCGTGGTTTATGGCTTTGCCGCGGAGCGCTGCTGTTTTAGCTCGACGGCCAAGCACCTTAACAGCTACACGGCTGGGAGTTTGCTCTCGAACACGGCTAGCGTGCGGCAGGTCGGAAAATGGAAAATACGACGTGGCCGAGAAGTGCGGCAGTTGCGACTGCGGCGTCCCTAAATTTTCATACGCGACTCTAAGCGCCGAGGTTTTCGCGGGCCTAAGTCGGGAACGTTTCCAGCTGGAGATGAAGCTTTCCAAACAGACGTTTAAAGTGAGCATCCCTGAAAACTGTGTGCGGCTGTTCTACGCGATGTCGTTGTACGTGCTGTGGGTCCGCAGCAGCACTAGTGAGGACTAGTAGTCAGTTCAGCAAAAACTTTGTTAAAATAAAAATTGGGGAGCGGGGGGTGGCGAGGTGTCGGCTTGCAATCGTGTAAATACAGTATTGATCACAGTTCCAAGTTCGGGGTGCGCCTTTTATGCGCGGAAATAAAAAAAAATCATTTTTCGCGCCCAAACTAGGGGTGCGCCTATTATGCGAGTGCACCTATTATGCGAGTAAATACGGTATATAAGACGCACCCGTGTATAAGACGCACCCCAATTTACCCAGTTAGGCTAGTGAGGCTTAATTAAACATACTTATGCGACCATCGCAAAAAGGCAACACTCACGCCTTACCCGCCCACGTTTTAGCACAAAAGAAAAAAAAGCGAAAGAACTCTCTTTATGTCCATAGCAATTTATTTTTACATAAAACCTTCAAAGTCTTCATCTTCGGATGCGCTATCGAAAAGGCAACGTGGCTGAAGCATTCTCTTCGACGGTTTCTCTTGGCTTGTCTTGACAATGGCGAGAAGCGCGACTGTCGCCATCTTTTGGCATTTCACATTACCTTTGCTTGGGGCCTCCGAAACGGCCGCGTGTTTAAGATCCCGGAAGTGGTCAACCCCGCCGTGTCATGATAAAGTTCACCTAAAAAAGTTGCACACGGTGGTCCCCGTATTGAAGTATTAACCATATTACAACCGTGTTATTGGTAGTAATATTTTTTCGGTGAAAAAAGCTTGAACATGAACCTGACTAATTTCTGAACTCGCAAAAAAAAACGGAAAATTCGCATATAAGACGCACCCTTGTATAGGACGCACCAGCAAGATTTTTGAAAAAAACCCGCGTCTTATACACCGGAAAATACGGTATATAAGGTTTCAAAGCAAAGCTCAACAGTTTAAAAACAGATTTCCAAAGCACAAAAATAAATTTTGTGGCATAGTAATACCAATGGAGGCAGGCGTAAAAAAAAACAGGTGAACCATGCTGACTAGTAAGCTGGTCAACCAACTTTTTAACTATTACAGCTAGGCATATGGTTGTCATTACAGATTTGTAGCAGGGTGTTGGTAAAGTAGCAGCATCAGTTTTTAGAACTTTGAAGATACATTACACTCGGTGCTATGGCACAACAAACTTTTGCCATCCTACACGTCACTCAAAAATCCCCAGCCCGAATTTTACGGCAGACTGTTATAGATTTCAACTTATAACGCAGCTTTGAAGTCCCCCCCCACAGAAAAATGGTGAAAAAAAAACTGATTTTTTTTAAATTGTTGTATTCGCTTGCATGCCTCGTATTTTATGCTGTCCCAAAGTTTTACTGCTGAAATCAAAAGGGAAGTACTATAACAACTGTTTTGTGAACCGCGGTGGCTGTGCACTGCGGGGAAGCGCTTGAACAATGGTCTTTTCTCTCTGTTAAGGTTTTCTGACCAGACACTCACCTTGCAGAGCAAAATTCCTCACAACCGTTTTTTTTATTTTGTCCCAGTTTGTTCTGTAGCATGCCTAGGACCATAGTGCAGACCAAGATTTTTTTTTTTTTTTTTTCGAATTTGGAAAGTTTGGATTTCTTGCATGAAATTTTTTTTCTCATTCTAGAAATGCAATGGACACTGCACTGTGAAAAATGCAAAACCAAAATCTGTGCTCTGCAAAAAAAAAATCTAGCACTGTCTTGACCTATAACGCGCCCATAGGAACACAGTGAATGTTAAACCAGCCTTCTGCCACACTTTCTTAACTGTTCAGCTTTTTCAATATATAGTAGAAAACAACTTTCCAGAGATATAAGTGAAATTTTGTTAGAGTAGTCATAAAATTGTACCTAATGCGCTCAAAAAATTTCATCAAGAAATAAAAATTTTTGTCGAAGCCACATCCCCTTCACAACATTAACCATAAAGAAGTTCCACGGTGATTGCTTGCACCCAACAACTATTTCTTTTAGTAGTGCACACTGCATTGCTTTAGGCTTTGCACTAACAACCAGGGTTAGTTAAATACTCCAGAGAAAGCAGCTAGCTTAGGTCTGTTAATTTTTTTCCGTTTACCTAATATACTGTAGCACACATGTGGTCCAACAATGAAGGGCAAAGAAAAACATTTTTTTATTCAACGTTGCAGCGTTAGCACAATAACATAAATGTGGCCAGTTCTTTTTGGTACTGTACTCCTTGAAATATAAGGTACCACTATAGTACAATACAAAACAGGAAATATTAGGACAAGGTCACTAGAAAAGATGTATTATTGAGACCACGACGAATCACCCCCAAATCATTATTCAGAATTTCGCATCAACATATCAACTAAGGTGTAGGAAGCAAAACCCATCCGCAGGAAGCACTTTTCCCGACAGTTGAAGTCCGCACCTTGTACTGGTCGTAGCCTTTGGTACCGCAGGACTGCCGGCCGACTGTGCGGCACGTATGAACAGCTCGACGGAGTCTTTGGCAGGGATCCTGGCCTTCCGGGGGCTCACACGGAAGAGTGGTCCAGCGGACAGCTCCAGCTCAAGAGAACAGGGTCCGTCATTTCGCAGCAACAGAACGGTAGCCTGACCTTTCCCGCCGCCCACCTCTATGGGCTGCATTGAACAGAGACTGCCATGAACACAACACTCGAGCAAGTGGAAATAATACACTCTGCACTTCGGATGGATTAAAGCACACTGCGGGATGAAATGAACAGTGCCGACAGGCGGAGAAACACAAACTGCTTTTCTTAAGGCGAGCTCTTGTTTCAATGCTAGTTGATATCGTCCAATGAAAATGACCTAAACATGCAGTGTAATGTCGATAATTTGAACTCACTTAATTAGAATTTCTAGTTTATGCAAACATGCACTATGTTCTTGTCAGCATAGAACGTATCTGCAAGGCTCCTCTCAGTACATAATTCAATAGTTGCATAATATGAAGAAATTTTTGGTTCCCTTAATGTCCGAATTATCAGGAGTCAACTGCACCAATTGGCAGCATCTGGCATCAGTAGGCCAGATTAGTTTTCCAGTAAATGAATTTGAACACACATAGTCACTATTTCAGTTATTTAAAAGCATTCCGTTTCTTTTTGAAACTGCAACGTCCAAAAATCATAAGCATGCATCGGATACCTATAATGATTTAGCAGGTACTGAGCATCACAGTCTGCACACAGAAACACTTTGCACAAACCAGAGGAGATGTCGTCAAACATTACATATCAGCATGCCCATTTATTATGGCCACTTTCTCTCACTACAGCGGGAATTGAGGTGATCAATGCATATTAAGAGGATGCATGTCAGCAATTACCTCATCACTGCTGATGCCTTCCAGGCTGAGTGATGGTGCCACAATCGATGCAGAGAGGCCCACTGTCGCCAGAATTTTGCGGAAGAGCAGACAACCGTTCACCTCGATTTCTATCTCTGCATTGATGGCGAGGCCTGAAAACACAAGAATTGAAGGTGCTTTTACTATCCGCATAAATGCCAGTGAAAAATGACAAACCACAATTCTTTTTCCCTGTCACACCCATGAAGCCCGTTGTGTCGTATGACGGTGCGGGCAGGGCAATTTTTTCTTATTTCTTTTTCAAGACCAAACTAATATCTGTCACACCCATGAGCAGGGGCTTATTATTTTTATTTCCTTTTGGTTGCCCCAACCTATCGAATGTCACACCCATGAAAGCCCGTTATACTACTTAGTGGTGCAGGCTGGGACACATTTTTCTTGCTTCTTTTTTTTGGTGCCAATATAATTCATGTCACACCCATGAATCCAAAAACACAGAACATGTTTATGCTTGTGAAAAGCTTTGATAGTGCAAACCTACTCCAAGTGTTGGGGTTCACATAAGTAAAACAGAGGCCTTATGAAGTTTTGGCAGGTTCTCTAGTTGGTTTGGAAGCATCATGAAGTGTGCAGCATGAGACACACAGCGAAGAATGAAGTGAATTCAACGACAATGTATAGGTACTGTCTCCTGTTCTTTGTTCTTCATTGCAAGTCTCATGTTGTGCAGTACGCTTTAAGAGACCCTATGCTTACTACAACCAAATGAGAAGAAACATGGAGTGAACAAAAAAAGGTGGCCCCCAATTTACCTGGGTAACCTAAATGCGACTTGGGTGTGCTAGCACGTTCGCCCTTGTTTAGTGGCGATCAGCTGGACTGATGCAGAAGAAATACGAAAGCATTTGCTTCAGCATCTACTGCTGCACGTCATTGCTTCCCTTCAGCAATTTCAGCCACCCGTTTCAGAAGCATTTAATTCTGCTGAGTCATTCTTAGTATGACTTCTCCCTCTTTTTCTCTACAAGTGGAGATGGGGATTTCCCTCTCTCTACCTTGGCAAGTGGGGCTTCACCAGGACACAATGGCTTTCTAGCTAGTGACCCATCCAGTGCCAGTGCACTAAAAACGGGCGCCTAGCGCTACACATTCATAAATTATGCACACGAGATAACTAAAGGGGTTAAGTCAGATGGCAGGCATGGCTACTAAAGCTAGTGACAGCCAAAAGATATGCCACACTCCATGTGCCACTTGCAGTACAAGTGGACGTAAGACGCCCACTTCTAAGGTTTGGTGTGGCACTAGTGAGCACTCTCAATGCTAGGTCACCATGTCATCCTCAGAACTAGAAGTGGAGAGATGCAGCCACTGCCAGAGCCCAGATAATACAGCACTGCATGCGACAAGTAGAGGTCATGGGTGTGGCTCCCAGCATCAGCTGTTGTCTTTTCTTTCTTTAAGAAAGAAAAGAGAACAGAGAATACAGCACTGCATGCAACAAGCAGAGGTCACGGGTGTGGCTCCCACCATCAGCCGTTCTCTTTTCTTTCTTATCTAAAACAATTATCCTGCTACATTCCCTCTCTAAGCCCTTTAAGCTGAGAAAATCTAAAAACAAATGCTTCCCAAGGCTTCAAGGACTGTTAGCATCATTTGTACACACTAATGATGACTCCTCTATGCTAGTCTTGTCTGGTCATACTTTCAACAGAATTAGAGACAGCGATAAGCTTCAACAAATTTTGTAGACACACACAAAAAAAGAAATCAAATGCTTAGCAACAACATTCTTCAGCTGTATTCTGCAGCTAGGCAGTTTACGGGAATTACAAGCTCACACTGGGCGTCCTTTGTAGAGCACTCAACAAGGAGGCGGGTAGCAGCCTGCTCCCCTTTGCTTGGCAGTACAGCATGCAGCATGGCGGCAGCTTGTCCCAGCTTGTGAGTGGTGGCGTCCTTGAGCCTCAAAGAAAACACTCCGTTGCCCTGTACACCGCACCAGAAAGAACAAAGGAGGAAACTGTAAAAGCATGACAAAACAAAGCAAGTGGCCCAGAACTGGGAACTGTTTCAGAATGGCTGGAAGGTGAGGCAGTGGACCTGGGCAGCCATGAAAAAATTATGCCCTGTACTGTAGATGGAAGCCTAGCCCAGCTGAATTGGCTAGAAATATATACATATTCCATTTATTTCCATCAAAGATGGGGGAGGCGACGCAAAAAGCTGCGATAGCAGCTTGACAAGTCCCTCGTCCCCTACAAAGCAGCAGCAGTACACGCCGACAACCCGACACATCTTACACCGAAGAATCAAAACAGAAAAAAAATCAGAGAAACAAAAACAGATATATATGCAATATATATATATATATATATATATATATACCGCTATATATACCGCTCATACAATAAAAAAAAAGAAGAAAAAAAAACGGTAAAAAAAAATGTACGATACACTTGTTAACAAATTGATAAAAAGGTATGTACACTGAACGCAGTTCTTTTATGCGAAAGAAAAAAAAAAGTGAATACAAGTTTCTAAGTCGGAGGAAGATTAGATACTAAGTCGGAGGAAGATTAGATACTAAGTCGGAGGAAGATTAGATACTAAGTCGGAGGAAGGTTAGATACTAAGTCGGAGGAAGGTTAGATACTAAGTCGGAGGAAGGTTAGATACTAAGTCGGAGGAAGGTTAGATACTAAGTCGGAGGAAGGTTAGATACTAAGTCGGAGGAAGGTTAGATACTAAGTCGGAGGAAGGTTAGATACTAAGTCGGAGGAAGGTTAGATACTAAGTCGGAGGAAGGTTAGATACTAAGTCGGAGGAAGGTTAGATACTAAGTCGGAGGAAGGTTAGATACTAAGTCGGAGGAAGGTTAGATACTAAGTCGGAGGAAGGTTAGATACTAAGTCGGAGGAAGGTTAGATACTAAGTCGGAGGAAGATTAGATACTAAGTCGGAGGAAGATTAGATACTAAGTCGGAGGAAGATTAGATACTAAGTGGGAGGAAGATTAGATACTAAGTGGGAGGAAGATTAGATACTAAGTGGGAGGAAGATTAGATACTAAGTTGGAGGAAGATTAGATACTAAGTCGGAGGAAGATTAGATACTAAGTCGGAGGAAGATTAGATACTAAGTCGGAGGAAGATTAGATACTAAGTCGGAGGAAGATTAGATACTAAGTCGGAGGAAGATTAGATACTAAGTCGGAGGAAGATTAGATACTAAGTCGGAGGAAGATTAGATACTAAGTCGGAGGAAGATTAGATACTAAGTCGGAGGAAGATTAGATACTAAGTCGGAGGAAGATTAGATACTAAGTCGGAGGAAGATTAGATACTAAGTCGGAGGAAGATTAGATACTAAGTCGGAGGAAGATTAGATACTAAGTCGGAGGAAGATTAGATACTAAGTCGGAGGAAGATTAGATACTAATATCAAACAAGGAAGCATTGAACACTATAAGTACACTGTAAAGAAAAATGTAATGGTAAAAAGGAGCGCACAAATGTAATACAGCAACATAAAGGCGACATTGGTTGTTAGTTCATTACAAAGAAAGCATTCACAAATGTATGCATTCATGACAACTGAATTAGGCAAAGCTTAAGTATGAGTAAAAAATATTCAGAACACACAAAGGTAGCAAAAAAGAGAAAAAAAAAATGGTGCATTACAAGAATACAGATTTCAGTTCATGTGGCTTAGGATCAAGAATATCAATGTTATCCTTTAGGTATGTGTTTAGTATATTAGGAATTCGATACTTTAGTGTCTGAAATCCATAATTAGTCCGGAAGGAAGGCAATTTCCAAAACTCGAGATTGCGTGTGGGGTAGCATGATGCACTGCACTTCTTTCCTATGCTCTTATAACCACTGCTAACATGAATCTCAAAGAAGAGAGCATGCATTTTCTTTACCCCATGATAATACACAGCATGCCATGTCAACCTTTCATGCTCCTTAGGAATGTTGGCCCAAGCTTCTGAGATCCAAATACACCGCATGGCTGAAGAAGCCTGTTTCAGCCATCTGCTGCAATAACTGCAGGCTCTCCGCACCTCATCGTCCATGTAGCAGAGCTTGATGCAGTGCTGATGCATTTGGCAGCCATGATAACATTCCCTTTAAAAGCAGCTGAGTATTGTGTTAGCAATCCTGACATCGTGAGAGGTACAGTCGCCCTGCTTCAGACCGCATGAGCATTGTGAGGTCAGCATGGTGAAATGGCATCGAAATCGAAGCCATCAAAACAGTAAAGTGACGCCATCGCTAGATTGTGCCTCCTCTCAGATAGCGACAGCGTTAAATAACAATAAGACCGTAACTATGAATTCGGACTGAAAATTCTTTTGCTTCGCACATAATACGAGGTTTTCTTTTCCAGATTTTAGCATGTCAAATTTCCGTCTCTTATTATGGGTGGGTTTTTTTTAATACTTTTCTTTAATACCAGACTGTTGGACTATACAGCCAGTCCTTATTGGTCAAATTTGGGCCCCAGCTACCCGGTTGTGAATCTGCATGCTCTCTTCTGTACATCAAGCAGGAAGGGCAGAAAGCCAAGACATTCAGAGTCTCTCGGTGCCTTTTAATACCATCAGGGTTCTTATGAAGCTAAAAAGTATGAGAACCCTGGCACAGACCATGCTGCTATCTCTGTGAAACTGCTGCAAAGAAGCTTAGCCACAGTGGAGCTGCGATAATCAAAGGGGACACACGTGCATAAACACACTCCACACTTACCCCACGCACAGAAACAGAGACAGGCACAGGGCACGAGCTTTCGTTGACCACAGTCAGCTCCCGTCTGCACCTGCTGCCATCACCCTGTTCCGCATCGAAGTGGAGCCCTTCAAAGTTGAGGCCCTGGCTTGGCTCTAGGCGGAGATGCGGGTGTTCAACCTGTGCGCTAAGTGACAGCTTGTGCACGTTCTTCGTGCGGTTGCCCGTTTTGTCCTCAACCGCAATGCTGATGTCTATCTCCACTGCACCAGGACATGTGGACACGAAGAAGCCCTAGGAAAAGAGACACACCAAGCATTTATGCCATTTTTTTGGGGAGGCAAGGCTTTGACGTGTACCTTTTAAAGACTTAAACAACGCTCTGAGGGAAAGAAAAACAATTCAACAGATGCCCACACTGCGTGAAGGCTTTGGGATCCCTGCATGTACCTTAGAGAATGCCGCTTTAATATGCTGGGAAAGTTGGAGCAAACATGGGATTACTATTCCGGGCCTCCTTCAGTCACCTGCTGTAATCACGCTGGCAGTGTCATTCACTCCCAGGCCCAGCACATGAGCAGGCCAGTACCAACCAGTGTCCTATTCTCAGTCTTTTAATAAAGAAAGGAATATATTATTTAGGCTTGTTACTCTTGCTTTATTCTTCAGTATTTCAGAGGTTAAAAAGTGCTTCGTTTCAAATTTTGTCGTGTGTTGAGTACATATCAGGTTTGGCTGTAAGTCATTCCGTAATCATGTTTTCCACAGGTTCTTTTCACCAATAAAAACAGTTGCGCATGACCACTTGTTTTGTTGTTGGATTTAGAATGGAACTATTATTTATCACCTTCAAAAACAAATAAAATATGGCCGAATGCACCAAGAAAATGTTTGCGGAAATGCATTCATATTTTTCTCTAAGAAATATTCAAATGCAAAAATTACCATCTCATTATATCAGTGTCAGTGCCTGTGTTAGCATGCAAGCTGCGAAAACATTCTTGCAGCATTGTGACAGTCATTGGAAAGCATAAGTGTTGAGCAGGATGCTAGTAGCATTAGGCAGCATTTATTACAAAGGTGTTCACAAACCAAATGAACTTGACTTTAACAGCTAGGGTTTAAACTAACTCCAATGAAAACAGGCTAAGGAAGCAAAATTTTGAAGAAAAAGGTTTTACCCAAAAGCTGTAATCAAAATATAGCATGATCTGCACTTGTGCATTATGCATAAGCGCGGACTGCAAAAATAATGTTACTTCTACAAGAATTAGTATGGTAAAGAAGCAACACAATATAAAACACATACGTACATAACTGCACGAAGTTTCAAAGAAGTCGTTGTTATTCATGACAAACTCAATGTTCAAGCTACATCACTTATGCTTCTAATTTATTCCAGAATGTTTCATTATGAAAAGTAAACTGAAGTGACCAATGTGGAAAAAGAAAGCTGATGAGGTTCAGGCTACAAGCAACAAATGTTGTGTTTGAGAAGGAACAAAATAAAAAGCCCAAAGTGCCTGTGATTGTTCCTACCCTCCAGAATGCTGGATCAAGACCAACACTCTGAACCTCCCTCCTCCAGCACAACTTCTTGCACAAACTGACAACCTTTAAACCAGGCTGATTTTGGCCTTAAAGGTGCACTGAAGAGGATGCTGAACTTGTCTTTTTGCCGCGGGAACTCGATCTACACGTTCTTAGCAATCTTAGAAACAGTGACTTATTGCCCTGTGTGGCCGATTTCCCCAATTAAATCAAATTAACGTCCGGCTCCCGCCTTTTTTTTTTATTCTCCCTCGTACGGTGGGCAGAGTCGACCAACGCGTGGAGCGCCTTTCATCCAGTCCCGTGGAGGCTTTGCTTTCGCTTTATTTTGTTTTTTAGGTTTCCATGAATAAATAGTTTTATTCGCAGATAATATAGCCACAAAATAAGCCCGAAGAAATAAAAATACGCACGGACTATTTGCTACTACGGACTACTACGTATTACTCCGCCGATGGCAGAGCGGCAAGCCGCCACGGGACTGGGTGAAAGGCACTCCACGCGTTGGTCGACTCCGCCCACCGTACGAGGGAGAATTAAAAAAAAAAGGCGGGAGCCGGACGTTAATTCGATTTAATTAGGGAAATCGGCCACACAGGGCAATAAGTGGAAGTTTCTGAGAATGCTCGGAACGTGTAGATCGAGTTCCCGCGGCAAAAAGGCGAGTTCAGATTCCTCTTCAGTGCACCTTTAACTCGAAAGTTTGCAATGGGTTCATCAAACTCACTCCCTGAAGCCAGGAGACGGCCTTTTTTATGTTTGAAAAAATCGTACATGCAAGAGGTGTTTGCTATAAATTATGGCAATAGTCTTAGCTAAACCATTTTCTTTTTACGGATGGAACTGAATGATGCTGCATTCAAACATAAGTTTGGAATGTCTTCTTTCCCAGGTGTGCATCAGTTCACTACATGAACACTGTAAATGTGCATAATTGTAAATTTTTATATCTATAACTGGTTTGCACATGGAAAAGAAGAGACATGTAGTTACCACCGACAAGAATACACTTCTGCTGGGTGAGGTTGTTTTATCTCACCCACCTCGCAGACAGGGCCCTGTGCCATCAGACTGTTTGCAGAGATGAAACCACATCTGAAGGGCATCCACTCAACATTGGTCAAATTGGATGTCAACAATAAGTGTTGTTTTTGTCAGCTCCTGACTCATTATTTTAAGAGGGCATGCAGAGACTACTGCATCTGTGGTGGAACTGCATTGCTGCTCATGGAGACTGCAGTAAGCCCTTGTCAACTCTTACTTGAAAATCTCAAAAGAACGGTAAAGTTTTTTTAGAAATTTTTTTCATTTCACACAGTCATTCTCGTAGGCACTGAGTTAACAGTAAGTATCAGGTTATCATAAGGTACTTCAACAGGTATTCCTATAAAGCTCTGTTCTATTATAATTGGTTTGGTTTGGTTTATGGGGTTTAACGTCCCAAAGCGACTAAGGCTATGAGAGACACCGTAGTGGAGGGCTCCGGAAATTTCGACCACCTGGGGTTCTTTAACGTGCACTGACATCGCACAGTACACGGGCCTCTAAAATTTCTCCCCCAAAGAAATTCAGCCACCGCGGCCGGGATCGAACCCGCGTCTTTTGGGCCAGCAGCCAAGCACCATAACCACTGAGCCACCGCGCCGGCCTCTATTATAATTAAGTGCTTGGTTTGTGCATTGGATTTTCCAATAATAAATAAAAAAGCTAATATTTAGAAGCATTGTAAATGTTTACAAGTGATCAGTACAATGAAATTTTGAAACTCTGATTACATTCAAATAGTTCTCTCTAATTTCTACAATTAAACATAAAGGATTTACTCCCCTTTAGAATTCTTCATATGAATGAGAACATTCTAACCTTTCATTAGAACGTAACATCTTTCAAATCCCTTATGTAATAAAAAAAAAATTACAGCCAACTAAGCATAACCTCATCACCACTTCTCATTCATATACATGTCATAATGCATGTATCCAAAATTAATCTTGCTGAATGTCGAAAAAATAAAAATGAGCAGCACGTGAAAGCTGCTTTTCTGTGCAGGCTACGTAACCAGGAAGAGACAAAGTGAGCGGTTAATTGTCGTTGTCAACCTCCTAATTAGATAGAATCAATTAATACACGGAGAGAACCATCTTGCACAGCCCCCCCCCCCCCCCCCCCCTAATTTATAACTGAATTTCTCGTTGCTATTTCATTTTCAGTTTCATCAACTGAACGATAGTTGTGACATGTTGGGAGTGTTTAGTTCATGTGAGACATGAAAAAAAGTCCAATATAACTGCTAATATAAAGCTTTTTGTAATTTCAGCTCTTGAAATCCTGGCCTAAGTGTTGCAGTTAACTAAAACTATGCATCAGTGATTATATTTCAGTTACTTTTTTTGCGCAATACGTGACCTAACCACTCCCAACGTGTCACAGCCATCTCCTGCCTGATAAAACCATAACAAAACAGCATTCAATTACAAACAATTTGGCGCAGGCGAATACCATGCGGTGAACCATGCATAATGTCTAACGCATCATTTTAAAGGAGAAAGCATGCAACTAAATGAGTTGTCTACAGTCCTACAACATCCTGTATGCTTGGTAAAGTAAGATGTTAGTTTTCCACTTTATCATAAGCACGCTGCCATGCATACCACTGAAAGGTTTTCACCTGGACTTCGGACACACAGCCAGCGCACACAATGTGCTGATGTGGAAACTCTGCTGTAACCGTTTCATGTTGTCCGGGTGCCTCTCCGGCAACACGAACGCCGCTCTCGTGAAGTTTGTAGCACTCCGTTTTTGCTGTTGGATTGAGCAGCATAATCGTGACGGCGTGTTGTGCCCCAGCACAGACTTTGCCCAGGTTCACCACGGGACACTGAGCAAAGCCCATTGGCAAGAGCAGACCTGCGAAAAAAAAAAGAAGTAGAAAATAAAAGCTTGCACTGAAGGTAATTGTGTCACTAACACAGCTTATCTATGCACTTATACCCACCACGGTGGCTCAGTGACTTTGGCGTATGGGAGCTGATCTTAAAGTCACAAAATTGAATCCGAGCTGAGGCGGCCATATTTTGATGGAAGCGAAGTGTGAAAATGCCTGTGTGCTGTGTTATGTCAGTGCATGCCAAAGATCCCCGGTCGCCTAAATTAATCCGGAGCCCTCCACTGCAGTGTCCCTCATAATCTATGTGTCAATTCGGCACATTAAGCCTCGCTATTTACAATAATTTACAATGATATGAAATTTTGCTTTTGCACTTATAGCTCAGGTTACAAGCTGTCCCTTCTAACTTTCACCCAATGCACAATCCTGAGCACTATGCACTGTGTTGCTCATTCAAGCACTCAAACTAACTTTTATTAGTCATCGCTACAGTTATACACTATGGCAATTTAAGTAGATTTCACTTAAAGGGGT
Organism: Amblyomma mixtum; assembly: GCF_055824585.1. Classification (NCBI taxonomy): domain Eukaryota; kingdom Metazoa; phylum Arthropoda; class Arachnida; order Ixodida; family Ixodidae; genus Amblyomma; species Amblyomma mixtum. The sequence continues at coordinate 65,380,550 of NC_143017.1, read as the reverse complement.
CATAGCTACTACAAGCGTACCATCTTCGTTACGTCTATTCAGTTATACTGCCGCGAACTATGCGGTATACCTTTTACCGAATCTGGCCAGCAACAGACTGTGCATTTAACTCCAGTTCGCGCGAAGACCAAGCTTTGTCAGTGCCAGTTTGCCGATGGTTCACGGAAGAGCGATAAGGCAGGCACAAAATGTGCTCGGCCTACGGCAGTACCATACTGTCCGTGGTGGTCGTCATCTTGGTCTGATCTGAGTGCTGATGCTCTTCCCTATATTCTGGCATTACTTACTGTTGTGAAATCCTCTTGGAATGTCTGCATTCCGCCACCTTCTGAGGCCTCTACAACAGCCTTTGAATAGCTGGCAAGCGGACTTCAAATGCGATTTTCTCAACTTCGTGTTTTTATGCCAGCATGACTACCTCCCGGAACTTGCCAATATGTTTTTATGGTGCAATTTCAACCAATCTTATACCGCTGATTTCAGAAAGAACAGAAAGAACTAAACTATACAGCTACGCTACTTTTTTATGCCTGACACAAACATATCAAATTTGGTGAACAATAGTGTCACCTAATTACATTTCATAATTATCGTGCTTCAACATAATTTAATGTTTTTATATGATGATCTGCTACCTCAATAACAATATAAATAGCATAGCTCTAGATGGCAGGTCTTTTGTTATTTAGCTCTATTTCAATCGGACCTAAAAAATGTTGAGGAAAAGTGTTTTAATGACCCGTCAGAAATTACTCAATTAGGCTTGTCATTTTTCTATATTATGAGAACTCATGAAGATATATTAAAATTAGATATTTGAAAACAGGCAGAAAAAATATATATATACGTACCTAATTTCATTGCGATATCACTATTAATAAAAATTTGTGTTAAGACCCACATCTCCCCTTCAATTAGGATAGCTGGCCAATAAAATGCTGAGCGCTAAACACATCACGTATATTCACCTTTGCAGCCACATGCATCGCCCATTTTAAGGGTGAGTGGGAATGGGCTTTAGTTAACTGTATTTCTTTTAGTGCTTTTTACTTTTACTGCCTTTTGTGATGCACTCCTCTAATATTTTGGAAAGATGGTTGTAACTACCTAACCTATGCATCCCTCGTTTACTAAAAATGACCAAGCCTGGTCAGGCGCCCTTCTTTAAAAATGCGTACACAGTACTCCACCACGTGGGCCACTGATATTATCAACACTAAACTACAGTTCTGTCAAAGCAAACTATGTGCACAAAACACAATGTCCCATAAACACAGCAAAAATTTTGCCGAAACTAGTGCATTCACTGAATACTCTGTCACCATCTCTCATCACACAGCCTACAGGATGGTCCTGGGCCCAATTTCATTCGTTTTAGCATACAATATTTTGGTAGTCCAAAGATGATACACGTAGTTCATATGAACAGCGTTCACTCTGATGTTAAAGGGACAGTGAGGAGAGCTCTATTAATATTTTTTTTCAAGCAAAATCCGATAGTTCGGCATTTCATGGCTTTGTTGCCACTTGGCCGGCAGCGAAAGATGCATTTATTTCTAAGAAATTCGGATTCGAAGTTGAAAAAGTTTTTCCCACCGCTCTGATTCAAACCTGGGATTCTCCTATGACGACACAGGACTAAGTGACGTGAAATATGACGTAACGCAGACTCCGTGATTTCTGGCGGCCAGCAGAGCGGCCTAGCAGCCATGCTAGCAGCAGCCGGAAAGAAGGCTACTGCGGCCGCATGTTGAAGGCATCTATCGGCTATTGCGGCCGTCGCTACAGTCGCTTCGCTTACGTTTGCACTGGCGTTTTGCCAGCGTTACGATGGATCTCATTCTCGAAGTTGTCAACGAAGTTCTCATAAATACTAGACACCTTTAGCATACCGTGTACCTTGTTACCGCTAGCGGAATACCGGGAGCCCCCTTAACGCCGGTGAGCAGGCGCTGATTGGTCCCGATGCTTCAGGCGCGCGTGTAGCTGCCGGGAACGTGGCGCCATCTGGCGACGTCAAGGAGATTTGCGCATGCATTGGCTGCGCCTCAGTGATTTGTGGCTTCTAGGGTCCTAGTCGCTAGAACCATTGGTTCTAGCAACACTGTTTTGTCCTATGACGTCATCACGCTTGTACTTGTGAGTTTGGCCTGTGGCGGCGATACCTGTATTTTGGTTCTTGCTCTTTTCTACGTTACAACAGCTTTGTTGTCAGCATGAGTGGCGTTTTTGTAATCAGGAGCTGATATTCTGCCGATACAAGCCAACTTCAATTTCTCCTCAGCGTCCCTTTAAGTCTTCCATTCATCAACAATCGGAGGATGTTTGGCAAGGTGGCTTGAGGCTGATATATTGTGTCCTATTATCAAATCAAAATATGAATGTACTGAATGCAAACACACTAAACGTATATAGCAGCATCTAAGTACAGCATTCAGAGCTAAAATTAAACACACTCCGCGTGGTTACTGTGGTAGCCACCTTCCGGTTACTAATACAGTAAAAGCTCGTTAATTCGAACTTCACGGGACCGGGAAAAACGTTCGAATTATCCGATGTTCGAATTATCGAATGGCCGCGAAAAAACTGACAAGAACCATTTGCATTACGGTGTATGTAGGGTATTTACTCGCCTAACCAACCCACTCACATAATGAACCCACCCACCCCCGATTTTTGCCTAAGAATCTGAAAAAAAAAAAAAAGCGTCAGTCGTTAAAGGGCAACTCCGGCGATTTTTCGATGTGTATCGATTGAAATGAAATTTTAATTCTGTATTCTTTATGATAGTATGATGCCTCATGTAAAATTTCGCACCTGAAACCGGCGTAGTTTTTCCGCAAGCGAATTTTGAAGACAAGCGCTCCTCGACGCGAGCGGCACCCACTGATCGAGCAACTTCTACAGGCCACCCTGCTCTGTGACGTCACTGGCGGGGCGGCGTGTCAAGCTGGTTGGACGCGCGCTGGCGCTGGCAGTGCAGGGGAAAACTGAGAATTGGTTTTGAAGAAAGTAAATGACGCAGTAATGGACACCCGAACCGCGACGTAAAGGAGGAGTGAAAGAAGAAACAGGTCCGTAGTGGAGCTCTCTGGAATTATTTCGACCACCTGTGCAATTTCGCGTCATCTCAACGTGCCTGATGTGTGTACGCCAGAGTGATGGGTCAAGGCAACTTCTGTTGTGCTGTGGGGTGCACAAATTCTTGATCTGTGACAACGGGCGTGATCTAGCGTAGGTTTCCTAGCGATAAGAACCTTCGCGACAAGTTGGTGAGAGCTGTCCGCCGTGTAAACTGGTCTCCGAGGAAGCATTCCTGCTTGTGCTCGGAACATTTTGCGCCAGATTGCTATGAAGACAGCGTGTACTTCAAAGAGAGCTTTGGACTCGCTAAGGCTTCGTTCAACTGGCGCTTGAAGGCTTATTCTGTGCCAACGTTATTCTAGTACAACCGTCTATCGCAGCGGCCAGCTGAACGAAGCGCGGCCGTCAAGAAGAAGCGGTATGTTGGATTGTAGAACTGTAGCTGGTGTGAACTCACTTCCAAAAGCTCGCCGTCAAGATAAAGCTTCGCAGAGAGGACTGTTGGCGATGTATGCCCTTGTAAGGACGTTGTGCACCGCGGCAACGTTCCGGCAGCAGATTATTTCATAAGGCTTGGTCGGCCGGCACTGGCCACACGAACAGCTGTCGGCGGGAGCATCTCATTCACTTTTGTTCTGACGACTCTGTCAAAAATGCATGCACGAGAAATGACTCAAGTAGTCACTTCTCCGAGTTCAGACCGTCTCCGTGCTGCAGGTGACGCGGCCTGTGGTGTGACTCGGCTGGCTCTCGCGGCGGTGCATCATACCTGAAAGGCGACTCGTCCAGTCCAAAATCGTCGAATGAGTCGTCTTCTAAAGACTCGCTGGTCTCGGAAAAGCTGTCCTCCGCGCTTTCAGTCATGTCGAAGGCGCGGCTCAGGGTAGTTGCGGTATCTTCGGGGACTTCACAGCGCGGCGAACCCGCTCGTGACGTCACAGTCAATACCGCACGCAGGCACCTCCCCGGTTTCGGTTTTGCGGTTTCGGTTTCGAGTTTTGCGTTTTTTGCTGCTTAAAAATTATTTTACGGTTGCTCTTGAAAATCTTGTATCGTACACATTACAGGAGGTTCTTAGGAACACAAAACAGCCATTAACTTAAAATGGCTGAAAAATCGCCGGAGTTGCCCTTTAACGCTTCCCTCCGTTTGGCACCGTCACGGCCCACAACGCATTTCTTGGGGGCGCGCCAAGATGCTGCGCAGCGATAACATCACTTTTGACGTTAGCTCCAGCAAGGGGGAAGCGAACTTTGGCAGAGTGCCAGCGCTTGTTCGGTTGTGCAAGCCTCGTTTTCAGCACCGTCACGGCCCCCAACGCATTTCTTGGCGGCGCGCCAAGATGCTATGCAGCGATAACATCACTTTTGACATTAGCTCCAGCAAGGGGGAAGCGAACTTTGGCAGAGTGCCAGCGCTTGTGCCGGCGTCTTGTTCGCGGCTGAGCGCGTGCTTCCGTCGGCGACCGACCGATGGGTGGAAGCATGGACGACACTCGCAAAGAAAAAAAAGTTTTTCGCTCGTAATTTGTAGCGCCCGCCCGTCCGAAGTCATAGCATTCATGGGCGTTGGCTGGGACCGCGCTGACAGTGCTTATCTATCCGTATTTTCGAATTAACGAGCATTTAGTTGCGAGTTCCGGAGGTTGCGCGGAAAAGAGGGTAGGCAGCCGCCAGCGCGGTCGCCAACCCCTTCCCTCCGGTGCCGCCGGCCACCGCGCCAGTGATGGCGCCATTTAAGCTTTACCTACTCTTCCAAGGTTTTATCTAGTTTCATCTTCTGTCCCCGTTTAGGACCTACGCAGCCTCTAACTATGCGGAGGAGGTGTTTTTTTTTTTTTGGCCACATGCTGTGTGTCAAGCCGCCCAGACGCGGTGGCACGCGCGTAGTTCGAATTATCCGTAACGGAACCGACTCGCTTTCGAATTAACGGGCTTTTTTATACACAGATCTCTATGGAGCTTGGCCGGACCAAGTAGTGTAGTTCGAATTATCCAAAAATTCGAATTATCGAGTTTTGAATTAACGAGCTTTCACTGTACGACAACACCTACACTCAACCCAAGGCATGGGCCTTTAAAAGCTGCACTGTAAAAATGCTGCAACAGTTTGCATACCAAACTCAAAACATGCACTCTCTAGTCTGTAATAAGCACACTCATTACGCTGACATTGCCGATCATTTCATTTTTGCAGCAATAAATATATAACAGACTAGCACTGCCAATGGGTAAAAAATTCTTTTTTAAACATCCATCTCCTATAAATATGGAGTAACTCAACTCAGCATTGTTAGTATGAAACTGACTATGACTGTGCTTTTGGCAGTCGCTTTTCCAAAGTTCACAGCAGCAGCAGTCATTGCAGTCACAGCAGAACATCACAGAAAACATTCCAAACCAACATGTGTGGGCCACACCTGGTACATACCTATTGATGTTCCTGTTCTATGAATGCGAAAATTAAAGGAAAGTTCCAAAATAAGCACTTAGCAGGCAACCAAACTCAAGCACTGACCTAAGCAACAAATCCTTAACAGCTTTGTCACAAACGAATTCTCCAACAAGGCCAAACTTAAAGTAACCAATACACCAAAATGTGAGGCACGCACCTAATGGAGCAGGCCCCGAGCGATCTTCCGCCCTTGTCAAGAGGTGCGTAGGTGACTGCCCAAGGCTGGACGCAGTCAGGAACTTGCTAACTGACATCCCGGAGCTGTCACTGGAAGCACCGCGTGATGTTCCACTTGAGCCCGTGTTCCTGCTTCCCGCACCCTTTTCCCTCTCAGCAATGGTGTCCTTCTCAAAAACAATGAGATTCTCGTCGCTCTTGCTCGAATTAAGCTGTGCCACAGAGTGCCGGTCACTGGCTTGACTCTTGGAGGACCTCAGGTCTGGGCTGCTCAGCGATGACAGCCTCGAAATCTGGCGGGGCATCTCTATACTGTCCACATGTCGGTGCGCAGTGCGGTGGCTGTGGCGTGGTGAGGCCGGTGCTCTTTGAATGCGCTTCGTCACAGACTTCACCGAGGTGCTGTGGTCTGATGAGTCAGTCGACGGCACCCCCTTGTGTTTACTGGGAAGGTGCGACTTGCACTTCCTCGGAGACTGCGCAGTGCGCGAGGAAGCAATGCGCGAGCTTGAGGAGGATGGCAACAGGCTTGTAGCAGAACTTTTGCGAGAAAGAGGGGCACGCACAGCAGAACTGGTTGGCGTGAGCGGCTGCGACGGCCTCGTGCGTGGAGCTGTGGCTAGCGGGCGCTTAAAACAACTGTCTTCCTGCTCCCTGGCTTTGCTGCTGCTGCTAGAAGCTTCCTGCTGTCTGGCTTTGCTGTTGTTGCTGGAAGGCTGTTGCTGTGCAGGCTCTGCACAACAGAAACAAAATGAGATTTTTACACAGCTTTAGGATGAATCTTAGTTACCTAACTTCTGCATGAATGCAAGGTAGATGCAAAGAATAGCTTTTTTCTTTCCTTTCGAAAGTTTGCCCCTTTTTGCCACAGGCAGGTTCTGCAGACCATATATTACATAGCCATCATGGTCATATATCACTTTCAACATTCTTGCAGTTTAGATGTTCCGATGTTATGAAGGAGAATGGGTGGATGAATTAGCAATGGCTCAGAGAACGTACAGAACGAACCAAGGCAAACAGCACAACCTAAACACGACACTCAAACAAGGAACAAGACATCACAGATGCCAACCTGCAAATGAATTTTTGTAACGCATGTTGAAAATTATCTGAGGCTGAGCATGAAGCAAGAGAAAGACAAACAGAAAACAAAAATTCTTCTAGCTGGCACAAGTGCCAATTCAAGGAGAAAGCCCATGCCTACTAGTGTCCAATTAAAGGAGAATTTCTGAACCAGTCAAATGTGTGGATGGACTACTAATGCATGTGCCATCTTTGCACTGGTTAGCATGCGCTTAATAATATAGCTCACAGGTGCACTTCTCATGATAACATTTAGGTATCAGCATGTGCCAAGAACCACGTGACGTATCAGTAACCGGGCCAACCTGGCAAATCGTCTATCAAGCCTGAATACATCGCCGGCATTACTTGTTCACAAGCAAAAAGATCTCCAAAGGTTACCAGGTGAGTAGTATACATGAACACCAGCGACCTGAACATCAGATGCCACGAATTTAACACTGGCGTACAGATGATTAAAGCACTCAAGTAATCTGGTATATGTCAATAAGGGCTGTGGGGACGCCTTCGTCCCCTGCGTTCACTTTCCCGCACTGCACCCCACTGTTGTTAGCTGCCCCCGAAAAGCACTCCCTTTAGTTTGGTTACTCTAGCTAACAGGGGAGGGCGCTCGCGTCGCAGCGACAGCAGCGCCACGGATGGCGTGTTTGGTCGCTCGCGCGCAGGGGAAGGCTAGCTCTTCTGCTCCGCATCGGGAAGCGTGTTGGACGTTCACGCGCAAAGCTCCGCTCTTGGCCGCGGGCGTCCTCGTGTGGAAACTTCTTCCCCTCAGCTCGTTCCGTCGGGCCTCGGAGTTTATCCCTTTGCCCTACCGTGGGCGGACGTTCGCTCGTAGCCGTGCTGGTGAGTCGGACATCCTAGATTCCTCAGTGTATTTTGTTGCTAGCTGGCGTTATTGTTGCTATAGCAATAAATGCCTTGTTTGTGTCAGCCAGTGTGTCGTTCCTTTGTTCCCGCAGAGCAAGGCCCGCCGTGGTCGGCGTGCGCTCGGTAGCGTACGCGACCACGGGGTGGGGTCAGCGCGGTTTTGAACTGTGTCAGCCGCGCTTAAACGGGGAGAACGGATTTATCTCCCCCAGTTTCAACCCCACATCTGGCAGCCCAACGTGGGGCCTGCTCTTGGAACATTGGACGACAGTCTGTTCGGTTCGAGGAACGCTCTTTGTCCGGACTTGACAAGTGCTAGGCCTAGAGTGAATTTTGATCGCTAGGACCTGCGGCATGCTTTCTTGAGTGCGAGGTGTATTGCGCTGCAGCATGTTTGAACTTTTCGACATGCTCAGCATGTTTTTTTGTGAAGTTTTCTTCCTGGAGTTTCTTCAAGAACCACTTGGTCCGCATCGAGGGAGCGCGAGGCCTAGCGCCCGCGGAGTTGCCGAGCCCGAAGCGAGTGAGTACGGAAGCCGCGTGGGTGGTCCGAGTTTTCTGTATATATTTTCTCGCTGTCTCTTTTTCGACTCTGGGAGTCGCGGCTCTGGGAGCCGGGTGGCCTGGGGCCACGGGTGCCTTAACGAGCTCGCTGGTATTGCAGCTCGGCACCGGGCGTTCCGACACCGTCCGATACGGTGGGTGCCGATCGCTCAAGCTGCTTTGTGCAGTGAGCGGGGAGGACCACCCCACAACGCTGATGTCTCCTCGCGGCTGCGCGCACGAAACCCGTTCCGGGTCCTCCTTTTGTTGGGGGTCGTCGACCTTCACAGTGGTAGTGAGGCCTAAGGCTATTCATAGCTGCCTGCGCCATGTCAAAAGTGACACGACCACCGGACCGTGGTATTGAGAGGGGGCGCACTTTGCTGGCCGCCTGTTTTTTTTTAACCTCGCATGAACTGAGCATTCTCGTTCAACTCAAGAAAGGGCTTTGTTCACTCGAACTTTGCGTTGCACAGCCGCCCGACACGTTTTGCTAGCGAGTTGAGCATTGAGCCACCAGGCCTTTGTGTACGCCGTTTCCCCTCCCGTGACCTACGTTAAAGGCATGCGGAGTGTGTTTCGGAAATTTTACAGATCTGGAGCCACTGCGGCTTGCTGTCCTGTGCACATCGTCTCGCTGCCGCCTGCTGCGACGGAGCGGCCTGTATCCTGTTCGCCGCATCCATCCGGGGCAGCCGTGGCGAGACCAGACAGCAGCCACCTCAGGCTGCTGTTGCCCTGGCGACTACTGCGGAATCTTGGACTGCAGTGGTCAACCGGCCCTCCTCTTCGCGGGCCTGCGGGCACATATTCCGCGGGCCATGCGAGTCGTCCCAGCGGAGACCTTCACGCCGCCTTCGGAATACCGCGGAAGACTGCGTGCACTCTGTCGGCGTGACCTCCGCTGCACGACCTGCCTCAAGTGCATGAAGACCAGGAGACTCCTCCATAGCATGTAACTTGCAGGCGCGTGGGTCTATTTAAGGTTGGGGGGATGTGGGGACGCCTTCGTCCCCTGCGTTCACTTTCCCGCACTGCACCCCACTGTTGTTAGCTGCCCCCGAAAAGCACTCCCTTTAGTTTGGTTACTCTAGCTAACAGGGGAGGGCGCTCGCGTCGCAGCGCCACGGATGGCGTGTTTGGTCGCTCGCGCGCAGGGGAAGGCTAGCTCTTCTGCTCCGCATCGGGAAGCGTGTTGGACGTTCACGCGCAAAGCTCCGCTCTTGGCCGCGGGCGTCCTCGTGTGGAAACTTCTTCCCCTCAGCTCGTTCCGTCGGGCCTCGGAGTTTATCCCTTTGCCCTACCGTGGGCGGACGTTCGCTCGTAGCCGTGCTGGTGAGTCGGACATCCTAGATTCCTCAGTGTATTTTGTTGCTAGCTGGCGTTATTGTTGTTATAGCAATAAATGCCTTGTTTGTGTCAGCCAGTGTGTCGTTCCTTTGTTCCCGCAGAGCAAGGCCCGCCGTGGTCGGCGTGCGCTCGGTAGCGTACGCGACCACGGGGTGGGGTCAGCGCGGTTTTGAACTGAGTCAGCCGCGCTTAAACGGGGAATACGCATTTATCCCCCCCCATTTAAACCCCACAGGGCAAAGAACTAAATGCAGAATCACAAGGAAAAAGGCAGGAAAAGAAGCCAAGAGAAAATGCAGGCAGCATGAACCTGTAAAGAAGCAAGAAGTAATTTGCAGAGCACAGTGAAAGAATGGACATAAACATAGGGAAATATAGCGAGGACAACTGGAAATAAGGTAAGATGATAAAGATTACAGTCCCCTCGGACAGCATGTGGAAAAACTGAAAATCACCTGAAAGGCCTTTTGTCACAGAGCAGGTGCACTGTGAAAATTTGCATGATGGGGCAAAGCTTGGTAGTGCAAAGCCTTAAATGAAGGATACACTATAAACCAACTTAAGCCTTGGGATTATAAAAGAAATTACCTAAGGGATGATCAGACATCTGATGCAATAATTCTGCTTTACCCTCGACGATTACTTTGATGGTTTTACTGTAATGAATGCTCTTACTAAAGACGTGGACTTCGCACACGCAATATAATTTTCGTGGAGGGTTGAAGTAGGGCGCGGGTGGTCCAAGGGTGGCAGTGGGTGGATGGATGAGGAAGCCTCCTAGCTAGGGGTGTGGGGTGGGGAGGTGGATGGACTGATGGGTGGTGTTACTGGAGGGTGGAGGTTCCTCGGTTGTGCTGGACGCTCCGTTTTAACAGACGTCAGATTTCCCGGGGAATGACGCTAGCACTGCTTTCGCCGTGAAAAGAACACACACCGATAGAAAAAAAAAAAGCCACTCAAGGTGCTATGGGGGCTGTGAAATGTGAAACAAGGGGGGTTAAAAGATTTTTACAATAAAAAATGGTTCAGGAAAACGGACTGGAACCAATGGAAAGCCAGTTTTCAGGCGCCTGTACCTATACAATCTGGATATATGATGTAAAAGAACTCAAGTAGCTCGTGGAATACAAGAATCATGACACATGAAAGAACAGCAATGCATAGTCTTTGTCAAAAGTAACCAGGCTGCATGGTTTTGCTTCTAGCTTGTATAGTGGAGCCCTTGTGACTTTCCTAAAGATCAAAAGTTGTTGGAAGGTAAGAAGACCCCCAGTCCTTACCTTTAACGACCATTTCAGCTTCAGAGAAGCTGTAAGGGCTCCACTGTGTGAGCTAGAAGCAAACCATGCAGCCTGGTTACTTTTGACAAAGACTGTACCTAAAAGCCTGTGCTTAATACGGACCCACTTATAATACGAGGTGTAATACAATCTAGGGATAGCAGAAACACAAAATAAGTTTTCATCTACCTATAAATAAAGTGAGGAAAGCTCACTGAAAGCACATATTTGCACTGCATTTCGCACATTATTGACCATCGTCGTCAAGTGCAGCGTCCTTCTATACAAACTCCGTCTTCAATACTGTCGAACATGTTCGATATCCCACATTTCTTGAAAGCGTGACTGGCGAGCTCATCAGATTACTACTGCTAGCCCCAAGCATCCACAACCAAACTGCAGAAAGTACTAACTGAAGAGGCCCGTTTCAGCCAACCAGCAGCAGTAACTGCTGGCTCTCCCTACCTCATCCAGTCCATGTAGCAGCGCTTGACCTAGTGCCAACACTTTCGGCAGTTGCAATCATACTTTTCTTTTAAAACAGCCAAGTAAGCTTTAGCCATCCCAACATCCTGCGAGGTACGTTCGCCCTGCTTCTAGAGAGGTCAAAGTGGGGGGGGGGGGGGGGGGGGGGGGGAAATGAGGTCGAAGTCAAAACGGCCAACTGACTCCATTGCTAAGTAGCACCTCCTGTGATAGTGCCGAATAATAATGAAACTGGAACTGTGGATTTGAGCTCAAAATTACTGGAATCCACATAGTAATAACATGAGGCAGAAAAATCTAACATGCTAAAATTTGGAGAAAAAAAAACCTCATATTATTTACGGGTTTTCACGGTAAATAATGTAGTCGACGTTAAAGTTATCAGTGAAAGTATGTAATGCGAAGGCAAGATAACCGCTGGTCCTTAAGGGTAACGGAGTGGATTCCAAGAGAAGGCAAACGTAGCAGGGGGTGGCAGAAAATTAGGTGGGCGGATGAGATTAAGAAATTTGCGGGAATATGGTGGACGCGGCTGGCTAAGAACAGGGTTAATTGGAGAGACATGGGAGAGGCCTTTGTCCTGCAGTGTGCGTAGTCAGGCTGATGATGATGATTATGAAGCTTACGATAGAAATCTAGAAAATAATATTAGAAACCAACAGGAATGCTCACTGTTCAAGCCTTGGGACAAATGCTTCAGGAAATTAGGCTAGATGAATTGAGGTGAAGCCACGAGTTGAGAAATAAATGCTAGCAGCAACAGTTTTAAGACATTTGAAATGTGCGCACATTACAGATGAGCCTCCAACGGCTAGATGATTGACGGAGCAAAAGCAGGGAATTGTCGTGACACTCCTATTACTCAAGTGAGGTGGCAACTGCCATAGCCCTGCCAAGGACAAAAGCTATGCGGGATGCCCTGGAAGAGTTGATAATAAAATTTAGTGAAAGCTGCATGTGTTCAGCGCCTCCATCTACACCTAGTTGGCTTGCAAAGGGGTGGGTTACCTTTGATGTGTTGCCGAGCGACACCAATCAGTTTTCCAACTAGCTGGTTTGAGTCATTGAGGGACACATCTTCCAGAGCTCTGTCTATTTCAGAGACCGATGGTTTGTATAATTTGACTTTCTCTCGTGGCTCATCTGAAAGAATGGGCAACCACAGATGTAACAAGTACATGCAGAATAGAAACCGAAGGCAGCAAAACAAACACAACACAAAAATAACTAAATTAATAGTGTTACTAGTTAGGAATTTCAGTTTTTATATTTTGGAAATTCCACACAACTTTTTTTGGTGCTTATTTGAGAACGCAGTTTTTTGAGCTAATATTACTTCCAGCGGATGAATTAGTTTTTTTTTAGTAATATAATGATATATATTCTTGTGCGAGCAAATGTCCCTCGGAGTTCATCTTGGCTTTTTTTTTATCAGCCTGAGCATTCGACTTAGCATTAATTAATGCATAAATTGTAATTAATTACAGGCAAAGCACTTATAGTATGCTCGCAGAAGGAAATGCTATCATCAGCAAAGAAATTATTGTATCTATTTGTGTAATGAACAGCATAAATTTATGGGGAGGGTTCATTATGTGAGAGAAAAAAGTTTCGAAAAATTTGTTCGTTTTTTTTTCCTGGAGTCAGAATTTCATATCATACGTCTGTCCATCCAACCACCTGCCTGCCCGCTTGTTTGCCCACTTGTTTGCTTGCTTGTTTGTCCGTCCATTCATTATCAACAAAAGCACACAGTCAGCTGCATTCGTGTCGCTGGCAACTAGTGTCATTTGCTTCAGAAAGTGTTTGCTGTATCACGGCGAGATAAAGCAAGCATGCTTAACACAGGCCCTCTAGGTTCATGATGAAATTTGTGGGCGCGAACAAACAAAACACAGAGAAGAAACCACAGGAAGAAACCTGTGGTTTCTTCTCTGTGTTTTGTTTGTTCGCGCTCACAAATTTCATCATGAACAACCTACAGCTAGCCCAGCTTTCCATTCTGTTGACCTCTAGGTTCAGTGCTTATACATGAAGTCCAAAAAAACTCCCAGGACGATTACGAGCGTGTAGTGCGAATGTTTAAGCATTAGCTTTGGTGTAACAGGGGTTAGGCATTTCCGTTCCTGACTTCGAGCTTGCCAAATCGCTTGGGGTTCAGGAGGTCCCGATTCCTCCCTGCTCCTCTCCAGTGCTTGAGCATCTGCCGGGTTTCTAAGCACACACTGGTGCCACCAGGTGCTCAGCAGTGCAATAAGCAAGTCACCGCCACTCCTGCCAAGGGCGCATAGCGTCTTGGCACTCTGCCAAGTTCACCGGGCGTGTCACCCTCGCAGGAGCTTTTGTTAAAAGATAAACACACTGTGATGTTATCAACACGCAGCATCTCAGCTTGCTGCCAAGGTCTGCATTGCACATGGCGCAAAACTGAGGAATGTGCTAAGAGAAGGTAACGCTTAAGGGGGGACACTGGTCTTGAAAAGAAAATGTTATTAATTTAGTCATAGTTATGAAATTTTCAGGGCACATGTATTTTTGTGCGCTGATTCTAGATATGCCATTTAATTTCATGTAAAACAATTTCTTGAGCACTTAAGCACTTTTTATGCTTGTATTTTGTGGAGACTTTTGAAGAAAATTTGCTGCGGGAAACTCGCTGAAATGTATGCCATTGGGTTCTCTTCATACCAAGGAATACAATAAGGGTGAAATTGTCTTCCTGCCTATCATAGAACTCAAGTTATAGAGTTTTGAAGTTGTCGCTTCAGAAATGAGAAGAAAAGTGTGTATTCCTGTTTCTGAAGTGGCAGCTTCAGTACCCTATTACTCAAGTTCTATGAGAGCCAGGATGATAATTTTACCCTTATTGTATTCCTTGGTGTCAAGAGAACCCAGTGGCATACATTTCATCGAGTTTCCTGCAGCAAATTTTCTTCAAAACTCTCCACAAAATACTTGCATAAAAAGTGCATAAGTGCTCAAGGAATTGTTTTACATGAAATTAAATGATATATCTAGAATCAGCGCACAAAAATACATGTGCCCTGAAAATTTCATAACTATGACTAAATTAATAACATTTTCTTTTCAAGACCAGTGTCCCCCCTTAAAAAAGAAAAAAATGTAAGTACTCAACAAAAAATGGGGAGTGTTTCCATTACTTTGAGTAAATATGGTAATGAAAGCTAAATTATCAAAATTGACAGCAACGGAAGTGGAAGTTGATTTCTGAAATGTGGGTTGACATAGTACCGCGGGGTTGTTGTTCTAGATCGAGCGAGAGGGCAGGGTATTAAGCGGTCTGCATGATGACAGCAGTGGAACTGATGCTTGACCATTATGGCAGCCAGAACACGACACTTTTTCGTGACGCTTATGCATGGTTTCGACTGTCCCTACATGCCATCAACAAACCTGCTTGATTTAATTGTGCACAGTCTCATCACGCTCCTGGCTTCAGTGCTTTGTTAGTTTTTTCCTTTGACTCTACTCTTACTCGACAGCCAGCTAGCTATGGCATTCATGTCAAGAATATTGACCTCTTTCATTGACTTCGGCAAGCTTTCACCGCTTTTTCTTTTTTGTTTAAACCAGAAAGTCCAACCCTTAATTATAGTCTACAATGTAATGATATAAGAATGCGCTACTACGAAGATATGAAATGAGAGAGAACAGAACAAACAGTGCCCAAATAGATGCCAGGTAAACATGGAATTTCAAAGCACACCAACAGACTAATTGACTGTCACACAAAACCTGCTGATTAAATTTCATTATGACAGACTGCCACTGACTAAACATGCGTAGACTGTTTCATAAGACATTTCCGAGAATTCTGCATAATAAAATCGATCCCCCTTTTCACATCAAGCAATTATATCTCAGCGTGGTTTCTTCAGCTATTTTTCAGTATCTAGATGGATGACCTCCAAACTGGTTCATTAAAACCGCAGTAAAATTTGAGCTCAGATCACAGTAACTGGACCAAAAGGATACAAGAAAGCCTGAAAAGAGTGCAAATAAGTGAGAAATAACTATATTTCCTGCCACCATTATCGCCAGCCAAATTATGCTCACTGCAGGACAAAGGCCTTTCCAAATGATCGCCAAATCATCGCCAAAGAGCCCCATCCTGCACTAGTTACGGCCACACTACACAAATTTCTTCATCTCATATTTCCACCCAACTCAGCACACCCTATTATGTTTTCCTCCCGATGAGATCCACTCTGTTACCCTAAAGGATTGTTGATTATCTGTTTTATGCCAGGGCCTCATTAGGTTTGTTCTCTAATCCACATTACTCTGCATCTCAACATAAAAAGTAGACTCATGTTGCACATTGGAGAAAACTAATAACCATGCAGTAAAGAGACTGGGAACCGAACCAGGAAACGAAATGTCTGGAAGTAGCTACCATTCCAACACGCAAGAGAGCTCAGCAGTGGAATTAATCATGACGAGCTTAACGGTGCACTGAAGAGGAATCTGAACTCGTCTTTTTGCCGCGGGAACCCAGTCTGCACGCTCCGAGGATTCTTAGAAACTGCGATTTATTGCCCTGTATGGCCGATTTCCCTAATTAAATCGAATTAACGTCCGGCTCCCGCATTTTTTTTTTAATTCTCCCCCATACGATGGGCGGAGTCGACCAACGCGTGGAGTGCCTTTCACCCAGTCCCGTGGCGGCTTGCCGCTCTGCCATCGGCGGAGTAATTCGTAGTAGTCCGTAGAAGCAAATAGTCCGCGCCGATTTTTATTTCTGCGGGCTTATTTTGCGGCTATATTATCTGCGAATGAAACTATTTATTCACGGAAGCCTAAAAAAGAAAATAAAGCGAAAGCAAAGCCTCCACAGAGCTGGCTGAAAGGCACTCCACGCGTTGGTCGACTCCGCCCACCGTACGAGGGAGAATTAAAAAAATAAAGGCGGGAGCCGGATGTTAATTCGATTTAATTGGGGAAATCGGCCACACAGGGCAATAAATCGAGGTTTCTAAGAATGCTAGGAACGTGTAGATCGAGTTCCCACGGCAAAAAGACAAGTTCAGAATCCTCTTCAGTGCACCTTTAACATGTACGATTGCTCTGGACTTGCTCACCATTATTAGGGAGCGCTACATCTGCCGTCTCCGATGTGAAATCTCATAGCAAACTACTTGGGAATGTCAGTCCTAACAGTTTGAGCCAATGCCACCAAAGGTAGCCATTCAATGCTTGAAGCAAAATGCTCTAGGTGTGTGTGCGCGCGTGTGCATGTGTGCGTGCGTGAAGCCTCCACGACAGCACCCCTAGCAAATTAAGTTGATTGCCGAACCATCTGAATACCTATGGGCACTCGCCAGTAAAAATGTGTCTCTTGCCAGAACACTGCCCCAAACAATCCAATTTGCAGCCTTATTCTCCTATCAACTACTTTTACACCCAATTATTTTGTTTCTTTATCATCCAAAGCCGTTTCTGCAACGAAAACTCGGGTATGGTGTTCTTTAGTAATACATTCCACCGCATCAGAGGAGAAAGAAGTAACAACACCAGGCAGCACGCAGCCGCCATTAGTGACTTCATGAAAACAACGCTAGATGCTCTGAGAAAAAATTTTAAAAAGTCGCGTGCACAAATGCAGACGCCGTGCCGCAAAGGGTTAAAGTACAGAGAAGAACATAAATCCCGACGATGATGGGGGCTAATCCTACCAGTCTGTTTCCCATTGCTTGCAGGCTTCTTGCCGAGACCAAGCTCTTCATTGACGAGATCTTGAATCGAGCACGCCATGGATGCTGAGCCGTCCATTCTGGCTTCACTCTCATCCGCCTTCGCCAGGTCTGGAAACAGTGGCGAGTGCTCCTGTACCACACACAGAAGAAATTCCAGATGTCAACATACACCACCGCAGTCACTCACTGAACCACAATCATCTATAAAAGAATGTTTATACATGACTTGTCATCCTCACCAACAGCAGCCATGTAGGGTGAACAGTCATGGGTAATTTTTAGGTGGTAAAGTAGCCTCAAAAATGTGCTTTCCGACAAGTGTCATTAAAAGAAAGACAATGCCAACCAGCTAGCCTTCTTGCTTTATAAATTATAGATTTCACAAGCGTAGCAATGGGCACCATGTTTTGGCGAGCTCAGAGTGCCACCTGTAGCAAGGACAATGCTTTCGTGCAGCCAAACTTACCTAATAAATAATCTGCTATAATGACTACTGGAAGATGATCACTGAGACAGATAGGTTATTGTTTATCAACCAATAGTACATTGAAGCTAATCAATGTGCTGTGTGTTTGGGTAACTCTACATGCAAAACAAGATTAGAAAAGCTTTTGTCAGGCTTAACACCTCTCTTCAAATAGTTGTTTGAGCACTACGTCTTGCCTGCACAATTCAGCCCTGAAGCTTTTTTTTCCCCACATCATAGCTTTCGGTGGGCCTGGATCAAATGGGAAAGGAACCATCCCTGAACCATCCCTGGGATGGTTCAGGGATGGTTCCCCCCCCCCGCCCCCAGCCTTTAAAAGGCATATAGCAGGAAATGAGAGCGGACTATTCTGATTCTGTTTGCTTTTAAAACTGAATCTTTTATTATTGATTTGCATGTCATTAAGCAGCTATTCTCTGAGCATGAGGACTGCTACTTTCTACAACCAATCCCTAACATAAATTCCTCTCTTGCATATCATCATGCAGGCCAATCAACAGCACTAGGTAGTGAGCACTCCCCTAGATTAAACTCCGGTACTTTCCCCAATCCCCTGCAGTGAAGAAATGATGGAGGAACATGATAGCTGTACTGCACTCCCCTGCATCTAGACTGCCCACACCTGAGCCTACCTGCATTGTATATGACCACAGATGGTCCACAGATGGTACATTCTGGAGAGAACAAACACCTCAGCACATGGCCCTTACAACCAAGGTCCCCTTGCACCTTACACAGTCTTGGACTTGCACAACGCCAAGGCCTAGTGCCGCGACTACTGCTGTTAAAGCATTCTTTCATTCGCCCTTGCTCACGACCTCCTAAGGGTGGAAACACATTTCCTCTTTCATTGACTGCACTAAGGACACATACCAACCTTAAATTAAACCATCAACACCAGATTCACGTTGAAGCAACAACCTGCTTATTAACTGAGTGTGAACGCAACGACGACAACATAGTAACTGGTCCTTCCGTCTTTCACCGCTGCCTCGTCTGCTGTCCTCAATGTGAATAAATAACAACCAGCCAAACTTCTCATGTTAGCTCTCCACATTCAAGGCACACTGAGGATGCAATGAAGTTGGCTTAGATTGATGGAACACTTTCAGATAAGAAAGTGGTGGCTACTTTCACAGAAAAATGTCTTCTTCTTACAAGCTCGAAAAGAGCGAAAGAACTTGGGAGCCGTCTTAACCCCATTCTTAAAGAAGAAAATGCAATAGCATTTAGGAACCACTAATCCACATCAATCCATTTTCTGGGGTTGGCCCACTTCCAAAATTTCAGGGGTCCTTAGGAATTTTTAGGGATGGGCCAACTTAAAAACTTGGGGGTCCTGGCATCTTCACCTTTGATGATGTTCACTGATTGATCCACTGATGGTCACGTGATGTTGATGACATCACGGCCCTCTCAGTTACATTCATAGAAGGCAGGGTTTCCTCATACCAATACTGGTGCAGTGGTTCAGCAATGCGCCACTGCCCGGGCAAGTGGCTGTTTCAAACACAGCCATCAGTGGGGCTTGTGAGGTTTAACAGGGTGTAACCTTTTCTCGGGACCATTTTTTCTTACAAAGAATTCGCGTTCCCGTTTCATACCTTACCTCCTATACAATAGTGCTCAGGCCTTAATGCTGAAATAATCAAACAACCAAAGCCAGGTGAAATCAGTGAAGCCTGCTGAGCACATTTGTGCTGCACACACAACGGGCGTTAGAGGGCACTCACAAGCACACGTTCCATGGGAGCTGAACGGCTCCTGAGGTATGCGCTTACGGTGATCTGGTTGTCACCCGCACCTTCAGACCACCACGAAGGTCGGGAAAGGTCACCGGTGGGCTCCAGGCTGTCAGAAAATTTGCTGTCCGAGAACGAGCCCTGCTGAGGTATCTGCACAGGAGACAGCCCAGTCTGTGAGAGCACCTGCAACATCCTTCCCCCTTAAAGGTGCACTGAAGAGGATTCTGAACTTGTCTTTTTGCCGCGGGAACTCGATAAACACGTTCCTAGCATTCTTAGAAACTGCAACTTATTGCCCTGTATGGCCGATTTCCCTAATTAAATAGAATTAACGTCCGGCTCCCGCCCTTTTTTTTTAATTCTGCCTCGTACAATGGGCGGAGCCGACAAACGCGTGAAGTTCCTTTCAGCCAGCTCCGTGGAGGCTTTGCTTTCGCTTTATTTTGTTTTTTTAGGTTTCCATGAATAAATAGTTTCATTCACAGATAATATAGACGCAAAATAAGCCCGCAGAAATAAAAATACGCGCGGACTATTTGCTACTACGGACTACTACGTATTACTCCGCCGATGGCAGAGCGGCAAGCCGCCACGGGACTGGGTGAAAGGCACTCCGCACGTTGGTCGACTCCGCCCACCGTACGAGGCAGAATTAAAAAAAAATGGCGGGAGCCGGCCGTTAATTCGATTTAATTTGGGAAATCGCCCATACAGGGCAATAAGTCGCAGTTTCTAAGAATTCTAGGAACGTGTAGATCGAGTTCCCGCAGCAAAAAGACAAGTTCAGATTCCTCTTCAGTGCACCTTTAATGCACAACCATCATTCTCACTGTTTCTTAAGCAAAATGATGGTGACATGTAACAGTCAAAGTGCAATCTTTCATTTGTTCAAAAGTTCGTTAAAGATAGAGATTAACTTTTACAGTGTCAACTCAGCTGTTTAAAGCCTGACAGTCAACCAATGCCCCTTCTTTCTCAAGAAGTTGTGGTTGTTGTCCACATGAAATTAAATGTCATCCATGTTATCACACAGTGAGGTGTCATGTGACATGTCATGTGACCATTCATTCAGTGATGTGATCGGTGACCTCCAATCTTCCTTCGACGTCGCCCTTACAGAAAAGCTGACGCTGGAACTCATATCACATTACATGATTGCTCTGACTTCTTGTTACTTGAGAGAACAACACAAATCTCCACAAACACTATTAGTGATGCATGGCCGCGTCCTACCGGGGAGCACAAGGAACATAAAGTGGCGCGCATTTTTTTAAAAAATGCAATAGCATTAGAACACCATGTTAGGAAAATCTGTACGCCTGAAGCCTCAATTGGCGGGTGGGAGAAAGAGGGAAATCCCCTCTCCACTCGCAAGGAAGATTTGGAGAGGGAAAGTTGAGAGGGTGGAGTGGAGTACTGCACGTTACACAGCGAGTGATGGACTGGATTACGCCACCCGCTCGCACGATCTGAACCCATCAGCACTAATGCTAATGCATAATGTGAAGCATCCATCACATTGATCACTTAGTTTTTTGTTATCACTTAGTTTTTTGTTATCTAGAGGATATTTATTGAAGCTTAACAGCATCCCAAAGGAAAGAATTGGACATGTGGCGCTCATAAGAACAAATCGAGATCAATATCTACTAAGCTGCCAAGGCTGTTCAGGTTGTAGAGTTCAAGAATAGGCTACTAACACTCCTGGCTCTGGAATGCAAGTTAATCCAAATTATGATCCCCCATGCCCTGAGTGAGAAAGTGCTAGGACACAGACTTTCGCATGGTAAAGGGCATTATTATTCAGCCAACACAGCTAGAAACCACAGACTTACGTTCAAAAAATGCTCCTTTTCAAACTCTTTCTCATCTTCAGCGATCTTCTGTGCCGCACCATCTAAAAAAAAAAGCACACATGACTGAACTGTCGAGTCGCCCAACAGCACCGTTTGTGCAAATAATGCTAAACTTCAGTAACATTCATCTGAGCACCGCCATATATGTAGCTGCAAAAAAAGCTATGCAGCTTTTACAGAAACTCTGCGGTGGAAATAAAAAATTCCTTCAGCTATGGGGCTCAAACTTGGGTTCATCACCCGCCCGGGACAGCCACCCGACTAGTTAAGCTAACCACAACAGCTAGCCGATGGCACGGCAAGGCCAAATCAGTAAATGACTTGAAGGGGGAACAGTGTTAGTGCAATGTGCTCCGGGAATCCTGCAAGAAAAAGTAGATTTTGGGAGTAGTTTACTAATTAACATCCCCCCGAGTACAGCCGTAAAGCTGCGAAAGCTTCAAGCTGTTGTTTAATTCAACCTCACCCTGTCATCTACTAATTGTACTCGTCACCTTCGTAGGTGGAGAAACTGCCCTGGATCCAGGACTTCGTACTCTGGTCCAGGGCTTCATATCCTGGGCCAGGAAAAATTTTTTGCGAGCTGGAAAGTTTCAAGAAAGCTGTACAGCTTTCCCATTGCATGGCTGCACCCAGGTGGACATTAATGAGTATTAATGAGTAATTATGATCCCTTTCTTGAAACCCACTCCACAGTGGGGGACTCCCCTAACAAATTAGACAAATAATTCTCAACTTTCTTTGTGCTTTGTCTTCTATGGTGTACAAGAACACAACATGCAAATGCACAAGGCTGAACATACAAAATGATGCCATTTTATACGTCTCACTATAAAATTAACATGCTTACATTAGTCGGAGATTCGTTCCCACTCAAATCATGTTCCTGTATAGCTACCATATTGCAAGAGACACATTTGTGCAGCTCACCACCTCTGGTGATTCTTGGAGTTTCCCTTCGAAGCAGTACGAAGATACGAAGGTGTAAGTTGATTGAAATAATTTAACAAAATCTCCTAAGCAGCCTAGAGAGTCTATAAAGTCAACAATTTAGAAGCAGCATATGAAGACCACAATGCTAGCCACCTAGTGGCATGTATATACAGTAAAAAAAAAAATTGCTCTCGTGCATTTTTTAAGTACAAAGAAGGCCTGCCAGCATTTTTTTTAGTCACTGCAAGCCAAAGCATGCTAGCTTATGCAGGCATGCAAGGTATGCGGGTGAAGTCACCTAACAGCTTCAGCTGGACTTGACTCTAATGTACCATGCCTTATTTGCTTCACATATCAACTATTGTAACCTTGTCTGGAGCACTACAACCAATAGAAATAAACAAAAAATCTTTACAATCCAGAAAAGAATTACACGACACATCGGCAATCATGGACACTTAGCACATACTGGCCTGCTTTTCGCAACCTATAAGCTCATTCCTGTCTTTTCATTATATGACTTCCGGATTTTGCGTACATACTTCTCTTTGTCTAATTCATTTCGTGACTTTTTAATTGACACCGCTTCACTACAACGCCACGAACCAGTCGTGTCTACACGAAACACAGAAAACTGGCACGTTCCTCGTTTCCGAACAAATTATAAGAAGCAGTCATTGAAACATAACCACCCCTCACTGCTGAACAAGTACAAATTTGATGCTAGGCCCACAAAAAGCGACTTGCGGGAACGATTTCTAAACGCACACTAAAATCCTAAAATGTCGGTCCATCATCACATTGTATTTTGTTATCAAATACTGACGTCCATTGCGTAATTATGTCGTTTACGACGGTCTTTTTGAACATGTATTATGTTTCAGTATATGATATACAGAGTCAGTTTTTATATTGTAACACTAGCCGTGTTTTTCTTTGTACATAATATTGCATATAATATTGTTTTTTCTTTTGTTATTTCAATCATGTGTCTGCGCTGCTCTACCTTGTTACGGTCTCCTGGGCCTCGTCAAGCTGCCCCGAGCAGCTTTTTGCCCAAGAGCTCCAACCATGTAAATATGTGGTGAAATAAATGAATTTAATTGAATTGAATGTGGTGTTGGACTCAAGAAACAAATCTTGAGACAATAAAACCATCATTGTCTCGCCCGCTTCATCTGAGGCACATGGGCTACTAAATAAGAATGATCAGGACCAAGATGAATACTTTTCTATGAAAAAAAAGGGGGAAGAAGGAAAGCTAGCCCTATCAGATCAGACCTACCACCACTTGGATAAAATGGCAGTTTCTGTATTTTTCCATCAACTTTCAGCTTGCCATGTTGCATCCTACAACTTTTCCATCTCCATTCCTGTGTTTTTTTTTTCCTTTAAATAAATTTTCAACTTATTGGTTAATGAGGTTTAACCACGTTTACTTTGTCTGATAGTTATTCTCAAGTACTGCTTCGATGGAACCAAAGAAATTTTTTCCAGAGTTCCTTGTGTTGCCAAGCACGTTTTTTTTTGTTCATCAAATATTTCTTTAAGAATGTTAGGCTATCCTTTAATGTTCAATACTCAGCTATGTACCGCCTTCTGCCTTTTCAGATATGTAGTGAATTAGACCTCTCACCCGTGAAGTTTTCCTCACGTTCCAATGATCTCTGGAGGTGCATATCTGAAAAGACAATGGTCAATGTGGCACACCAACTTTTCTGACTGAACCCAGTAATAAACCACAAAAGGGTCTTCCCGAATAGCAGGACAAGAATATTTTGTTTAAAGAAGGATCCGACAATGTAAAATGCAATATGTTGGTTGGTTGGTTTATGGGGTTTAACGTCCCAAAGCGACTAAGGCTATGAGAGACGCCGTAGTGGAGGGCTCCGGAAATTTCGACCACCTGGGGTTCTTTAACGTGCACTGACATCGCACAGTACACGGGCCTCTAGAATTTCGCCTTCATCGAAATTCAGCCGCCACAGCCGGGATCGAACCTGCGTCTTTCGGGTCAGCAGCCGAGCGCCGTAACCACTGAGCCACTGCGGCGGCAAAATGCAATATGTATTATGGCACCATTGTGAGTTACCAAGATATAATATAACGGTTTTATTCCACTTTCATTCTGTTGCTTTTCCTGCTATTCAAGAAAAAAAAACAGAATCAGAATATAGTTATAATTACCCTGCCTCAGCTAACACACAATAAACCCATTCACATCTGTGCTCATGAAATGTGCGCAAGTGTCAATCATATACAGAGAACTAAAATTTCTTTTAAAAGCCAAAGAAGTTAGCAATCAGAAAAGCATAAATCTGTGTAAAAAAAAAGAAAAAGAAACTGCAGCAAATATTTATTATAGCATTTACTTTGGATTGAAACAGTGAACAATATGCATACAGCTGATACCACAAAGCACGGCTGCAGTGTTCACAGAAACACATAAATGCATTCTAACATAGTAGATTCTGACTACAATATTTGAAATCTTTCTCAAGGGCAATACTAGCATCATACCATGTCATGAGACATTAGTCAGTAGCCTTTCACACCGATTTGGCTAAGTTTTTGGAGAACACCGAATTTACATGTGTAATGAATGTAAACCGTATGAAGGAGTTTACAAAAATTTCACCAATACGGTAATTACATAGGAAAATATACAAGCTGCACCAGGTCTCTCTACCAAGTTGCTGCCAAACTACCACGGATCCTACCGTGTCCTTGAGCGCACTTCTCCCGTCAATTACATCGTTGAGCCCGTGACGCCATCACCCGATCTCCGACGACGTGGGCGCGAGACCGTCCACGTTTCGCGTTTGAAGCCGCACTACGACCTCTGCGTCCTGTTGACCCCCTAAATCGCCAGGATGGCTCTTTTTCCCTCTTGGTAAAATGTAAAGAGGAAGATGATTAGCAGTCGGAGCAGTAGAACCGACACGCAGTGCGAGACGAGAAGAAGACGGCCGGCAGCTGAAGCAGCAGAGGCGCCGCGCGTCGCCTCTTTAGGGGGTCAACAGGACGCAGAGGTCGTACTGAGGTCATAGTGAGGACGCAGAGGCCGGCAGCTGAAGCAGCAGAGGCGACACGCGGCGCAAGACGAGAGCATCAACTGTTCTGGGACCGGACCTGCCCTTGCCCGCTCTAACCGGCCTTCACAACCAGTCTTCTTCTGTTAGTAAAGGCCGTTACAAAGCAAACATTTAGAATACTGCCCTGCCACCACCACATCCAAGTGTTGCATACAAACGCGCCAATGCGTTTGTCACGTACGGAGCTCGACTTGGCAGTCTGTAAACTGATCTAAGTGCTCACCATTTTCAGAAACATCGAACCTCTCCCGGAGGTAGCCGTTGCTCGCCTCTCGACTACCAATAGTGCAATGATCCTGTAAAGTGGCAAAAGTTCAAAACAATGCCACATGATAACGAAGACAAAAAACACTAAATTAACTGTAGCTTTCAGACTTCCTCATGCAGCAAGCATGTCACCAAATGGCAATAGAATTCAGCCCTTGCTAGAACACCGTTGTTATGCGTCACACTAAAGTGGTAATGTGACAATGACACAAAGTCAATGCACGTCAGCATGTATCCATGTCAACTACAACTCAAGAACAAAATGGTTAACACCTGTCGAAGGAGGTTCCTCAAGAAATGGCGCTGGGGAAAAGTCGGGAAAAAAGTTTTTCGACAAACACATTAAAAATACTGCTGGTGCAAAGAAGCAAAAAATATGACAAGCAGTAACACTCAGAGTGAATTTCATGCGCTTCAAATACAGCTCTAGACAAAAAAAAAAAAGCATTTTCTGGGCTACCATTATGCATAGAGAGGAGTTTAGCAATCAACACCGCACATGGCTCAAACAGACAACTATGCTGAGGTTTGGATGGCAAAAAAAAAAGAAAGAAAAAAGG
Organism: Amblyomma mixtum; assembly: GCF_055824585.1. Taxonomy (NCBI): domain Eukaryota; kingdom Metazoa; phylum Arthropoda; class Arachnida; order Ixodida; family Ixodidae; genus Amblyomma; species Amblyomma mixtum. The sequence goes on along the minus strand of NC_143017.1, from coordinate 65,354,563 downwards.
TGTCTTCTGAACACAGTGCGAAGTACCATAAACTAGGCTGTACAGTCAGGCTGGAATGAAACACGAACAGAGCATGTCAAGAAAACAAAATATTTTACCTGCCTACTTTCAGCTGAAGTGTACAACTAGCCTTATTCATGTGCCTGGGTAAAGGGCCTACAGAAATGGATAATCGAAAATAGGTTGTAAAGGAATATCTAGCCGCAAAGCAGAAATGTATGACATATGCGTGTTCGCGTTTCATTCCGGCCTGACTGTACATACACAAAGGGACATTCAGGACACTACATCTAATTTTTTGTACTTAATAAGAATCCATTCCGTGGCTTTTTCTGGCCAAGTTGACGTTTGTCTGGCAGTGAAAGATGCATTCATTGCAGAGATAACTCGAATTGGAAATCAGGCGATGATGGTGACACCCGCTGTTGTGCTCATGAACGCAACATCTCTGGTCAGCAGTCGAGAGACCCCCATGTGAATCCCCTCATCATTATAAGATTAGGTAAGGGGACAGCCCGCAATGGGCAAGTTGAAAGGCCAGCATTTCAACTTGACAGCAAGGGGCACCACTGCGGTGTGCGCCCTTGATGTCGTCACGTCGGACCAGCACCGGTAGCAACGACCCCCGAAAACCTTGGAAACCAGGAGTCACGTGTGACTCGCTGATACACGTTCAGCTGGCCTCGAGACTCAGCTACTATACGGTGTGCATGGTAGCCACTAAGAAAATGCGCGTAACAAGTGATTAGTGGCCCGCTACAGGTGCGAGGGGAAACAATGACGGAGGATGGCATGCTCCGTACCAAGCATGGTCGTGGATGTTATTGGTGCATATTGTTTTGCAAGCCTATTCAATCAAGTGTTGTGGATAGCATGAGAGACCTGATGCAATAAATGAGGTAGAATATCTGCTCCCAAAGTCCCATCTTCATTCAAAGGTGCCCTGCAGGCATGCCATTGCAGGTCACCAGTCTGTCTTATGAGCATGGTAGGTGAGGGCAAAGAACATCTCTTAAGTCCAGCAGTTCAACTGACCCTCACTGCTCTGAACAAGCATGGCTGGCGAGAGCCAGGTGACTGGCTTTGAAAGTTAATTGCTGTTATTTTATTTTTTTCCCTTTTCTATATTATAAAAGCTTTGTTTTAAGTGAAGGTAGCGTCTTTGTTATTAGGATGCCTTAATTTAGCGATAAGGGCCAACTTCAATTTGCCCCCAGAGTCCCCTCAACACAGAAGAGCAGCAATTATGTCCAAGCTGAATCCAAGACACTATTTCTATAGCACAAAAGCAGCAAAGTGCTACCAGGTGGTTAACAAATTTCTATACTAAGCCTTACCTCCATGTCACCTGCTCCAGTGTATTCTCTCTGTCCAAAACTAGAACTCAGAAGACTCGTATCTGAAAGCATAGACCCCAAAAGAGTGTCAGAAATCTAAAGGCGTAGAAGCATTGCATGGCTCTTATAAAAAATGAGACAGCCCTTTGACATTCCTTGAAAGCGCTTCAGACTGCTTTCAATGAAATGTCAGCCCCTGGAAGTCGCCCCTTGGTCCTAAAACATTGGGATTTCATTTTTGAGCCTTGGTAGCTGTCAGAGCCTCCTCTATACTAGCAGACACAATTAAGTGTACATTGTAAAGCCAATCACACAGTTATGCTTTTAATCTGAAAGAGAAAAGTGGCTCTAAAAGGAATCCCTTCTAAGTCAAATAATAAAACACTTTAGGTTAGCATTTAGATATCCTTAAGTAGTATACCGCACACCAATAACACCACCAATATACACTTCCCACCCACTATAAATCTTGCCTCTGTCTAATGTGAAATAGCATCAGCAAAGTTTAACCATCAGTGGCATTATCTGGCTCCACCAGTACTAAACTTGGCACTTAGCATCAAGCATGAAATTCAGGCAACATGGTAGGAGTGCCATTAAAAGCGCCATCATTTTTTGCTTAACGCTTTACAATAATTTTTTTTACTTAAAGAAAAAAAACCCCCGTAACTTCAACACTGTCCTAACCTTTATAGCAGCAGCTGCATAAGGCTAAATAAAATTTTTCTTCAGTTACAATGACAAACAGTACTTTTGCTAAACATGAGGATCCTGCACAACTCTTAGTGAACACAAGAAAATTAGATATTAGCTTGAGCAGCAGTAATATGCAACTAATCCTTACCTAAATAGTTCCCTCTAAGGAGCCGAAGCGACTCTTCACTTGCGCTGTCTTCGAAAAGTGTTCTTGCCAAACCAGAAACTTCCCGTTGTAATGAGCGGGACCTAGTCCACAGTTTTCAAGCAATTCCAAAAAGAATGCAAACAGTTATCAAAGCGATTCAAATCAACAGCAGCAGGATGGTGACTACACAAGACAAATTAATATTATGCCCATTCAAAGACTCAATATTGAACATGATACTATACTGAGACAAGCAGAAGGCAACAGAGTAATTCTGATGACAAGACGATAACAGTTAAGTTTATTAGCAGGTGGTACTTAAGTGGGCCAGTATGAGCTTATGGCATTGAGCTGAGCTTATTCGTGTATATTAGGTGAGGTCTGACAGCTGAACATGTGAACAAGGTCAGAGAAAGGTGACATGGACACTTGATATTCAGTGAGGTGTTTGTGTATGATTTCCTGTATGATAAGCTGGTTACAGCTTGCATGTAAGTTACAATATGGCAAGAGCTCGTCACCACAAGGAAGCTACTTTTATACCAGTACAAAAACATACCACTGATTGAGGTACAGAGCTGTCATCTCATCAAACATTAGACATTGGCTCTGCATCGAAAACTGCAGATATATTGTCTTTATTCTTTAAAAAGTAAACAAAGCAATCAAGAAATTTTCAAAAGCAGCCATCATGTAGGCATTACTAACATGTACAGTACAAGAAAAGATACTGGTTTGATTTATGGGGTTTTAGCGTCCCAAAGCGACTTTGGTGAGGGACGCCGTACTGAAGGGCTCCGGAAACTTCGACCATCTGGGGTTCTTTTATATCACTGATGCTGCACAGCACATAGGCCTCTAGCCTTTCACCCCCATCGAAATGCGATCACCAGAGCCAGGATCAAACCCGCATCTTTCGGGTCAGCAGCCGAGTGCCATAACCACTGAGCCACCGCGGCGGCTCACAAGTGAAGATAATGTCTACCATTTAATTTGAACATTCAGTATGACCAATAACATGCAAACGTAAGGAAAGGTTGAAGTTTCCAAAGTATAACGGGAAGCAATAAAACTTCAGGCCCTGAATGTCAGCAGTGCACTTCAGGTGTCCTCTATCCTACCATCGTAAAGCACGCCAATGAACATATTTTCATGCTCGCAGTCTTCCACGCTACTGCAGTATGGCACCAATTGATTTTCACCACTATGCAAAGGCAATACACACATAACACTATGGCACCAAGCTATCGAAACAATGCAATAGCAACAATTACATAAACAAACTAGGTACAGTTAAGGGCACAATCACATGCACAGCTACAAAGCTGGAAGTGAGGAAGTGCGTTTTGCAGCATTTATAATAAATGCTGCAAAGCGAAGTGCATCACCTAGGGATAGCATTTAAACATGCAAAAAAAACATGACCCCTTCCCAATCCCCGTTGGCATACACATAATCTTAATTATGCTTACCAGCAAAGAGCACTTATTCACATCTTCCTGTCACATCAACGTAAAAACATCCCTGGCAAAGAAAGTCAACGTTAATGTCAACCAACATAACATTACCACCTACGGCAATCATGGCCGCTAATCTGAGCTTCTCCTGTGAAACACACACACAGAGATTACGCCGTCGTAACGATTAATTCCTTCTGACACCCGAACGCTATGCAAAGAAACAAACAAAAAAAATCAGCCGCGAGCTTTCACCTTAAAACTTTCGCCAGGGATGAATTTACAGTCTTGAACCACATTTTTCTTTTCTTTTTAACAAAGAAAGCCTTAGAAATACACGGTTAAAATGGGACATGGATGACCTGTAAATCAGCCCGACTTTCACGGCTTCAGAAGCGCGGTTAAGCATGTCGTGCCGATGCTTTACATCTTTGTGCCCAATGTTCAGAGAACACTCATAATCGGTAATCTTCAAGACATCGCACTGAGCCCCTACCTATTCCTGTCAGGCGCGCGATGCAATCAACACATCTGTCTCAAAAACGGCCGCAGTGCTGCTTGTAAACAACGGGGCTCATTAACAACGGCTTAGCCTCAGTAAATGAAGAGCCTCATCGGTCTGTGCGACCAGTGCCGACGAGCGACTGGAAGCGAACCCGTGAAAGCAACCTGAAATACATTCATTTAGCAATCGCATCCTCTGCTGGGGGCTGCAGAAATACGAGAGCTGGCACGAACGAAATCGGTTCGAACAGTGCCCGTCTTACCGTGATTCTGGCAGCACAGTTGAAGTCGCTTGAGGGGCGGCGCATTCTAGCTCTGACAGGTTTGTGTCATCTAGAAAGTCGCCCATCACCCGTATTCCTTGACTCGAAAGTTGTTCTACATGGGAATTACACAGGTCACCTCAGCGCGAGTTCAAATTTCGAACACAAACGAGCGAGCCTTGCGGCGCGCGCTTGTCTCGGCTATCTCGGCAGGCAGAAGTCAGCGGGATTGGACAAGGGAGTGACACTCTCATAGAGCCAATGGGGACGTTTTTTTCGAAAGCGATGGTGGCGGCACCTGGGAGAGGCGGTAAACGCATCAAAAATCCAATATGGCGGCACGCGTTTAGGCGGCTGGTTGTGGCCGGTTGCTCGCGCTACAGTGCACTGTACTCGCGCGTTCCTGGTGCTGACGGCCGCTAGCTCGATCCAAGCTTTGTAAATACTGGTGATTAACTGATCCCGCGCTGCATTAAAGCTTGATTTCCTAAGTAATTACGGAATCTGCTCACTCGCTTTTGTATTTCGATGTGTCTGTTTATGTAGCATGGTGTATGGTGGCGATCGGCGCGACTGCTTAGCAGCTGCGCTCGATCGAGAACAAAAAGCGTAAATGGTTTTGTACAGAGAACAATTTATTAAAAGAACATCAGCAGTGACAATCGATGTCCAAAAAGAGATTTGAAGTACGAGTGACATTGCAGTATCAGTAACAGGCATCCTAAAAATCAAAATAAAAAAAACGCCATTATGTAAACCTAGAAGACATGAGTGCACAGAGAATATATAGGGGATAAAAAAAGGTATCAAGGTACAGTATACATAATAAAATGCTACATGACTGAATATACGTTTGTACGCGACTTTGTAAGAGATTTACGTAAATAGCAGGGAAGTAAAACATCTGACACGTATTGAAACGCATCAGTCTGTGGCCATGAAAAAACACACGCAGAGAAAGGCAGAGAAAATTTTCAACCTTTGACTCGTGTAGAAGAAATCACTGCGCGTTGGGCTAGGGACAACATAATATGCTGCAGTGCTAGTTCTTAGTATAAAGACTCCAAGGAAAGCTCACTGTGTGACTCGACATGACGCCAATGACGCGGCTGCAGTGCGAATGTCGCCGACGTCGCCGTTTTCGCTTGCGCGGCTGACCGTGCGTCGTCTGCTTGTCGTCTGCTGCCGCGTTACCCGCGTCGTCATCTTCGCAACTAATTTCTTTGATGTCTTATTTTTAATACCTATGGGTGGTTATAATTTAGTTCATAAGCATGTTTTTATTATTGATAGTGGTCGAAAATTTTCACTTTTATTAGGCTTAACTGCAGCCGCGTTTACCGCCGATACCAGGATCGCTGCAATCGTTTCGACCGGGGCGCCACCCTCGGCGCGGACGCGCAACTTGCAACATGCCACAGCCCTGGATTGGATTGCATTGGATTTAAAATTTAACGGTGACGTGGTGGTTCTATTAATCGCCACTAGGGGAACCTAAAAAAAAAAAGTTTTCGTTATGGTTTTTGCGTTTTTGCAGTGAACTTTTGTGCTTGTCCCGAATGTCAGGCGTCTGTTAAGCTTTTCAGTGGTAGAACCTGGTAGAACAGGCAAGGTCAATTGGAACAGGTAGAACCGTAAACCGCATGTAGGACCAAAACCAGGTGCACTAACCGGAACTAACGCTATCGTTCGTTTTCTGTTAAATTTATAACGTTTATGACAGCATTGTTCAAGCCAGTGATTGGGAGAACATAGCGAGAATATTTGACGATGTTGAAAATGTTTGTAGGTGGTATGCTAGAGCAATGCAGCCCAGATTAAGATCGTCTCTCGAACGAAACGCGCGTTGTTGTGTCGCTGAAAGGGGCAGACACCAAATTTCTCTGTGCGTATTTTGCTTGTGCAATGCGCAAAACATCAGTATTATAATTTTAGTAATAGTACTATAATTTTGTAATATTAATTCTAACATAACTTTATACGCTATGAATGGTATTTGGTATGCGTGATGTAATGCTGCTTCTCTCCCTTGTTTCAATAAAACACTTAGCGGGGCAAGTTGGCTGGTGCATAGCTTCCAGACTTCAAGCGGAACAAAGACAGCACACAGAAAGGTTGGTTGGTTGGTTGGTTTATGGGGTTTAACGTCCCAAAGCGATTAAGGCTATGAGAGACGCCGTACGTAGTGGAGGGCTCCGGAAATTTCGACCACCTGGGGTTCTTTAACGTGCACTGACATCGCACAATACACGGGTCTTGAATTTCTCCTCCAAAGAAATTCAGCCGCCGCGGCCGGGATCGAACCCGCGTCTTTCGGGACAGCAGCCGAGCACCATAGCCACTGAGCCACCGCGGCGGCCACACAGAAAGGAGAACGACGGGACATGCGCTACCTAAAGCTCTTCAGAACTCCAGTCTCGTCAAAAGCACCGATAAGGCTTTGTCACCAATTCCCGCAAGGAAAATGATGCACTACCGGTGCCACGCAAGAACCAATACATATTCCGTTCTTCCGCACAAAAACCTGATTACGAAACGAAACAGTCGTTGAACAGAATTGGAAAAGAAAACAAAAACATTTTGATAAACTCGTGGCATTTTGGAAAGCTAGCAACGCACTTCATCTTGTTTCATCCGATTGGGCTCCCCTAATTTATCTCTAACGAATGTTCCGTACCCTCCGAGCGTGAAAAGTAATTATGCGTAACTTTTTTTCAGACAAGTACACAGACAGATATGACTGGACGGGCACCCGTCTCGTCATGTCTGTCTGTGCGCTTACTTGAAAAAAGTTGCGCAGAATTTCTTTTCTACATAAAATACCTAAGCCGTGCACAGTGTTTTATTAATCTGGAGAATGAATTATCAATATTTGGCTAGGAACAAAAATGTGGTCTAAGTACGCCATGGCAGCCAAATGAGACAGACAAAGGATATGTTGCGCTTATGTACATCGTAAATGAAAGCACGGACACGAACACATAATAATATTCATAATAATAATAGTCAAATAGTAGTCATAATGTACTGAATGTGCTGTAAAGAGGAAGATGAGCAGCGGCGGCAGCCGCTCCGCTAGCGCGCGGCGCGAGATCGCTGGCTTGTTAACCGAAGCATAAACATGAGATCCTGGCATAAACATGAGATTTTCGGGAAGCGGTAACAATTGGGAATAGAAATGCAAAAGCAACGGTGATGAAGATCATAAATAAAAGATAAAAACAGCATATATTACAAAATAAGCATTAAATAGAACAAGATAGCACAAAATAGATGACATAGAGGAATGGTACAATGCAAGACTTAAAAAGAACTTTGAGACCGAGTATGAGTTTCTAGCTCTGCTGTTGTTGTTGTCCGCATTCGTAGCTTGCAGAAGTATACGATGAAGTTTCTTCTCAAAAGGAAGGCAGCGAGGAGTGACATTTATCCACGTGTTTTGAATGCGCATTGTCCACTTTCAGAATGCGCATAGTGGAGTTTTTGGTGATATCAGTGGTGGAACTGGCAACTGGCTTCTTGTAGCAGCTTTTGTAGCAGAAGAAATTGCAGTTTGTAGCAGCAATTTTAAGTTTTGTAGCAGGAAAAATGGCATTTTGTAGCAGAATTCGAGCTTTTGTAGCACAAAAAAAAAGCTTCGTACGAAAATTTCATGCCAAAAAACAGTTATTTTAAATAAAGAAGCTTTGTTGTATTTCTGGAACAAGCATTTGCTCAGACGTTTTTAGCAACCACAGCCATGCAAGAGCAAGCTTCAATCCCAAATGCAGTTTAAAGTGCTTGGTTCCTTAAAAAGAACCGAAAATAAGCAAAACAGGAGGTTCTCCTAAAAACACTGCCGTTTTTATTCAGAAGAGCGACATAACGAGATGCTCAACCGAACTATAAAAAATGATACCGTTCTTAAAACAAACTTTCAGGTACTATTTCTTCCCTTTTCTTGATCACTCCAGCTTAGACAGTGCTGCTGCAAGCTTTTCCTGTCCATTCTTCAGAAGGGCTTGTCCACTCTCAACGTCTGCAAAATGTTTAGACTTGACACCTTTTGTGAAAAGCAGCTCAGCATTGGTGATCATATTCCTGGCCAGTCTGATCTCTTCTTGTACCTTCTCTTCATTCCGACCTCTTTTCTGGGTGTCTTTGTCCTGTACATCACAGTCTTGTTTCGTTTGTTTTGCACGGGTCTCTTCTCCTGCATCCGCCTCCAACCGTTGAAGCTGACGCCTCCGCGATCCTTTCGCCGCTCTGATTAATCCTTGTGTCATAGCAATGACAGCTGGATTTTCTGCCCGATATAAGTTAGTCATAAGTTTTGTTGCCTTTCAGCTTTGACAAAGACATCGAAGACGTGAAGTGTCCATCCAAACAGGCAGTGCGCTGACAGTGATCCCTTTGTTCACCTTCGGTTGCAAAGCAGCGATGGCGATGTGGCTGCCGGCAGATGCGTTGCCGGAAGTGTTGCCGGCAGACATCAGTTTTGGTTTCACGGAAATGAGTTTCGGTTTCGTTCTCGGTAGAGTTATTGGAGTTATTCAGAGATATTTCGGCGCAGGCGTGGCGCAAAAGTAGGCAAAAAACCGATTTTGTAGCAGCATGTAGCAGGATTTCCCATTTGGCGCAGTTTGGCGCAATTGGCGCAGCAGTTCCACCACTGTGATATATATGTCTCGGGTCACATGAAACAGCCTGGAGTTTTTGTTGGATGCGAAATTTTAGGTAGCTCAGAAACTCTGCTAAATTAATCTTCAATCCGCTTGACAGAATTTTCACCTCCTGAGCTAGTGTCAGAAGCAAAGCGCGAAGGGACGCGTACGCAGTGGTGCTAGAGTGGGATACAGCTAAAAAAAAAACTGTTGTTGGTGACAGTCCACGCGTCCTGTATTACTCCGCTGACCCATCACAACACTGAACAAAATCATTTTCAATGTGTGTATCAAACAAACCAGAGGCATCCAAATTCTTGAGCATTATAATTTCGATTCCAGACTAACGTTCTTGTTTAGGTAAGAAGAAATAATAAGGGTCTGCTTTTTGCCACTGATGAATTCATCAGTAAGCGGAGCTTCGCAGCAGGCTTGGATTGTATCCTACGATAGTGCAAGTTTTAGCGCAACAATGTGATCGATTTTACTATTAAACCTCAAAAGTAGACGAACATTGACGCGGGACATCGGGAAGAAAGCTCATGAAAACATCTGCGCGGCATATGTTACAAACATTACACACACACACACACACACACACACACACACACACACACACACACACACACACACACACACACACACACACACACACACACACACACACACACACACACACACACACACACACACACACACACACGCGCACACGCACGCACGCACATACGCGCACGCACACACACACACACACACACACACACGCACGCACACGCACTATTTGGTAGCTTACTGGTTCTCATGCGGATGCATTGGTCCCAATATAGGGAGCTGGTTTTCTTTTGGGATGTACTACCTCAGCCGGGACTTCGGCTATGAGCTGGTATCGTCTATTTTCCCCTGAGAGCTTTTTTACAACCTAAAGAACCCCAGGTGGTCGAAATTTCCGGAGCCCTCCACTACGGCGTCTCTCATAGCCGTAGTCGCTTTGGGACGATAAACACCATAAACCAAACCAAACCAAACCAAACCAAACCTTTAGAACTTTTTCACACTGCTCGTGCGATAATGATATTTTTGAACTAACAGAATTTTGCAGTTTTTTCGAATTGTGTTTGAGGGGAGTTTGAGCAGGAGAAGGCGACTACACCCCCCTCTCAAGGGAGAAATTTCGTTCAGGAAAACCGCACTTGCCTGGATTCTTTTGACGAAGAAAGCTCAAAAAGTGCATGGTGCACGCACGGTGGGCATTTCAATTGGATCTAGTTGGAATCAAATAGATTCAAATGTTCAGCCATTTGGATTCATGAGCAAGACAGGGTACCTTGTTTCCAGTTCGTCTGCATCGATAATAGAACACTGCGCAAAAAAAAAAAAAAAACATACAGTGGACAAAGGCAGGCAAGAAAATTGTTTTGCCTTCATTTTTTTACGTTGTGTTTTTTCGATCTGTTTTATCATCGATTGAATGGTGGACCTAATTGGACTGCCCCGCTTGAAGTAGGAAAACCAAATGGGCTTGCCTTCCTTTGTCCGCTGTGTGTTTCCTGAGCTGCGTTCGATAATCGATAAGCAACCAACTAGCTCCAGATGTGTTATTCACTACCACTCTGATTGGATCATCCAAATGGGAGGCCCACTTCAAACGTCCAGTTGGTTCGGCCATTCCAACTCGACATTGCAATTTAAAAGTACAGTTGAAAGCCATTGAATTCCTCGACTGTGACCTGCATATTTCTCTCTAGAAAAAATACCGAACTAATTCAGCTTTTGCAAAAAATATATTAGCAGTTTCATCTGCTGAATTGCTTTCATTTCCACCATAACTGTAGTTGTAATTAAATATAATAATTTTGCTCAACGGACAAGCGTCACTGGCTCCACGAGGTGAGTCCAATGAATGAGGTATATAAGCTCGAATAAAAAGTTTTCAGGGGACATAAATTGAGCACTGTGGCGTCGTGTAGCCTCTTCACGCTTTCAGTGTTCTTGTGGACTCTGTGTCATGCATGCTTGCCTAAGATCCACTTGCAGCTCCCGCTTGAACTTGGAGCCAATAGTTAAAGGGAATTTGAAATAGCTGCTGAAGAGAGTGCATAAACTCGCTCATTCCCTGCTGTGATGGACCGGTTTCTTAAATTGGCCCTGGGTCCACACTGGGCACGAGGAGATTGATACACAGACTCCAAGAATGATTTTAGAATATGATTTAATTAATGGGTCTGGCTTGATGCCGCTTACGGGAAATGCAGTAGGGCTCGTCCGCGTCGGGGCTCAGTCAGCTTGTTGTGGCACGGGCTCGACGAATGGCTGGATGTCTGCTGCGGCCGGGCTGGGGATTCTTCGCGGCTGTGCAGCTCTCGTTCTCGGCCAGGCGTTGGAGGAGCTGCTGGTGGGGAAGGGTGCTGTCGGAGGTCGAACGTGGGCGAAGGCTAGACCCCGGGCTCCCTGGTCGATGCGCGGCCCCGGTCTTCTGCCTTCCTCCGTCTCGTCAGCACGTTCGAATCGTCAGCTCGTTCGAATCGTCCCTCTCTGCCCTTTCCTCCCGTCGGCTCCCCATTTTTAAGCATTTTGCTTCTTTCTTTCTGCAGCCTCCACCTTCGCCGTAGCCGCTGGCTGCTTCACGCCGCCTCCGCGGCGCCGCCCGCTCGCCGCTTCCTTTTGTTCCCTCCGCGCAGATCTCCCTCCTCGTGACAGCGTCGAGCCCCCCTTCGTGGCGACGCGACGCCAGTCTGCCGCTTCCCGGGAAAGTCGCTGACCGGGTCCACTCCGCGCAGCTCTCCCCTGGAATCTTCGTGACAGGCTTAATCCCCACCGTAGGAGTCGTCGACGGCCATCCTATGCGGTATGTGGCCTTGCCCCTCCGTGGAGACACGCCGCCAGGATGGCGCGGTCTGCCGCCTCCCGGGAGTCACTGACCGTGTTTGTGCGGCCACTGGTGTACGCGCACAAATCGTCACACTGCATTGTGTTGCCATGAACACCTGAGACAAATAATACCGTATTTTCCGGTGTATAAGACGCACGCTTGTATAAGACGCACCCGTCATATATGCAGGCTGTCATTGAAAAAGTTGGTATATAAGACGCACCCGTATATAAGACGAACCCCAATTTACCCAGTTAGGCTAGTGAGGATCAATTAAACACGCTTGCGCGACCATCACGAAATTTACGGTGCCTGTGAGAAATTCCTAAGCAATTATAAGTGGTCGAAAAAGGCAACACTCACACCATTCCCACCCACGTTTAAAAAAAAAAAGAAAGAAAAAACGAAAAAACTCTCCCATATGTCCAGAACAACATTTTATTTCTACTTAAAACCTTGGAAGTCTTCAACTTCGGATGCGCTATCAAAAAGTTCCCCCATTTCTGGAGGCAACGCGACTGAAACATTCTCTTCGCACTACGTACATGGAGCAAATAAAGTTGCAAAGGGTGGCTTAAAAAAGAACGCTGGCTTGTCCTGACTTGTCTTGACAATGGCGAGAAGCATGATTGTCGTCATCTTTTGGCATTTCACATTACTTTTGCTTGGGGCTTCCAAAACGGTCGCCTGTTTGTGATCCCGGAAGCCGTCATCCCCGCCGTTTCATGATAAAGTTCATAAAAAAAAAATTGCGCACGGCGGTCCCCGTATTTAAGTATTAACCGTGTTACAACCGCATCATTGGTAGTGATATTTTTCGGTAAAAAAAGCTTGCAAATGAACCTGAGTAATTTCTGAACTCGCAAATAAAACGAAAATTCGCATATAAGACGCACCGTTGTATAGGACGCACCAGCAAGATTTTTGAAAAAAAGTCGCGTCTTATGCACCGGAAAATACAGTACGCTTCGCCACGCAGCAGAGAACCCATAATCACGCGAGAAAGTTGGCGAGTCCTTTCCGGCGACTTTTTCATGCTCGCGCCCTCCTCCGTTTCATGCTCCTGCGTATGCTGGCTAAGAGATGGTTGTTACCTATAGGTTCTTTCAGACGTATGTGGTTCGTGTCAGATTATAGAATTTCTAGTTTATCGATCCGTTGTCACAGTTTACAATTCTACGATCTCTCAACAGAAGTTTCGAAACTCATTCACCCCTTGCGATTACGAACAGCCCTCGCGAAAGACTTTCGATATAGAACTGGTAGTGTAGACCATCGCCATCTCATCGTCATGAGAACTCATGACCGTGCAACCATGACTATCAGAAATAGAGTTGTGGTTTCAGCTTGTTGGTCTTGTTTCCTGGCTAGAGGGAGAGCGCGAAGAGACGAGGACAAACAGAAGCTAACAGGACAGGCGCCGAGTCCATAGAACATAACTCAGCTTCTAGAATGTCCAGAACATGACGGTTACAAGCCGCGCTCAAAAAGGGAGCTGGCAGCCCTTGATCAAAGGCATTTAAATCTTCAAAAATTATTACGCCAGTGGCCGACGCGTGGCCTAGAAAAACCAGCTGTCATGTCGCTGCCATAATTCCTTGTGGACAGCGATATCCTCGGAAATTCATCATCATCATCATCAGCCTGACTACGCCAACGGTAGGTCAAAGGCCTCTCCCATGTTTCTGCAATTAACCTTGTCCTTTGCCAGCTGCGGCCACCGTATCCCCGCAAACTTCATCTCATCCGCCCACCTAACTTTCTGCCGCTCCTGCTACGCTTGCTCTCTCTTGGAATCCACTCCGTTACCCTTAAGGACCAGCGGTTATCTTGCCTTCGCATTACATGCCCTTCCCGAGCCCATTTCTTCCTCTTGATTTCGACTACGATGTCATCAGCCCATGTTTGACCCCTGACCCACATTTCCATTTTCCTGTCTTCTAATGTCACGCCTGTCATTTTTCTTTCCATAGCTCTCTGCGCTGTCCTTAACTCAACCTGAACCCTTTTCGTTAGCCACCACGTTTCTGCTCTATAGTACCGGTAAGATACAACTTTTATTTTATGTGCTTTTCTCTTGAAAGATATTGCTAATCTGCCATTCATTACTTGATCTCAAATGAATTTCTAGAAGTTAGAGTCACTTCCTCTCTTCGTAGGCGTCTCGTGGCAGTCTCCGCTCTCTTTAGAGTTTTCACTTTGCTGTGTTTTCATTACGAGTTCATGATTGCGATGGCTGTCATACAATCAGTTCTTTAGTTTCACCTTCATGTGCCTGCGATTAAGTCCGTCTGTCCTTGTTTATTGCAATGCTCTTATGTGATTACGTACTGTTACCCTCTTCTGTCCCTGCCTACTGCATTTTAGTCATTCATTCTGTTTATTTATCAGTTAGCACTTGCTGGGATCACGCTTGCTCAAAAAAGTTATCATTTCCGAAGATTTTTTTTAAAATCAGTATTTATGGCCTCAGGGCGTAAATGGGGTATGTAATGATGGTTAAAGAAAAGGAAGGTTAAATGAATGAAAATAGGTTGGACGATGTAATGAAGTCGGGGATTGAGCGATGATGCGGACCTTGCGTCCAAACGGTATATGACGAAAGACTGTTCGGCGAGAGACCTGTTGTCACCAGGTGCCGGATTCTCGTCGGCTTCAGGGTCGGTCAAACCCACAGCAGGGGGTGAATATCGGCCTCAGTATTCCTGGATATGCAGACTGGACACCCGTGGCGAGGAATTTCTGAAGTGTACACTGCGTTCTGCATGTTGTATATTGCGCGCTGTAGTTGTGTTGTGTTTTGTTGAGCTTTATGTGGTCATAACGAGTGATTTATTCCTAAACGTAAGGAATAGTAGCCGGCGCCCCTTCCAGGCGCCAGCCTTTCATGTGCATGTAAATAAAAAAAGAGGGAGGAGTTGGCTTCTCCGCGCTACACTTTGGCCAACTTACGGCGGAACCGGCAGTTTTCAAAGCAGGAAATATCTGCGCCTTTCGCGCTTTTTCCGATGTAGGATATGCCGACGTGGTAAAAGTGAGAGAGAGAGAGAGAGAGAAAAGTGAAACCACGTGGACATATCCTACGTGGAGAAACGGACGAACTGCGCATATATTTCCTGCTTGTATAATTGCCTGGCCCGCCATCACTTGAGAAATGTGCACTGCGGAGAAGCTAATTTAAAACTGAAGAAACTCTCTTCAACAGCGGGGTCACTGAAGAGAGTACAAAGCCCTACGATGGCGTAACGCTTAATCTTCGTGACCAGTACAAGGATGCCAAAAGACTGCGCTATATGGCTTTAAAGTTTCTTAACCCTGCCTTGTGTTTTCTTGCGTTTGTGTTGTCCTTTGGCTGCCACGCTGTGGACACATAACTCCCGAGATGTTCTCAACTCGTGCGATAAGCCACTACTCCGTCGCAAAGCCCTTGACTGGCACTTAGCACCCATACCACGCGGATGTTCAATGTTGTCCGGCGCTTTCCCATTTGGACTTTTGGTTTGTGTAATCTTCGTCACTCAAGTGTCTTTCCGTAAACAGCTGATTTTCCAAAAGTTGGGCAAATGAACGATCCATGATGGCCAAGCAGCGCTACAATTGAAACACTAGACAAAATGGACTGAGCTCCGTGTTGTGCTATTTGCCCACGGATAAAAACAACAGAAACGCGGAGAACACGAAGAAGAATATCTTCGAGTACAAGACACGAGTGGGAATAAGAAACTCGCTGCGCGGCTCTTATTTGCCGTCCAAGAACTTAATCTCTCCCTATGCGACAAGGTTATGGTATCCTGCACTTATCCACTTGTGATTTTTCTCCCTTTCTTTTCGATACGGTGAGCTTCACCACTCCATATACTGCGTGACCTCGGTGCGCGAAAGCTTTCGCGCATTATCGAACAATGCAATGGATCCACACGTCTGCTGAGTTGATAGACGGGAATGTGTTTCGCCTTTCAAACTCCTCCTATCTTCTCTCAGACACGTGTCCATGCAGTTTCAGGTCTGACCTGCGGTCAACGCTCGCCCGGTATATGCTGTCTAGTCAGCCGTCTCTATCGCCGTTTGCCTATTACGAACTGTGACCGGGCAAGTTTCTTTCTTTACAAGGAAGCTCGTCAATCAACCTCAAAGGGTGACGCCAAAAAAAAAAAAAAGAAGCGCACGTGCATCAAGTTTGATGCAGAAGCACAGCCTTGTTGATTGTAGCTGGTGTAGGCAGGAATATTTTTTTGTTTTATACTAACTTAGCTAAATTTTTTTAATAAACTTGTGAGTCACAGAAGGTAATGAAATAGCTTGCTACACAAACGCTGCACTTTACTTAGTTGCACCTTTATCTGAAAGTATGTTCTCACACTAAGCAAAACCTGGGATGAAATCCTAAATATCAGCAACAGGAGAGCATGTTTTCAACACTAGGCATCTAGCAGTGCTGAGAGCTGACAGCACGAGTGGTAGCATCCACAGACCTCGGCTTCTGCGTATTGATTCTTCCTTTAGAATGTGAATAATAATAATAATAATAATAATAATAATAATAATAATAATAATAATAATAATAATAATAATAATAATAATAATAATAATAACAATAATAATAATAATAATAATAATAATAATAATAATAATAATAATAATAATAATAATAATAATAATATATAAAGACGAAGTGCAAGAGCACGGGTGGGTCTTCAAAAATTGCGCAGTATGATCTCCCTTATGACGTTTCGCCAGTTTATAATTGAAGCGCCCTCTATAGTCACCTGTGACGTAAGCTAATTTATTAATTTAGACTGAATATATGAAGGTGAAACTTCATGCCAGAAGGCACGCTGTTAGAATAAAAAAAAAACAGACAACCCAGGGCCCTTATTTTATGAGGAAACACATTTTCCACTTAATTTCGATTGGCTTCAACGTGACGACAGCATCATACGAAAGCAGCAAGCGGCCAAGCGCACAAATCACAAGGTAGCGAGTACCCACGTCAGTGTCAGCCTTCGGGACTGGCTGCACGCAGCGGTTAACCATTAGCTACCGTATGAAGCCAATGGTTAAAGAGCCAATGGTCCGCTTTCTTCCCACTGACGCCTCATAGCCGCAACAACGTCACCGAACAAGAGCGATCAATGCCAGAGAACCGAATCTATCCGAAAAGAAAAACGGACAAATGGATGTTAACAGAATAAGACCCCAGGTTTCTCGACTCTCCCACCAACAACAGTGATTTAATTTAATTTTGGCAAGATTGAGTGGCTTTGATTTACTAGCAAAGTTTAAAAAAAAAAAAAACTATCTGGAGGCACATTCGGGACGCGAACTATTCGGAAAACGCAGAAATGCGTGGTGTGCATTCTGCGAAATTGCTAATTGCTCGAGTATGAAAGGCTCATTTTCAAACTGTACCGGGTTGAATGTGCGCACTATTATCGCGCACAAAGGGCTGCCCTGAAAACGTGTCGATAAAAGCGGGAGTATACATTGAACCAAAGCTCGGATAGCCGCATGATTACATATGCGCCCTGCACAATGGAAATAGAAGGGGTGTCAAAGTGAATTGATATGCAACTGCCGCAAACGAAGCGGAGGTCCGACAGAAGACCGCGAACAGCCCGCAGCCGTTCCAGCGCACAGCAAAGAATCACTACTCATGCTTATGAAAATCCGGGCTTCCAGCTGATGTCCCCTTGGTGAATAACCACTGAAGAGCAGCAAGATGCCGCCTTCAGGGCCTAACCTAACCTAACCTAACCTAACCTAACCTAACCTAACCTAACCTAACCTAACCTAACCTAACCTAACCTAACCGAACCGAACTTCCCCAGGACACACTATCACGAGTAATCCACCGAAACTACGCCGACTAGGGCGAAGAGATTTCAGAAGAGCAAGTTGCTGGGCTAGTTGGTACTGTTGCATCGTGGTGGAGCAGCGCAAAGGACGGGACACAAGAAACAAGGAAGGACGTACACAGGCCCAGCAACATTGCTCAGCGCCTGTGTAGTACGTCCTTCCTTGTTTCTTGTGTCCCGTCCTTTGCGCTGCTCCACCCCGACGAAGAGATTTCTTTGACCGGAATGTGCCGATACGTGCTTGGAGCTCGGCGAACGGAAGCTAATGCGTCGGGCTGCAAGCGATTCATTAAAAACCGCGGCTTGCTTCATCGAAGGAAGATCCGATAGCTGGCGAGCTCCTGTCCAGTGCACTGCCGCCGGTGGCTTAGTAGAGCGGTGTCCGCGGACTCAAATTACCCGCTACGATGCAAAACGCCCCTGTCGTGCCTGTTGCTGACAACACGTATACCTCTGCCAAGTGAACGAGTGGATCGCATCAATTTGCTGACTAATAGTACTGCGTTTTTCCGCTTATCTTCTTATGGGAAGAGGCAGTAATTCATCGTGCTTGCGCGATCAGCTTGTCAGTATATTACTGACCACCAATTCCGTCGGTGCAGGACTTCTTTCCAGGTAGCAGAGTTGCCCGTGTGTTCGATAGAACGTCCAGTTTACGGTGAGCAGCCACGTTTTCTTGATGTGATTTACGGCATGAGAAAAAATTACGGGCACGTAAATGACTTATGCAGGTCATTTGCCCTCATCGTTTCTCCAGCGCTATACATCGTGACCAGAAAAACCTAATTATCGTTCAATCAGTAATTATGCTGCCAGTCGAAATTCGAACCTCGCTTAACTCGTAGCATATCTACTTTCCGTTCTTAAACAGTTAGCGTAAAAGTACGTTTACATTGTGGATGCTGAAAAATAAAACAAAAATTACAGCTTATGAACGCAAAGCGTTTGAGTACTTTGCCACTCATAACGACCCTGTCTGTCAGAACCATACAGTTACCTTAAATTTACGTGTAGCAACAAATCTGCTGCACATGCCACTCGTTACATGTCTTTTGAACGTCCGGAATGTGCTCAGCTTCACTACCTGCACGTCTAGAGAATCAATGAACGAGATATTAAATATTGTAAAAATGCTCTCGGCTTCCAAAGAGTATTCGTCGCGCTGTCGATGCGGCTTGCTATTTTGAAATGCGTAATGCTTACCGATCACACGTATACTTGTACAATTCACGACGGGTTCGGCAGTCGAGCTAGACTCATGCATCAAGTGTTTCTAACCGAGCTAGACGAATAATTCTTCGTTTAAATAGGACATCGAAAAGAACATGCGCTCCGGGCCGAATGTTGGAAAAACGTCTCTTTTTAAGTGGAGATTTTTTTAGACTGTTGAGACCGCATTGCGACAGAGAGGCAGTGATAGAGGGAACCCATTAGCAGAACCTTTTTTCCGGAGTCCTCTACTTATCCGCTTATCGTCTTTTGAAGAGGAGAAGAGATAAGGCCAAATTCCATGTCTCCTCTGTTGGAAGGAGTAAGGAAGGAAGCCTGGCTTGTTTACGTCGCTTCGGCAGTAAACTTCTTGCTGTCACAGCTCTACGCAGCGTGCTTAGTCTGGTATGTTGAAGCATAGGTGGGCTCTTCTCCCGCCCTGGACGTTTCGTTTCTTTAAACAGGCAGCGCTAGGGAAGCACGACTGCCAGCGTTGCTGTACTAGAACATTACCTGCCGGTAATCTCCCGCTCGTCTACCCATCCACCTTGTTTTCGGTTTTGTGCGGTCAATTGCTCCCCACCACCTTCTTAAATACGTCAGAATTGTACGCTCTTTATTTATTTCAGATACTGTCAATCCCATTGGGATTTTTACAGGATGGGCACGTATTAAGAAGGTACTACAAAGCGAATACAAATGGAATGGTATACATTAAAAACACTGTTATTTGCAAGTAATTACATGAGTATGGGAAAGAAGCACAGATAACAGAAAATAAAACACACAATGAAAGAGTATTTTTCACAGAAAAGGGTGCAATTTTACACATTGTAAGTAATATGTTCATACAGATGCTGTTATATGCAGTGATACGAGTGGTCTGTTGCACTTGTATAATTATGATTTAATTATCTATTTAATTATCGCGCAACTGTTCTTCTACCAGAGTTACAAATTTCTGCAAAGATGTATTAGTAGTGATAGAGGGGTTCAAACTATTCCATTCTTTTATGGCAAGCGGGAAAAATGAATATCTGAAACAGTCGGTTCGGAATGCGTACTCTCTAAGGGTTAATGGGTGCTTATGCCGGGATGGTCTGTATTCATCTACAGATATATATAACGAAGTATCTATGTTTAACGTGTTATAAACTAATTGGAACAATAATTTTAGTCGTGCTAGTCTGGCGCGTTTCTGTGAAGTAAGAATACATGCTTGATTTAGTAGTTGGAATGGTGAATCACTCGTTCTGTATTTGTTAAAGATAAATCTAACTGCCTTTCTCTGCACTCCTTCTAGTTTGTTAATGAGCTCTTGTGTGTAGGGAAACCAAATCGTGTTTCCATATTCGCGAACTGATCGTATAAATGTGTTATATGCTAACAGTTAAATACAGTTAAATAACTCTTAAATACAGAAGTGACATCTTATCCGTAATTGAATCTGTAAGCTTATAACCACTCGTTGTTGGTTGAAAACAGCGCTTCAGCTCGGCAGTGCATCGTGTGTTAAAAGTATACAGCCAGGATAAAACAAATACACGCCCATTACTGTGAGTAGTAATCCACTTCGAAACTGCGACCGTGTATGGCTTCTCATAAAAGTGGCTTCACAGAAGAGTAACATAGAGCACTTTCTGTGTATGAGTAAGGCCCGGAGGCCTTACATTTTTGTTTTTGCTTTCTCGTTCTTTTCAGTTGCCAGAAAAGGCACAGGCGCCTCACATGAACCAACTTGAGCAAGTGGTCAAAATATCGTTGCGTTCTGTAGCAGGACGTAACAGTTAAAAAATGTTGGCCAATTAGTGGATTAAGTAACATTTATTTTCTGAAATTCGTCTAATTAAATGACTGATATATAATAACCGATAGCTAAAGAGTAAAGTTCAGAGCAATATTTCAAATTAGGACCTGTAAAGAATCAAAGAAAATGTCCGGTGATAAGAGTTTTGCAAGGACACCATCATGTGCCTTGGATATATTCAGGAATAGGAGAAGAATGCAAATGACGTCTTTGTTGCGCTGGATGTTGTTGACCAAGTCCAGGATACTGTCCTGTGCGTTGAGACGTGAATGGAACCTGGGGCCGCATTTCCTAACGGTGCATTTTATTTTGCACTTATTTGGTTCTCTGCCATTGGTCGCTGCTTCCAGTGACGTAGGAAGCTGAAGAGACGTCACGCTGGCTGTGACAGAAACACGCCCATCATGCCATCGACTCCATTAGTGACTCTAACTTGCATAAGCGCGCACCGCGCCCATGTGGCACTGGCGAACCGGCGTCGACGCCGACGAATGATAAAAGCACGACGGCGCGTTTGACACGGCCCGACGACAGACAGACAATATACAGTACGGTCAATTGCTAAAGGGAACATGCGATCGCGTGCCTAAGGCGCTTCACGAAGCGCTGCCGCCTAGATGCGGCGAAAATAGGCGGCATCAGGTGCATGCGCGGAATGATCAGTCGTCATGCTTACTGCGCATGCGTCTTGTGCCGGCAATTCCCACAAGGATCTCGGCGGCAGCGCCCCGCGAAGCGCGGAGGCCGCGCGATTGCATGTTCCCTTTAAGAGTGGACCGTACTGTACTTGATTAGATGAGTGGTAGGGGTGGAGCCCCTCATAACGCATCTAGTCAACCACGCCGGATGGCCAAGAGCTTACGCGCCCGACGAGCATTATAGGCGCTAATCTAGTATTGGTAGAGAAACTGGTCGTCTTTTGTGAGACGAAAGGACGCAGGGTGATCCGTGGGGTTCAGCCGGACTGGATGCGGTAGCAGGAGGATGGATTGCGGCGGCGCCACGGCCACACAGGCCGTGTCTGTGATTGGTCGTCTGCTGCGCCACCTGCTGCTGCTTTCGTCAAGACTGACGTCACGACTTAATGAAATGGGAAAGGGAATGGATTGTTAGAAAATACAACCCCATGGTCTTACAAGGTGGGTGGTAATGTTTAGATTCCAGCTTTCAATACATTTTCTCAACCTGCCCCTGATAGGAAAATTGTTATAATGACAAAAGTCAAGGCGCAGAAACTGTCTCAATCACGGTGGACACCTCAACTATGCCGGGCTGTTAGCGTCATGAGCTACCGGGGCACGAACGTTTGAGTGCAGTGGGGCCGTGCGGGGGCCCAAGAACCTGCGTGTCCCAAGCTACTGTGTTCCAAATAAAGTTTTCATCCCCACCACCACCAACGGCGTCATGAAAGAAGGGATAGAGCAGGGAGTGAAGGATGTTTCGGCTTCATCATGGAGGGCTCAGGATTATGTGTTAATACTGTTTTTTTTTCCAACACCCCAGAGAGTTTCGCATTCCGTCTACATTGAAATGCGTATCGCAAGATATTAAACATGACATTTTGATACCCCTTACAAATTCGTGCTTTCTGTGCTTTCGTATAATTTTGTCACCACTTGCTTCTGTAAAGGTGTTATGCGATTGAGCCTAAATAAAAAGCAAAGACATGAAATTTTAAACCTGCGTGGTACGGAACCTCCGGTGGCTGTGCACGGTATCTATGGAGTTTTTTTTTCCTGCATAATTCTACTTTACTACCTACTGTTAGCAGCTGGTGTTTGTACTCTGTGTGCTTTGGGGACGCGCCCAAACATCGTGCTTGGATGTGTGTGCCTGAATACCTTGACGCAGGAACTACACTAAGTTTCATGTTATCAGGAAATCGGGACAGCGATGGTTCGGCCTGAGAATCTCTATATATGTAAGTGCGTTGTAGTTGTAGCGTTAGGCCATCCGGCTACGACGGAACGTATAAGCGCGTGCGCACGCATTTGCTTATAGCTTAAAGCCCTACATCGTAAGATTCGGTAATCGCATGCTTTGTCTATTTTGGAGAATATTCCTCTTTTTTTTTTTCACAAACATGGCATTGAGCACAGAAAATCCTAGTGCCTGTACTACCTGAAGCCGCTAGAAAAGGCCGACTGAGACTGTAGGTTAAAAAAAAATAGATTTTTGTCGCTCTAAGGGGCTCTAAATTTTCGTCGTTTTCTTAGACGCCCGATACGAACTGTTTTTTTTTTTAAAGTAAATGTTAGGTAAAACATATAGATTCCATTGCATGTACGGGAGGTCAGCTAGAACCGAAATCCTGGGACTAAATCCAGTAGGTTATCTGCACGATAAGTTATACCAAAAAACATGACTTCTCGCACTGAAACGATATAGTATAAGCCGAATTGCTTAACGACGCTATAGCTAGCGCATGTCTGAAATTTCTGATAACGGTAGTGCTGTCTCTATTACAGCCCTGTTATCAGTTCTTCGCCTTAGCTTCAAGTACGCGCCGAGTTTCAGAGCCGCAGCGGTACCATTGTGTATGTGCCTGGCTGACCTCGAAGCAAGGCTCGCGCGGCGGCTTGGGACAGGGCACTTGCACGAGTTGGCCCCGTAGCCCTCGTTCCGGCTCTGTGGTTCGAGCGGGACCATAACCACTGTCATGTACAAGTATTGCGTGACACCCTTATCGCGCTCGCTGCTGTTTGTACTGAGTTGCTGGGAGATTAAGGCAACCTTGTCACCTCCATGTAGCGGACGTTTATTTCCTTTGCGCGTTTACTTGGACGTCATATCTTTCGTCCTTGCAGCTTTTGTTTTGTCAGCAGTATCACCTAGCAAACGTTTCGGCGGCATGGAGATCACTCGAAATGCTGGAAGCTCGTTACTGCAAAAAGCGCAAGCAGATCCGTGCTGCTGCATTTTCTGGATCTTGCCGCAGTTACAGAGGGAAGGGGATAATCAAGAAGAGGAAGTTGGGGGGGGGGGAGGGGGGTTGTTAGACTCTCTTTCTTCTTAAGCGACCTCAGTGGGGGGCGCTTCCGATGCTGTGCTCGTTATCTTCAACACCCGCGGTTTCTGTGAGCAGAACAGCAGCAGCCGAGCCGCATAGGCCCCTTCCTTTGGAAGGAGGGGGTAGTGAGTTGGACAGCTCTTCCAACTACTTCTTGGATTTTTTTCGCTGTGTTCGTGCTTCCTCTTCTGGCTTCGCGTCCCCATTGGACCTCTCCCTAGTGACGTAAAATAGTGTTGTTGCCGCGCACGGGCACGGGCGAGGATCAGGGAGACTGGTACTGACCTGAGCCGCAAGAAGGTGCGTAGCACTTCGTATCAGTCCCCTGTCCTTCGACAGGAGACCTTCGACTGCTTTTGAATTGCGTCCCTCGTTTTGCCAGTGAAGCAAGTACCAGACACACGCGTCCTGTAGTTTTACTTGAGCTGCAGTTAAACTCGTGTTATTTCACGTTTTTAATGCATTGTTTGATGAGGAGGAGTGACACGGCGCAAGGCCTCCGTACCAAAACTGAATGTACATTTTAATCACAACTGACGACGCGGCCAGTGAAGAACACTGACCATTACGAGCGTTGGGTCAGAGCTCACACTTCACGAGCCCCTGCAAGAACAACCGACGCGAGTAAACGCTTTGTTTTGTTCTGTCTTCTCGCTTCTGGAACCAGAGTCAGCGTGAAGCTTGCAGTGTCCATTCTCGCTCGTCTTCACCAAAGCCTATCTTTGCTGGAATTCTTTGCCGTCTAAGCTCCACTCTTGGGTCAGCCCCGATTAGAAAAGCACCGCCAATAGAACGGTTAGCCGCGCGAGGTTCTTGATGGGTGGCTGTTCGCATTATATGACAACCGGCAAGCAGGAAATAAAACAAAAACAAACAAGGGTCCATAGATGGCATCTTCTGGGTCTTAGTTTGTGTCCTCAGGGTGATCCGATTACAAAGTAAACGTCACTTGCGCTTAGAACTGGCCAGTCCGGAGCCATAATTGGCAACGCACTTCTGCTTCCGCAGCCAAGCCTGCCATAAAATTACCCCTTGCGGGCTGACTAGACTGGGTTTGCCTCAAAAACCACTGGGTTTGTCTCTGTCGTGTCCGGTCGCTGTGTTGAATGCAGCGAAAGACGCACACGGTACTTTAAGACTTCGTTTATTTAAAGCCGGTGAGGGTGCGACCAGCGTCGACCGAGGCAGGAGCCGAACTGGCCGCCCGAAGAAAGGAGGGAGCGGAGAAGCGTCCACGGGAGGGAGTGGCTTCCCAAAACAGGAGGAGGATGCGGGGGCGCACCATGGGGGGGCATCTGGCGACAGCGTGCGACGAGGGGCAAGTGGTCGTTAGGAGGAGGATGCGAGTGGTCGTTAGGAGGAGGATGCGAGTGGTCGTTAGGAGGAGGATGCGGGGGCGCACACACACAAAAGCAATAAGGGGACACAACACTTCCTTCCCCCTTAGAAAGTTGCCTGGTATCGTGCAGGGGGTCGGCGCTCACGCGTGGAGGCGCGCTGGCTTTGTGCGCTCGGGGGAGAAACACTTGTAGGCTGGCTGTTGTTCGCTGTGTCTCCTAGGTCTGTCCTGGGCGAAGTCTCTTCTTCCGGGAAGAGGTGCCAGGCTATGTGGGAAGATGGTGCACGTGCTCTCTCCGCTGGCGGACAGCTCTCAGACGGCGTCGTAAATCTACGCAGCTGGTTGAGATGTCGGCGTGCTACTGTGCCATGTATGTTGACGAGCCAAGAGCGCAGGCCTATGCGTCTGACAATTGTAGCTTCCTCCCTGCGTGGCTTTTTCAGAAACTGTCGGGCGAGGACGCGCTGCCCCTCATTAAGCGTGCCGCAGCGCGGAATTGCTTTTTCTTCCCGGAACGTCTCTGCCTTTGGCTCGGGGAGGATGGCTGTGAGCTGGGTTCGCATTTCACGCTCGAACATCATTTTCGAGGGGGTCTCGCCTGTTGTGCTCTGAACCGTCGTGTGCTGCTTGAAGAGAAAGCGCGCAAGGCGGCGCTGCAGCGAGCCTGTCTGATCTCTTTCAAGGGCGCGTTTTAGCTCGGCTACGTAGCGCTCGGCTTGTCCGTTTGTCGCTGGGTGGTAGGGGGCCGATGTAACTGATGAGATCCCGTTGTCGCGATAAAACTTGAGGATCTCCGCAGACACAAACGGTGTTCCGTTGTCCGACACTACCTTGCGCGGCAGGCCGAACGTTGCAAATAGTGATCGGAGGTTGTCAATGACTGCTGCCGAAGTCGTCTGTCCCATTTGCCTTATCTCAAGCCACTTTGTGTAGGCATCTACGACCACAAGGAAAGTGCAGCCCTCAATTGGTCCTGCAAAATCAATGTGCAGTGTGTGCCATGGTGTGTCTGGCTTTTCCCATTCTGGGACAGGAGCTTTCGGCGGGGCGCTCCGGCTGCTCTGGCAAGGCTTGCATTCTCGCACCACTGTTTCGATGTCGTTGTCAATGCCAGGCCACCACATGTAGCTTCTGGCACACTTTTTCATTGCAACGATGCCCCGATGTCCGGCGTAGATGAGAGACATAGCTTGTGCGCGTAGTTCTCTCGGCATCACAACTCGGGACCCAAATATGATGCAGCCGCGATGGGTGCTCAACTCTGTAGCTCGCCTGCGGTAAGCGTCGAAGTTGTCCCCTTTGAGTTTATGCACGTTGCCTTGTTGAACAGCTGTGTAAACTAGCCGGAGAGCTGCGCACTTCTGCGTAGATGCTGCAACTGTGCCTGCTGTAAGCGGAGGTTCTGGCAGTGCTTCGAACATCAGAACGTCTCCTGGTGGAAATGGTTCGTCAACAGTTGCGTCTAGTGGCAGACGGCTTAGCGCATCGGCGTTTTGATGTTTACTCCCATTGCGGTAGACCAGAGCGTAGTCGTACGCTGAGAGTTTGATGCACCAACGTGTCATTCGCGGAGACAAAGTTGGTGGCATAGGCCTTTGTGGTCCCAGAATGCCCAATAGCGGTCGGTGATCGGTTATAAAGGTCACCTTCCGGCCGGCAATGTACTGGTGAAAATGTGTCGCCGCGTAGACGATGGCTAGCCCTTCTTTGTCAAGTTGCGCGTAGTTGCGTTCTGCTTGCGACAACGTACGTGAGGCGAAGGCGATGGGAGCTTCCCTTCCTTGCTCGTCAGTTTGCGATAGAACCGCGCCGACTCCGTACGGTGATGCGTCGCAAGCCAAAAGCAGAGGCTTCCTTTCGTCGTAGTGGCGGAGGACTGTACATCTTCGAATCAGGTCTTTCAGGGCATCGAATGACCGCTGATGGCGTGGCGACCATGTCCATGTCACATCTTTCCGAAGGAGTTGGTATAAGTCGTTGGCCACGGTAGCTCTTTGTTCCAAGAACCGGTCGTAGAACGTCAAGAGTCCGAGAAAAGCCTGTAGCTCCTGCTTGTTTGTTGGAGCTCGTGCTTCTGTGATCGCTCGCACTTTGTCCTCGGTAGGGTGAATGCCTTCCGCATTAATTCGGTGTCCCAGAAATTGCACCTCTGGCACCGCAAAACAGCACTTCGATTTGCTTATGCACAAATTAGCGTTTGCTAGCCTTTCGAGAACGAGCTCTAGGCGCACTGCATGCTCTTCAGTGGAAGTGCCACTGATGATGACATCGTCAAGGTAGACACAAACTCCTGGGATGCCCTGAAGCACTGTCTCCATGAATTTTTGAAATATGGCCGGGGCTGCAGCTACGCCAAAAGGCAGTCGCTTGACTTTGTACAAGCCTTTCAGTGTGTTAATTGCCAATAATTCAGCAGTTGACTCGCTCACCTTCAGCTGCTGATACGCCTGGGTGAGGTCCAATGTGCTGAAGACTCTTGCGCCACGTAGTACACTGAATACTTCTTCAGGTGTCGGTAGCGGGTAAGAGGACGCTTTAGTCGCAAGATTGACGGTGCTCCGGTAGTCTCCGCAGAGGCGTATGGTTCCGTTCTTCTTGCGAACTACGACAAGTGGTGTGGCCCATTCTGAATGCTGCGTCGGCTCGATGACACCTTGCTGCTCCAGTTTGTCCAACTCTTTTTCAACTGAATCTCGGAGAGCAAACGGCACCGGCCTGGCCTTCAGAAATTTGGGTTGCGCGTTGTCCAACAACTCCAGTGTGACCGGGGGCCCTTCGTTTCCTGGAATCTCTTCCGAGAATACTCTTTCGTATTTCTCTTGCAGTTGCTCAACCATGTTCTGGCTCGGCGTCTGGTGTATGCCGCATATCATCACGCCTAGTGGAGAAAACCAGTTTCTCCCTAGAAGGCTTGATCCTGTGCCCTTCACAACAAGCAGAGGTAGCGTATGGGTCTGGCCGTTGTAGTTAACCTGCACGTTGGCAGAGCCCAATAGTGGCAGATTCTGTCCTGACCACGTTCGCAGGTGCGTGTCGTCTTGTTGCAGGGCGGGTGCGTCAGATGGCCATGAAGTTCGGAACGTGTCCTCACTGATCAGAGTACAGGCTGCGCCGGAGTCCACCTCGAACTTAATCAGCTGGTGATGTACGCTTACTTCTGTAAAAATCTTCGGTCGCGTGCCGAGATTCATGGTGTTCAGGTCGTACAACACAGATGGTGTTGCTGATGTTGTTCCATGGAGATCAGATAGCGGCGTATTCTTTGAGGCGTTGACGCTGTGATTAGGCTGGGAAGGTGACTTTATCTTGGCAAGTCTCCGTTTCGTAATGCATGCTCTTTCGATATGCCCTCGCTTGTGGCAAAAATTACACGTGGCTGACTGGAATCGACATCCCTGGGGGTTGTGTTGGTCGTCACACCGCCAGCAGCGTTGTGCCTTTTTGACCGATTTTACAACAACAGAAGGCTTGCGCACCTGGTTGCTTGTCTGGTGTACCGGCTCGGTGTTCCGGCGAATCCCTCTCTGCTGGTGACCGGCGCTCTCCGCTCGAACGGCGATGTCGTAAGCTTTGCTGAATGTGAGGTCCTTCTCAGCGAACAGGCGCTGCTGCAGTGACTCGTCACTCAGTCCGCACACAAATCTGTCGCGTAACATCACGTCCAAGGGAAGCATGGTGGTGTTAGCAGAAGAAGCTGCGTCTCCCTCCTGCCCGGTAGCTGTTGTCGACAGCGTTCCAAAATTGCAGTCGGCAGCGAGCTTCTTGAGCGCGGCTACGTAGGCGCTCACAGTTTCTCCTCCCAGTTGATCTCGTCGTTGGAAGCGAGCCCGGCTGTAGACCTCGGATGGCCTTGGGTCGTAGTGCTTTTGCAGCGCTTTTACGATGTCGTCGTAAGACACTGCCGCTGGTGTGCTTGGCTGAATAAGGGCGCAGACAGTATCGTAGGTCTGCTCCCCGCACAGCGTCAGCAGGTTGGCCCTCTTCAAGGCTGGGTCTGTGATGTTGTTAGCTTCAAAGTAGAACTGAAGGCGTCCAACCCACGATGACCACGATGAGCCGTTGAACTCTGGTATCTGATTGGGAAACCCTCGCGTAGCCATGGCTTGTCAATAGCGTTGCGTAGCGCGGGTCGAATCCACTTTCTCGTCGCCACTGTCGTGTCCGGTCGCTGTGTTGAATGCAGCGAAAGACGCACACGGTACTTTAAGACTTCGTTTATTTAAAGCCGATGAGGGTGCGACCAGCGTCGACCGAGGCAGGAGCCGAACTGGCCGCCCGAAGAAAGGAGGGAGCGGAGAAGCGTCCACGGGAGGGAGTGGCTTCCCAAAACAGGAGGAGGATGCGGGGGCGCACCATGGGGGGGCATCTGGCGACAGCGTGCGACGAGGGGCAAGTGGTCGTTAGGAGGAGGATGCGAGTGGTCGTTAGGAGGAGGATGCGAGTGGTCGTTAGGAGGAGGATGCGGGGCGCACACACACAAAAGCAATAAGGGGACACAACAGTCTCAAGATGCAACTCTGTGCTGGCGCGCTTTAGCGCAGGGAGTAGCTAGGATGCGCGCGGCGCAGGTGTTCGCGCTAGCGGCTTCGACTGACTAACTTTTCGTCGTGGGTTATACAGCACCCAAAGGGTGGAGCCCCTTAGTCTAGAGCCTCGTTAGCTGCTGCATTCCAGCTTGCCCGGCCGATCAGTCTGCGCTGATTGTCCGGTTCTGTGCTGGAAAGATCGGACAGAGGGACGGGCTGGGAGTATTCCCAAGTAGAATGATAAAAGTTTGGGTGTCCTCAGCAGCCAGAGGAATCGCTGTGGGTATCTGGTTTGAAAGAAGATGGTTTTAGCGCGAGGCTAGGAAAGGTGTTAAGTTTGAAGCTGGTACCATTTGGCGGTTTCTTCACGGGTACGTTTCGCGCGTGGTAGAGGGGGAGTTTCACGGGATAGCCTGTGGTGTTGTATTATGTCTGTGTACGTAAGTGGGATACTTTCCACCAAGTCTGGGTTGTGTTGGCCCTCCGCTGGTACCCGGAGGGCGAGGTCACAGACTGTGGAAGTTGAAGGTTTCTTTGTGATTTCAAAAAAGTTACAAATATACACAGCGAGAGATCTCAAGGTACAAGACAGCAGGTGGCACCTCCCATGAGAATAAATTTCACTACACCACTAATCAGAAAACAAGTTAAACAGATCAAACTGCACGAATAATAGTGCGAAGCAACACACGACAATAAATAGCAAGGCAGACAGTATATACAGAAGAAAATACAATTACACACTGCAGGATATGTACATAGGTTATATACCGTGATACATAGGATAAATAACATTGGTGTAATGAAAATCACATATTAAGAAGGAAAAGTTTTAATTTGTACTTAAACAAAGAACATATATTAGTTTACTTGATGTCCAAATTTAAAGAAATTCCAAAATGATGGGATCGAAAATTGAAGGCATTGTTTACTGTAGTTAGTTCTGACCTTGGGAAGTAGAAGGTTATCACGCAGCGCGAACCGTGTGATATTGTTGTTTGTGATCATGTCGAGGAAAAAGATGCTTAGCGGGAGTTGACGATGAAGAACCTTAAAAAAACAGAATACTGATATTATAAAGATAAATGGCGGAGATGGGTAGAGCCTTTAAATCCATGAACAAAATGCGCGAGGGTGAGGTTCCAGGAGAAGATGATGCGCATGGCTTGCTTTTGAAGATTTATTAACGGCCAGAGATGAATCTGATAAGCGTTACCCCAGGATGAAACGCCCTAGTTTAAGTGGCTATAGAAAAATGCGTAGTAAAGGGATGATAATGTACGGATAGGGAAATAACGTGCTCATTACAAAGGAGAGACGCATGCCCAGGTGTCCAGACCAGGTGGACTTCGATGTCCACCAGTTTTTGCTCTGCAGCGCACTATTACAGTACAAAAGGGCTTTCGTAGAATGTTCCCCACTCTCGCTTCTATTTGTTCTATCGTTGGTTCGGCACAGGTGTCCACCCAGAAGTGAGACAGTTACTGCGCATTTTGTACTACCTCTTCTTTAATTAGCTTCATAAACCAATCCCAAGAAATTTGGACAACCGCTTCTAGCTTGCACGGCTACCAGCGCGTTCCACGTAGCGTTGAACGCTCAAAATCACCGCGGGAATTTCGAATGTCTGGTACATTCCACTGATTTTCTGTGGCCGTCAGAAATAGTTGGCGTGAGCGCTGAAAACACTTTATAGGGCAGATTTTACTGCGAGGAGAAGGAATCGTCCATAATAATCACCGTGTCTACGCAGGATCCATCGGGACTCTCCAGTTACCTCAAAATTACAAGTCAAAAACATCCCTATTGAGTTACGCGGCATTCGCTACTAGTGGCCAATAGGCAACGCAGGCCATTCATGTGTAGGGTCTTTGTTGTGCGCACGTGGTTCTGTCGTAGCCTGATTCTGAGGCCAAGCGGCGGTGCTAAGTTTTGCCTTAAGGCTTACGCATGAATGCACCGTTTGTAATGCATCTTACTAGTTTTTCTTGCTTTGTTACCAGTGCCCACCTGCGCTGCGAAGGCTGGCCGAGCATTCAACTTCGCTCCTGGCTTGAACCCGCTTTGTGGAAAACGTTCGCTCTTCAGTGTGTGCGATTTATAACTCTTTGCAGTGACTAAACGCTGGTAAGCGCATGCAAATACATCTCAGTATTGCGGTCACGTGTCAGCCCACCGTTTTTGACGCGGCAGTTGTCCGCGTCTTGTTGTCGCGCTTACACGAGAAAAACGAAAAGAAACAGGAAAGCGTCTCTGGTAAGTTATATCGCGCCCGCATGAAGCAAGATAACGGCGCCCGCTCTCCAGAGAGTGCGGCTATATCTCTTGCGGAGAGCGATGTCTTTCTGGCAGTAACACAGTGCCTACCTTCCCGCTCACCGTGCGGTTGTGAGAGGAAGGCCACTGCAAGACAAACATTGCGTTTCCACTGATTCCCACGGTCTTGTTTTGGCCAGAAAGGTGAACCAGGCGACGATGACGGCCCTGCGAATGCTGTTCCTGTGGCAGGTGAGCCTGGTGCTCACTACCGACATCTACGCAGCTGTCGCGTAAGTTTCGCCTGACTGCGAGGTTCAAATACCCGCATTTTTTTTTATTTCACTCTGTATAGCGTGTCGCTTTTGACCAGCGGTCCTTAATTACTTCAGACGCAGCTCGCCATTTCTATTCAAGTGCAACGTATTTTCTATCTGGAAATTTCGTACAAGCTTAGGAAAGCCAACTACTTTAGCAACGCAAAACACCGACTGTTTATTTCCTATAGGCATGTGAAAAATTTTGTATGTGCAGTCAGAACGGTCGGAGAATGGAAATACCAGGATTCGTCAGATAAGCGTCAGAGGGAACGGGGTGTCACGTATTTGTTTTGAAACATGCACATGGCACATGCAGCTGAAAGTAAAATTACTGTAAGTACTTGCTGCGTTCACTAGCTGGCGCAAAATAATAATAAAAAACATCCTGTATAGTTGCGACATGAAGAGTTTCGACATATGTCTGAGGCAAAGAAAACGCTGCTAACTGGAGATCAATAAAAAAAAAAAAGCAGCGGGTCTGCGACGTGCACGATTGTGCATATAGCGACAGAAAGCGACAACAGCCGCCCTACAAGGCATGAACGTGGGGCTTAAGGGCAGCTGAGCGTGAGCTTCGCGTACTGGTCGCAAATGACAACGCCATGTTAATCCCTCAGGAAAGCCGAGGAGCTGAAAAAAAAAGAGAGAGAGAGTTTAATCGAGTAGTGATGGAGAGGAGTATTAGCAGAGGTGTGCAGAAGGGAATCTTGTTTGTTACACATTGTTATGGCTCAGTGGTTAAGGCCATCGGCTACTGAGCAGGAGCAGCAAGATTTGAACCTAGCCTCGGCGGCCGCGTTTCAGTGCTAGCGAAACGCAAAAAGCGACCATGCGCTGTGCGATGTCAGTGCACGTTAAAGATCTCCAGGTGGTCGAAGTTATACTTGAACCCTCGACTCTTTCTCTCTTTATTTTTTCACCCCACCTTCCTCCCTTTCCTTACGGCGCGGTTGACGTGTTTTCCGAGAAGTCATAGAGGTACTGCGCCATTTCCTTTTCTCAAAACCCAGTTTTGTTACGGCCTGTTCTAAATGCGGGGTAAATGCTCTCTCAAGCATGGAGAGCCGTTGTGAGATTTCATCTCGGCAACAGGGAACGCTGACACTATTTTTAAAGGTACACTGAGGGCAACCCCACTGAAACATTATTATCAGTAAGAAATTACTCTTTGGCTCTTTCTGGCAATGACAGCGTTGGTCTGGCCACAAAATTATGGCTGAGAAAATTGAATTTTAAAAATTTCTTGCCTCTCGATTCAAACTCGCGGCTGTTTGCCGCCATTTTGAAGTGAAAGACAGTGTAGCGTAGCCTCTGAGATCCGCGTTGCAAAATACGATGTCAACGCACGCAGTTTAGTTGCGAAATCGGCCGGGAGATAGCGACACCTATATTTCGTTTGTTTCTTTCTAGCTTATAAAAGCTTCGTTTTCGCTCAGAGTGGTTTCTTTTTAATTAGCACGCAACCCAATCGATCCAGTCCAACTTCAATTTGTCCTCATATGTCCGTCTAACTAGTTTGTCTAACGACACAAGGCTAGCTTACGGTAAGTTAGGCAGATTTCGCCCCATATGTCGTGATAGGCCATTAGAATTTGAATTATCAGTGCAACCAGGAAATGGTGCAGTTTTTCTCGCAAAATTTAAGTAAGGATGAATTTCCACCTCAGTGTTACGCGTATACCTTACAAGACAGATTTATGTTGGTGGACGGTGAAGCGCGTCACTGCTGCTCAGAGAAACTGGTTTAATTTTTAAGTGACCAGACAAGGCCGCTTCTTGTATAGTGCTTCTCTCCTCAGCAACGGTTGCGATGAAACAATTACACACCTCCTCTGTGACTGCCCTCGCTTTGAGCGAGAGCGCGGTTTCCTGACTGCTACTCTCTACCACTTGGACTCGCGTCCTCTAACAGAGTCCAAGGTTCTGGGGCCTTGGACACAACCTTCCTCACAAAGCAAATTGGTGAAGGCACTCCTAAGATTCTTAAAGGACACGGGGTTATATTCCCGTCTATAATCTTTGAGTTTTTAGTGCACACCCTCTGTCCCCTTCAAATAGTGGTCGATGGACACCTGGAAAACTCATTTCATTGAGGCTCTTTTTCCTTTTTTCCCCTTTGTTCCCCTCACAAAGTGTAGGGTAGCCAACTGGGCGTCGCCTGGTTAACCTCCCTGCCTTTCCGTCCATTTTTTTTTCTCTCTCTCTCTCTCTCCTCAGCAAGCACTGCGTTCGCGACGGCGGAGAAATATAACAGCCGCATAGGTTCGGAACGCGAGGTATATTAAGTGAGGCGAAATTTGCTGCTGCTGGCCAACTGAATTGTCCGAGCATGTACTTTTGGGATTGTTTTGTTACCGTCGGTAAACAGAAAAAAAGAGCGCTGCGCAAGACGAGGGCGTCGAAAAGAGAAGAACGGGACGAGAGCTCACTTACAACTATGGTTTACTGAGGCGCATTTCAGCAGATAAATGTTTCGGCACTTGTTCACATGCGAACTGGACGTAGTTTATGTGACCTTTGTCACCTGCTGTAATGTGTATACAGGACACACAGGCAAGTGTAATAATGATCCCACGTGACAGTATGACTTCGTATCTGGCTTTGCTCATTAAAAATGTGACCTCGATTGCACGGCAGAATTTGAGGGAATTAGGTTTAACCATAAGGCCGAACACGTTGCTGCTCGTGAGCTTTAAGAAACGTATCATATTAGCAGGAAGCGGAACCAGAGCAGCAACTACACACATGCCTTGTTGCGCGATAAACAGTTTCAAGTTTTTAGCAAAGCGTTTTAGCGAGCCCTCATCGTGGGCGCACAATGTGATTCTGTTTTATGCCTGCTAGCTTGGCAATAAGACTGCGCCTCTTGCTCAGACTATTTACTGGTTAGCCGTGATCCCCAATAAGCTAGTTTTCAACAGAGTGCTAGTCACGTTCGTTCCTTCTCCATGTCTTCGTCTTGAACCGCACTCTTAACTTTTGCTGACTTGTCCGGTTGTGATTTCTTCGTGTTTTCTTCTCCGAGACGAGCTCGTGAGATCTGTGATTTGTGAATACAAGGGAGGGTACTGCGCACAAAAAGACAAGGACAAGAAGATAACACAACAAGCGCAGACTCGCGACTGTAATGAGCATGTAATGAGACTCGACTGTAATGAGACTCGCGAAGTCTGTAATGAGCAAAAAAAAAAATACTGATAGGCTGTTCACTCTTGTGCTGAAAGAAGTGAGAACAATTACTTTACCACCGAAGTTTATAATGGCCTGCCATGCAGGCAAGAAAATCCCGACGTCAACCCAAGATGCGGATCTTCAGGCGACGGTGCATCGGGCAAGCCGGCTGCCTGCACGAAGGCCCACAGCTCTGTCAAGTATGAAATGAGCTCTCTTCTTTGGTTTTTGCATCCTGCTTTGAGAGGGCCTTATCACTGCCAGTGGCCGCAGTGGAAGTGCTTTCGAGGGTTATTGGAGCAAAGCAGAGGCAAACACTGTAGGCATCTGCGATTCAAGCGAGGCACTCGTTCCGAGTCGACTCAAGGTGTGTACCGCTGTCCACTTGCCGACACCAGGGGCGAACTTGCGGTAAAACGTACGCACAGAAAATAATTCAGAATAAGAATTATAGGACTAATAAGAATTAAGAATGAGAATAAGACACATAAATAATTGATCTAACTTTACTCCGAGGATAAGCGGCAACGCCGTTTGAAATAATAAAAAAGGACCAGAAGGTAAGCAAATATTTGGATACGAATAAATTTTGAAGCCTCCCGGTCGTATACCTGTAGTAGGAGTAAAAAGGTGAGAGCTTGACACCGACGCATGATGCGACGATTTGTTGCTCATATTTTGCTGCATTTAATTATTTTAAAGCAATGCAGTTATTTTTTTCTTTCATGCATCTGCTACGTGGTATTTTTTCCCATGTTCACCGTGGTAGTAACAATGGTTCGCTTTGCATGCTGCACGAATTGTTCAAGATGGCATTGCTCGCCATTAATAAACGCTCAGGAGCTAAAACGGGTCCGGATTGGCTGCAGTTAGGCGTTACGATTGCGTAGCCTCGAATTTGAGAAGTGCGCCTTAAAACACACGTCAGTAACACTTTTTCTTCGTTGCCCCATTGCACAACACAGCATGTGAGTTTTCTTTTTTTTTTTTGCGTTGACGTCAATAAGAAGGTGAGAAAGACAAGTCTGCGTGTAATAAGTACCTGTGTAGAATGGCAGACGTAGACGAAAAATTGGTTCTTTTCTGCATCTCTTCGCCCGAACTCTGGACGACGGTGCAGGAATGAGGCTATACACAGCCATGACACCTCCACTTAGCGCACCGAAACTTTACGTCCCTCTCCCATTAAATCTTCTGTACCGGTCAGGACACATATCTATCCTGAATGTTCGGTGCTGCACGTGTGGAACGGTGCTTTCTCGTTCTAATCTCGCCAATGTTTTCTGATGATTCGGCGACGTGAGGCGTTATCGGCGAGGGACATTGACCTACATTACGCTTGGAGAGAAGCGCTATATTCTTGCGTTTATTGCGTTCAAGGTCGCTGCGAAATGAAAAGATGCCTCTAGGCAGCCTCTCGTCCCACGCGTCGTACTGTAGCTTCTTTGACGTCTTCCACAGCTGTACTGCGCTGAAAACCGCTGTAAATTCCGGACAAGTGAAGCTAAGCGGATAAGCAGAAAGTCAAGGTGTAAAGGTGTCAAGACGCAAAAATGCGTCTACTGCCTCCGCTTGGCTGTCGCTGTGACGCTGGGCTCGCATGAAAAGGTCAAAGCGATGTGTCTCCGTAACTAGAGATGAAGCCTGCGCAATGGGAATGTCTGAACCTGTCAGGTGAGCTGCGCAAACAACGTACTGATGTGGATGCCGCACGTGAGACCAAGTGGAGATACAAAAAAAAACAAGAAACAGTAACGATATTTAAAACAGGGTAAGGGTGATTGTAGCGAAAGCAAAAGTGTTGCTCATAGCTAGCGATCGAGAGATGAATACAATGGAAATGAATGCTGTGTCTATATCAGAGCGAAAGGCAATTGTTGACGACTATTTTCACTGAACGACGTTGTACTAAGTTCGCTTTATCGAGAACAGTAAATTTATTTTCTGATCAGGCGACTTGCACATAAATGTCAAATGATCAGTGTAAGGGATCGTTAGTGTACTCCGGGTCATCGGGACGCGGCTGGGAGCGCTCAAAGCGAAGCGTCTCCTTTCTCGGAACGCGGCCGCTCGCGAACGCGCCGGCAAGTACGGGTGTCCCCCCACCCGCGGTACCGATTCGCACACGTGCTGGCACGAATGTGTATTTGTGTTTGTTTTTATTTTTATTTTGTGGTGGAGAGAACGTTCTACTCCGCACATGCTGGCACGACCGTGCGTTTGTTTTTCTGGAAAGGGTGTTACCCTACGGTAGTTGGAGGGCTGACCATGCTCTCGATTAGCCAATGATATGAAGAATGTAGAATGATTGGGTGCTACGGAATGTGGGCCGGGCCTTTAGGGCTTTAAAACTGGGCCCCGGAGCCGGAAGCGGGGTTCTGGGCTAAGGTGAGATGCAACGCATCTTCGGCAACGCCGAGTAGGGGCCTCCCCTAGTATCAGCCAGATCCACGTTTTTGTGTTGTTTTGTATCTTTGTGCCCTTTAATGTCTCCAGTGCCTTAACTTGTATCTATTGTAAAATACTGTACATAAAATTTGAAGTGTTCGCCTTACCCCTGCGTCTCAACTGAACACAAGACCGTCTCTGACGGGCACCCCTGGTGCGAAGAGCTTCAGTCTTCCAGTTGGAATAAACCGTCTCCGACGGGGCACCCCTGGTGCAAGGAGAGTAGAAGAACCTGTGAAACTTTACTGGCGCAGTCGACGAGGATCCTGCGGCCATCGGAAGACGGCGCAGGAGGAAGACTGAGGGCAGGGAGAAAGGCGACGGTCAGGCGACAGCAGCGTTCGAGAAAGGACCTGCGGAGAGACGGCGGCAAGGACGCAAGGACCACGGCAGTAGTCCAGCGACGCGAGACTGCGTCCGGTCAAGGATAAAAACGCGTCGACAACTCGACGGTCACCGGCGGGTCGCAGCAAGTGACGACAGTGGGCACAGGACCAGCGGCGTACGGCAGTTCATCGCAGCGTCCGGTGAAAGTGGCGGTGGACTGCGACGCCAAGGAGCTGGCAATGCGGATCGACGCATCGAAACTGTGAGTTTCCTTCGTCGCATTGTTAGCGTCCCTGTGCATGTATTCGAGCTGGTAGGACAGTTGAGGGATACAGACGGCGGTATGGAGAGTTATCCATGCCAGCCCTCACTCGATGTGAGGTACCAGGTTGAGTTAGCGAAGGCGCGCTTAGCGGACCTTCAGGCTCAACTTTCGAAAGTAAATGGCGGAAAGGCTCTGCTTCGCGAGGAAGAACCTCAGGATGTTAAGTATGTCTTGAAGGTTATAGAAGCAAGACGCCAGCAGGTAGAGCTCGAGATCTCTCAGATCAAGGAGAGTAGAAGAGCCAGTCAATCAGCCACGGAGAACTGCTCCGAGTCCCGAGAGATGAGGCCGCCTGTGCTGGAAGACAAAGACTTATGGTGCTCAAGCACAGGTGGAGGAAAGAGCAGTCAGGTCGCTGTAGGTAATCAGCCGATATGCGCGGACACCTCTTTGTTGGGAAATGCCGCAGAGAGCGAAAACGAGATTTCTGAAGGAATCACAGCTTCGCCACTGCGGGCGGCTAGCAAAGAAAAAGAGCAGCCCAATTCTGATGGTCTAGGGCCAGTCGAGACCAAATTGTCCGAAACCAAGCAGGAGAGTGATCTAATTCCTGCAGGCTCTATGACTAAGATTGTGACCTCCGACACGGAGCTAGTAACCGGTGAAAATCTGGCGTTGCTGCAAACACACACTGTGTCGGCCATAGGGCATGAAGTGCCCCGTAGCGTTCCTGGTGACAACAGCTCTACATCCGAGGCAGAGAGCGGAGGTGGGCCCGCTGGGCCGACCGGGCAGAGCGCCGCGCAGTTGTCGAACGCACCCGGTGTGTGCCCGGCCAGGTCAGTCGAGGACCCGGAAATGAGTGGCGACTTGCCGCAAGGCAAGCTCGGGTCAAGTGACTGTCAGGGAGCTCATGGAGCCTCGGAGTTAGACGATGCCACGAAGCCGGCAAATGCCTATCAAGCAGGGAACGGCAACATCAGTGTTTGCTCGTGGAGGAACGGGGCAAATGGTTCCAAGCGAGGCGAAGTAGCAGGAGGCAAGGGCGTGGCTTTCAAATTGAAAGTCGCTGCGTGGAGAAGTACGTTCCGTGCTGCAGTATGCCAGATCAAGAGTAGCAAAACCGGCGTCAGTGGTACGGTTAGACAGGGCAGGGGCTATGCTCCTTATGCAGCGCGCGGCTCGTACCGGCGCGCCAGAGAGAGCGGGCCCTCAGGTGCGTCGTGGGGTCAAAGATTTGGACTTATCGAGGACCAGGACGTTGTTTTCGATCCTGGAGGGCACCAATTTTTGAATTCTTGCCCTGCTGTGGCACCAGCCTAATGAGCCGAGTGGCAGTTAGGCGTTAATTGTGTTGAGACGCGTAGTGGCTCGAACGCACACAGGGACGCTCGGTGCGACTAAGGAGGCTCACGTGGCCACTTGCGGACGTCGTGCGAGTGCTACTGAACGCTCAAGTTGCGAGTGTCTGTGTGTGTGCGTGTGCTCGTTCGCGAGCAGGACGAGGGTGTCTACTTGGTGGTGGTGAACTGGGTGCAACCCACCAACTTGGACGCTGTGTTACGGCGCACGGCAGGCATGCCAATGGGTGTATTTTAGTGTGCAATTTGCTTGTTTTCTTGGTGCCCGTAAGCATTTTCTGTAATGTGTTGGTGCGCGTGTGCATTATTTTGCTTTTGGTTTTGTCGCTGCCAGTACTTGTGTAGCTGCGGCATGTCACCTACAGGGTGGTTTTGTGACCCGTACCGATCCCTTCTTTTTATAATTCTAAAAGTG
Organism: Amblyomma mixtum; assembly: GCF_055824585.1. Lineage (NCBI taxonomy): Eukaryota > Metazoa > Arthropoda > Arachnida > Ixodida > Ixodidae > Amblyomma > Amblyomma mixtum. Next base: position 65,314,340 of record NC_143017.1, on the reverse strand, counting down.
GCATTTGAGCCCTTTGTAGAATCTTGGGAAGGGCGTGTAAGGGATCGTTAGTGTACTCCGGGTCATCGGGACGCGGCTGGGAGCGCTCAAAGCGAAGCGTCTCCTTTCTCGGAACGCGGCCGCTCGCGAACGCGCCGGCAAGTACGGGTGTCCCCCCACCCGCGGTACCGATTCGCACACGTGCTGGCACGAATGTGTATTTGTGTTTGTTTTTATTTTTATTTTGTGGTGGAGAGAACCTTCTACTCCGCACATGCTGGCACGACCGTGCGTTTGTTTTTCTGGAAAGGGTGTTACCCTACGGTAGTTGGAGGGCTGACCATGCTCTCGATTAGCCAATGATATGAAGAATGTAAAATGATTGGGTACTACGGAATGTGGGCCGGGCCTTTAGGGCTTTAAAACTGGGCCCCTGAGCCGGAAGCGGGGTTCTGGGCTAAGGTGAGATGCAACGCATCTTCGGCAACGCCGAGTAGGGGCCTCCCCTAGTATTAGCCAGATCCACCTTTTTGTTGTTTGGTTTGTCCTTTTTGCTGCTTAATGTGTCTAGTGCCTTAACTTGTATCTATTGTAAAATACTGTACATAAAATTTGAAGTGTTCGCCTTACCCCTGCGTCTCAACTGAACACAAGACCGTCTCTGACGGGGCACCCCTGGTGCGAAGAGCTTCAGTCTTCCAGCAGTAGCAAGAGGAAGTAGCACGTACACACGCACTAGGACGCAAACACAACGCTAAATACCATGGTAAAAAACCACAAAAGCACTAAAAACCACCTATTTAAGGGGATCACAGTACTGGACGATATCAAAAAACTTTAGCACAAATTTACTTCAGTAGAGTTAGTTTTTGGGCTAGTTGGTATACTTGATTTAAACTCATATTTTTTCAGCGCACACGGCCAAAGAAAAGAAGCAGGCCGTGTGCCGTTGCGCTGAAAAACTATGAGTTTAAATTTAGCACAAATATAACAGTAGACTTTAAATGATAATTAGGTGAGATGTCACATTACCTTCGTTGTGGTAGAGACATACGGTTTTAAGCGTTTAAACGTCTTTAACTTTCCTACCTTCCTTTGCTTCTTTTTCTCCAGAACGTTTTACAAATCCGGTACGAGAAACCCCGCGGAAGGAAACCTAGCCTCTTGACGCCACTCTCCCCGATTCTACCGACCCCATAAATGGGGCACACTACGTATAAAGTGACATAAACTTACGAGAGAAAAAGTTTAACACGGCCGCCTCTTCGAGTTTTTAATGCCAACGCAGTTGCAGCCGGCAAAGTCGTGCACAGGTGCTTGTGCGTGTTTATTGTGCGCCTATTGAAAGACGTGCGTCTCCGAACTGCGCTGCCTCTCACATAGGCTCGCCTCTACCTGATGGAAACACGAAGATACCTTACGATGCGAGCAATATGATCGGCGGCGCCGGGGAGCTCCGGCGATGATTTCCGGTCGGTGCGCAGTCTCACTGCGGCGGGAGCGCAGTCCAAAGCGCGTGTTCCAGCTTCTACAAAGGGTAGCAGTCGCGTTGCACTGCTTGCCACAATCGTAGAAAGCTAAAATTCCGGCTTAGTTACTGCGAAGTTACTACTCGAACGTTCCATTGAAAAAGCAAAAAAAGTAATCTTACGGCGTGTGGCTGCCGTCTGGCCGACGAATCACCATCCTGACTTGGGGAGGACATTCAACAGCAGCTGACCTGGCGTCACGCTAGCCACAACCCAACGTGAACGCGGCAGACAAGGAGAAGAGTCTTGTCGGGCTTAAAAGAAGATCAAGGCTTAGTGCGGACCCGGAAGAGCAGCCCGCACGCGCTGATGAGACGTTACCAGCGGTCGCAGTGGTTTGTTCCTCCGCTGTCAGCATTGAAACGATGACGATGTGGAGCTTCTGGCACCGAGTAGACGACCCTCTGGAAATGTCCTTTTGATGCAACTGCTGCAGCATCGTCGTGTTTAAGTAGCCCCTGTCGACATGCGGTTGGTGGCACTGCTCTTGCTTCTTCTGAAGGCGGGTCCGCTGGCTGGATTCCGATCGGGCGCCGTTAAAGGGTGAGCCCATGTTAGCCTTCAGAAGTGTGGAGATTGTGCTTCTTCTTGTGCCCTGAAAAGCCAAATCTGAAACACTGTTATTGAACTTCTTTCCGCTGTTGATCGTTGATTTGCGTTTCTTTCGGACGGCGCGAACGGAGCGCAAATGTAAGTTGATCTCGTCTACCGCATAGAAACGCGTGCTACTGGCTGTTTCGGCATGTTTCCATAAATTATACAATGTTTCCCAGGACTTGACAGTGACTACTAAGAATTTCTTGAGCTGGGAGTGGTTTGCCTGACTGGCAGTGTTGCGTCGCGCTGCAAAGCTTGTTCGGATATTCAGGGGTTTGACAGCTGATTGCGTGTGGCATCACTGCTGAGAAAGCTCACGGCATTTAAGGACCCAAAACGAACGAAATAAAATTTTTTTCTTGAAGATTTATTTCTGCCGCACCTAGCTGCTCACTTTGTGAGCTCAAGCATAATGAAATTACGAGATTAATCTGATAGTAGCGTAGAACGGTGCCTTTTGCTGGGCTAGTTGGTGTGACATTGTGTTCAGAAAAGTAAAAACAGCGCCAAATTTTACACAAACACAAAAAAATTTAGCGCTGTTTTTACTTTCCTGAACACAAAGTAGCGTAGAAGTCAGAAACATGAAACCAGCGATATGATTTTCACCGAATGAGTAAGAAGAATAGTGCTACCACCTGCTAAAACACCGTAATCAGTGAAACGCAGTCTTGATTGGCTAAAAAAGAAACCTGTACTGTCAGTTTCTGGCATTGCTACGTATGCAGAGTAGCAAGAAAGGCTGTTATGACAAATGTAAGATTTCATGTAACTGTTCACGTTGAAATGAAGTGATTTAAAATCCGGCCCGAAGCATCTACTTGAAACGCTTACCTCGAAGAAAAACAGCTTAACGTTCACAAGGACACAGAAAGGGAAGATGAGACACAGGCGCTGACTTACAACTGAAGTTTTATTATTCTGAGACTTCGGTAAAGTGCAAAATGAAAAGCTGGCATGGTAGCTTCAAGCGAAGGATACTTCCTTTTGCTACCCCAAAGCAAATCAAGCTGGAGTCCTTCAGTATGTGTGTCGGGTAATAAATTGCAGCAGCAGTGTCATCTTTTGAGGTAACTGGCAAGACGAGAGCGTGAAATAATTAGCACCGACACGATAATTCTTCTTCAGTTATCTGTCGCAAGGATCCCCAGGGAGATAGATGACCATGCCGCAGCATATTTAGATACCCTTTCTTCTCTCCTGACCCTTCTTATGACCATTTGAACAGAAAAAAAAACAAGGCGCCTCTGCAACTGTTTCGTATATCTGGGAAGGAGGAAGCACACTTTACTGATCACCGGAGATGTCCGCCTGCAGTATATCTGGATTATTTAATTGTTCTAGTATAACAGAGGATGTTGAGAGCAATGTGACGTTTAAGTTGCAACCTTTTTTTCCTTCCCAGAAAACAGTGTAATATTGCTTGGATCCTAAAGAAGGGTCTAGTTGAAGCTGAAAAGAAAAAAAAGAAATAGTATGATTAAGAAACATGCATTTGCCAGACATATACACACAGATGAACACCTACGCAGGCAAACGAAACTAAATCTGACTTCAGAAACCTCTAAGAAGTTGAATACCATTGCAGGAAATGCCACAGCCACGCGGACTTTTTTGGTACCATTCCTGTTTCAATTTCGTACAACCTCACTGCGCCACTATGATATCATTGAAGAGAAGAACATTGTTTATTTTAATGATCGAATCAAACCACTAAATACTCAAAAAAGGAGAAATTTAAGGGTGCCTAAACTTATCGCAAGTGATATATACCGAGCATGCTTATTCGAAGTTTGAGTGTTATTCTAAGCGGATTGTCTGGGTGTAGTCGCAAACGCACGTTGGACATGGAGCTAGACTAGCTTAGGCTTATATGGCCTAAGCTAGTCTATGAAGCTTATCTTCGCAATTACGAGCTTTGCGTACTGCTTTAACGTGGCAGCAGTAAAGCAAAAATCCGTTGAGTAAATGTCAGAGATAGAAATGAAAGTTGGACAAAACATCCAACCCACTGGAGCTGTACAGGTAACACCAGAAAATATGTTTTTCTCTGCCGCCACCGCAAAAAGCATATGAGCTGCGATATGTGTACTTACGATAGATGGCGAAGCGTTGGAAGGGGTAAGGCTACACATCCACTCAGGACAAATAGTGACCGCAGATCCGGACCACACAAATCAAAGAACTAGGTGAATAAGAATGAGGTGGAGCGCAGTAGGCAGATATTCTCAGTTCATGAATGGCAGTCTACCAGTACTTCACAAGAGAAGAACATATAATAGCTGTATCTTATCGGTACTCTCCTATGGGGCAGAAATGTGGAGGCTAACGAAAAGGGTTAAACCTAAACTGAAGACAACGCAGTGAGCTATTGAAAGGAAGATGGTAGGTGTAATGTTGAGAGACAGGAAAATGGCAGAGTGGGTCAGGGAACAAATTAGAGTTAATGACATCCTAGTCGGTATCAAGAAGAAGAAATGGGCTTGGGCGGGGCAGGTAATGCAAAGGCAAGATAATCGATGCTCGTTAAGGGTAACGGGCTGGATTCCATAGAAGGCAAGCATTGCAGTGGGAGGCAGAAAGTCAGCTGAGCGGATGGGTTTAAGAAGTGTGAAGGTATAAGGTGGCCGCAGCTAGAGCGGGACACAGTTAATTGAACAGACGTGGAAGAGGCCTTAGTTTAGTAGTGGACGTAGTTAGGCTGATGATGGTGTGGAGTTGGTTTCAGGGCAAGACTAAAGCTAAAGACAAAGCTGTTGCTTTCGGTCAACTTTTTTGATTTGCATTGCGGAGTTATTACATCGTAGCAGTTCTTATAATCTTCATCATCATCTTCTTCTTCAGCCTAAGTGCGTCTTCTGGAGGACAAAGGCTTCGCCCACTGACGTCACATTAACCTTGTCTCAAGGAAGCTGTAACTTATGGCGCATAGGAGAAAGATTCAAAACTGTGCACAACTTTGCCCACGAACACGCTTCCAGAACAAACTGTGCAAGGAGCTCGACAAAAGGTTCATGCTCTGTTGGCCAGTGACGCAAGCAATTTTTTTTTGCCTATCAAAAGAATGGGTGATCGAGGCAACATCATTCATAAATTATATAATGCATTTCTAGCCTTTTTATACGTTTCTTTTCTTCTCCTACTGTAACCGCCACTGGCAGGCTCACATCTGTTCCTGATGTGCTTTCTCTCTTGTGGCACGTTTTGTTATTTCCACACTGCTCATTGGCAGCTTTCTTCTACAATCCCATCTATCTGTATTGTAAGATGGGAAATAAAGGAATTGATTGATTGAGCTGCACGCCAAGCACGACACTTTTACGAGCATCACGATTAGTTGAGTAAGCTCGTAAAAAAATTGAATTGCATAAATGTCGTTGAAGCAGAAAACTTGAGCTTACTCATAAAATGCGAGGTTTTACGTAAAAACCGACAGCTTTGCTTGAGTGATAACGTAAAACTAGCACAACTGCCACAGGTTACGTACCTACGTTTGAAGGGCATGCGAGTTTTCACTTTACGTGAACCCTCACCTGCAGATTTTTTATTTTTAGTTTGAGGATTGAGTGTTTTTATTTATTCTCAAATAAAAAAAAATGCTACGCATCGGATCTTCTGCCCAAAAGAACACTTCCAGCTTCTTACAACTGCGCTATGTGAGAGTGAACGTCAGTGGCTCGCCGCCAAAAAAACAATTTCACGCATGGAACTAGAGCTGAAAATCCGAGTCTGACGGGCGCAATGCCTCTTTTACTGCCATCCGAAGGACGGGAATAAAGTATTTTGTGACAGATAATGCCAGGTGTTCGCCGTTAAAATTACTTGAAGGGAGGCGTCTAACATGTCAGCTCGGTGTTCGCGAGTCTTATACGGTGCACGATCACTTCTGGTTGCTATTAGCGTACGTCGAGATGACACTCTTTTTGTGCGAAGTGACGTGTAAGAAGGTCGCGTGGGAGAGCGGCTTTCTTAGATGTGGTGTTCCGTACGTTAGACGCAAAAGAAACGAAAGAAGATAGGGGAGGGGAGGACGGCTAATGCATTTACTTTTTTAATCTCGGAAGTTCTACTTGGCATATCGTCTTTATTTATGAAAGAAGTCTTGCTTTCTAGCCTTCGCGTCATAACAACTAGATGCTGTCTTTCCCGTTGCTGTTCCAAAACAGGCAAAACTTTAATGTGGACAAAAGAAACGAATAAACAAGCCACGGACTGGAATGTAGTGGAGAGTAACAGCTATAAAAGTAAATAGAAATTAATCTACGACAAGTTTGATGCAGTTTTACCAAGGTCAGGTCAAAAAGTGTGACGAGGTAATAGCAATTTTTTGTAGCAACGTGATGGATTTGCGCTAGCGTCCACAATGTCCAGCCGCAAATTAATTTTTGTCCAAAAAGTGATCCATCGTTCATACCTCGCAGAAGACGTAGGGTAAATAAAAAGATCAACATAGCATGACGCTGATTGTCAGTTGAAGAATTTATTCAGGAAAGAAATATGTAATAATGCAAGAAGAAAACTACAACAACAAAAAAGGAACAACCCTGCAAAAAATGAAAGCCTGCGTGCGCAAGCAAGATAGAGCAACGAAAGTCTTTGTTGTTCGTACGGGCGAAGGTCTTTGCCCACACCCTACTGATCTATCAGTCAGGAGGTGCCAGCTCTGGCTGAAGAACTGTTTCCCTTTTCATCAGTTTGATCGATCGCTTCGCAACGTACGTGCTTTACGTGTTTTGAATGAAAAGTACCTTGGCCAGTTCGCGAGGAACCTGGTTTTTGCGCTTGAAAACAACCCGCGCTTGAAAACACTCGCTTTTTTAGGATGATCGAGTACCCAGATACTCGCAGTGCATGATCACAATTGTTGGGCAAAATTTTTAGTGGTAAAAACACCCACGCTTCTTCATAAAGGTTTAGTTTAGAGAAATAATTCCAAGGCACAGTTGAGATACAACGCATCTTTAAAGTATAGTTGGTTTATTGGTTTATTGGGGTTTGACGTCCCAAAGCAACTTAGGCTATGAGGGACGCCGTAGTGAAGGGCTCCGGAAATTTCGACCACCTGGGGTTCTTTAGCGTGCACTGACATCGCACAATACACGGGTCTCTAGAATTTCGCCTCCATCGAAGTTCGGCCGCAGCGGCCGGGATCGAACCCACGTCTTTCGGGCCAGTAGCCGAGGTTTTTAAAGTTTAGTGGACAGCGTTTTCCTACAGCGTCCGCATATATGGGGCAATTAACTTGGTTTGCCTGACAACAAGTCTTTGGAGATTAACGTGCCAAGCTAAAGGTCCCAGTCTTCGCAGACACATAAGATAACAAATTAATTGTAGAAGACACTTAAGCACCACCTTAATGATATGATGCGATAGCGCTAATGAGTTAATGCCCGTATGTCTGAAATTGGTCATTCGGAACTTTACATTCATATAGGTACCACTTCTTTCCAATGGTGCCGCGGTTATGGGATGCGCCACTTTTCCGTGATGGCAGGCACTGCCACCGGTATGGCTTGTGGGATCGAAGTTTCTCTTCCCGAGCAACCTCTCGCGATCAATCATTAATTTAACAGCCACTGCCACGGTGGTCAGTTTGCTAACAATCCAGTGGGCAGGTTGTGATGACGCCACAAGATCACGTGACACAGGTGGCACACCTACACTCTAAACATGAATAAGCCTATATTGGAGTTAAAAGGGAGTAAGGTGTTCTCTAGTGCACTCTCTTTTATAAAAGGGGGTGCACCAGGAGAGAGCTCACTCACTTTTTACTCCTTTCTCTTTGGAGTGTCGGATGCTGCTCTAGCAACCATATTTTTCGCCCATACGCCAACAACGCCGACAACACCAACGCCGGATTTTCTGGATAACCGGGCATATAACGCTATCGCGTTCAGATATCTTTGCTCAGCAATTAAATGCCACTGGGAGTCCGAATTGAAGAATGTACAAGTTTTAAGGTCATATTTTAAACATAACTGTGAATTCTTTGTGGGCAAAACTCAGCACCAGTTAAGTTTTTTTTCTTGAAGTATTTAGGTGCTTTCCTGACTGCTGGTGGTTCGTAACCATTAAATGACAATATGACATCTGCGCAGCATCGTAGGCGATTTTGGAGTAGCAAGACAGGCGTCATACACATTGTCTGTGTCCACTTTCACATTCCATATTATTGTCGGTTCCTTCAGAAGGGGTATTGCTGCTAATTTAAATCGCTACACTTAATTCATTTCTTTATTTGAGGTCAGTGTCTCCTAGACAAATGATAAATGACAATGCACTTTGACTGTGTTGCGCCGCAGCAGCTTTATTTATAGTATACACTCACATGCTTTTCCGCGATTTTTATCACATTACCCCTATACTCATCGAATTTTGTATGGTCGCTGAGAGTGCTCGAGTACTACTTTTAGTAGCACATCCCGAAAACGTGAAATCGACAAGACCTCTTCAGTTCAAAAACTCAGTGACTCCTTCTTTATCTTGAGTGTGTTTACAAAAGCACAGACATTGACAGCAAATATCTTTTCATGTCATTATTGCAGGCAGCCGGAAGTCACCACCGATGGGCCTTCGGTTAAAGGCAGGGATTCAGGTGAGACCTGTGAAGTTGGTAGAAATAAGAAATGATTACACTTCGCTCTGATCAAATGGCGTCAGTTGAAAGTATTAAGGCTGTCGCAGTGGCGCGGTGGTTATGGTGCTCAGCTGCTGACCTGAAAGGTGCGGGTGCGATCCTGGCAGCGGCGTTCGCATTTCGATGGATGCGAAATCCTAGAGGTCCGTGTACTGTGCGATGTCAGTGCACGTTAAAGAACCCCAGATGGCCGGCAGTTATCTGGAGCCCTCCACTACGGCGTCCATCATAGTCTGAGTCGCTTTGGGGCGCTAAGCCCCATAAACAAACCAAAGTATTAAGGTACAATAGTGTCAAGCAATTTTTAGACAGTACTGCAGAGTAAAATTTAGTTTCGGTGCATACGTCCACCGCCTAGCATTAGCATAGCAGTAGAACACAGGTTTTGACACTGCGTTGGAAATTTGAAATACAAGGGAGGAAAGGAGCAAGTACCTGTTTTTTCATTGCACGCATCTGCCTAAAACCGACGTTCGGTCTTATAAACGGGACTGAATATTTCATAGTGTAATACCATAATGTGACAGCCTAGTGTGATACCCTAGTGTGATAACCTTAGGTGTGGTAAAAGACGCCGTGACGCGGTTTGTTTCACCGAGGCCTAGAAAACTGCCCTGGCATGTTTTTAAACTGGAAAGTTGAGCTATCATGACTTTTTTACAACGGAGCCCATACCAGGCCCTGAGTACCTCGTAATTTCGAGTACAACAACCTGTAAAAGGTAACGTACTGTCCACAACTACTACACCTTTGTTTATAATAATCAGCCGTCTTGAGTATGTGCTGCTCACGTGGATTCACACTTGGAAGATAACTGTGGTAGGTGTTCTTCTTTTGACGTCCGTAGCCGTGCGCCGGCCAATTAGCCCGCTAACAGTGTTGCTGTAGCAGTGGGCTAAGTGACTGTAACTTACCTAATTACCGACCTAAGCAGACATGATTGCGAATGACAAATAACGGCGGTTATATTCTAGAAACAGCGCGGTGGTAGTCCTGCTCCCAGCGCTATGACCTCTGCCGGGATTCGACTCCCCGTCCACTAAAAGAGCGTCTTATAGATGATTTGCGTCTCAACTTACTCTCATCTCTCGCTGAGCATTCTATATTTCTTTCTTGCGGTACCCTATTATACGATGTGAAGTTAAGGGTGAAATTTAAATGAAAAGCGAACTAAATATCAAGCTAAATCCCTGTCTTGCTACGTAATGCTGCTCGCAGATAACTCGTTCACGAGTGCGACGGAAGCATAAACTGCGTCCACGCGCTTTGAAGACGCGGTCCTTTTTTATTAATGTATTTGTTACTCACAGCGCCTTTGTCAAGACATTAAAATGAGGAGGAAAGAATAATGCATTTATTTATTTATTTATTCGTGGCGCTGTGGCACAAAACGTGGTGTTAGTGGCGAACGGTATAATACGTTACAAAAACGCATGAAGCCCGGCTGCGTGCAAAAAGTATACATAAGCTTCGGACGTAAATGCTTTTCGTTAGCCACACGTGCAAACTAGAGTCATTGTTTGAACACAGGCCTCGTCTTGAAGAACTCGAGCGCGCACCAGCGAAGTTCCTGGGCATGTCCACAGTTGGTGGTGGGCATTGGTGTCGGAAGCGGGTGCTTCGCAGTGAGGGCATTTTTGCGGCGCAGGAATCTTGTCACTTTGCCACTGGTTGGATAATGCATTTAAGGGTGGTTTATGGTTGGTTTATGGGGTTTAACGTCCCAAAGCGACTAGGGCTATGAGAGACGCCGTAGTGGAGGGCTCCGGAAATTTCGACCACCTGGGGTTCTTTAACGTGCACTGACATCGCACAGTACACGGGCCTCGAATTTCTCCTCCAAAGAAATTCAGCCGCCGCGGCCGGGATCGAACCCGCGTCTTTCGGCCCAGCAGCCGAGCACCATAGCCACTGAGCCACCGCGGCGGCAATAATGCATTTAACCCTTCACAAATTTGCAGGTACTATCGCGCTCAATATGAGTTGCAACGCGCGGTCATCGACCGGGGATCGTTCTGTGCTGTGCCTCCTCCAAACAGTCGCTGGGAATTCTGGGAGAAACTGCTTTTCCAGGAAACAACAGCACCCCCGCTCTGGAAAAAGTTTCTCCCAGAATTCCGAGCAACCGTTTGGAGGAGGCACACCACAGAACGATCCCCGGTCGATGACCGCGCGTTGCAACTCATATTGAGCGCGATAGTACATTGCACACGAAGCTAACGCAAGCTCAAAAACAAAATGCCTTAAGCGATCTGTACAAGGCACATGGATTGAGTTCTTTTTTATGCGCTGCAGACATGAACAAAAGTGAAAACACCACGGGCACGGCCGCAGAACTACCTGTCAGCGCTATCTGATGGAGCGTGCCTGCTGTCAAGATATGTGCCGTGCGCCCTCTCTAATATGCTGGCCTGCCCGTCGGCCCATTTTCGTTGGACAGGGCGTTTTCGCAAGAAATACTGCCAAGAACCGCTCTTCACTTACGCGATTGTAGTCGCGCATGGACGAGCGAGTTTGCGAGTTTATAAGTTTGCGAGCGAGTTTATAAGTCAGTCTTTGTATTGCAAATCGCTATCGCGGCACAACTTTGTACGTAGGCTGCTGCGCGAATAATCCGGATCACCGCATTTCTTGAACTTATGGCGACAGATTTCGTGCTCAGTAGCAGCTTGAAATCTGAGCTCAAAGATCCACCGTCTCCCGTTGACACTTTCGCAGGGGACACAGCTTGGCACGAGGAATCGGCTACTGTAGCTCTCACCCGGCAGCACGGTCACGTGGGAATGACTGCCGTCGAGTGGAAGCTGCACGTTGCTGCACTTCTTAGCATGCAGAACCTGCGCGCTAAGTACTGCAGCAATAGCCACCTGCGATCGTGGGTGGCTGCAAAAACTGCTCTCGCGCGTTAACTCGCTCATTTAGGCATCCTGGCCCCGCAGAAGCGAAGAGTGGTCCCTTGCGGCTAAACTTGCGAAAAGGGCGTGTCCAACTAAAATGCTTTTGTGAATGGACCCGGTGCATGTTAGGGAGGGCCGACAGCGCATACCTCGCGTAATGTCGACAAAAGGCACACGCCGTCAGGTAGCGCTCACAAGCACTCCTGCTACCGTTCCCGTGGTCTGTCCACTTTTGCATACGCTCCTATGAATTCCTTCTGTATATCCAACGTTAGAATGGATTCCAAAGTTTTCTTTTCTTTGGGGTCTCGCCCTTGTTTTAAGTTGAAAGCGTTAAAGCTGCCGCTCTGCCAAAAAATCCAGCGTGGGCGTTGTGAGCGCAAAGTCCCCCAGAGAAGCAACCTAAGTGACTCAGTTAGGTCACGTGACCTTGCAGCGTCATCGCAACCAGCCCACCGCATTGTGAGCAAACTGATCACCATGTCAGGTGGCAGCTAAATTAATGATTGGTCGCGAGAGGTCGCTCGGGAAGAGCAACCTGGGTCGCACAATCAGCGTCGGTGGCAGCACCTGCCATCCCAGGGCAGCGGCGCATCGCTTAACCTCTGCACCACTGCGCCACAAGTGGTATGAGGACTCCCAGGGATCCATCCCGCATATATGGCCAGTAACCCACCAAATCTATCGTATCACACCCTTAAGGCGGAGATTAAGTTCCTTCCTTCCTTCCTTCCTTCCTTCCTTCCTTCCTTCCTTCCTTCCTTCCTTCCTTCCTTCCTTCCTTCCTTCCTTCCTTCCTTCCTTCCTTCCTTCCTTCCTTCCTTCCTTCCTTCCTTCCTTCCTTCCTTCCTTCCTTCCTTCCTTCCTTCCTTCCTTCCTTCCTTCCTTCCTTCCTTCCTTCCTTCCTTCCTTCCTTCCTTCCTTCCTTCCTTCCTTCCTTCCTTCCTTCCTTCCTTCCTTCCTTCCTTCCTTCCTTCCTTCCTTCCTTCCTTCCTTCCTTCCTTCCTTCCTTCCTTCCTTCCTTCCTTCCTTCCTTCCTTCCTTCCTTCCTTCCTTCCTTCCTTCCTTCCTTCCTTCCTTCCTTCCTTCCTTCCTTCCTTCCTTCCTTCCTTCCTTCCTTCCTTCCTTCCTTCCTTCCTTCCTTCCTTCCTTCCTTCCTTCCTTCCTTCCTTCCTTCCTTCCTTCCTTCCTTCCTTCCTTCCTTCCTTCCTTCCTTCCTTCCTTCCTTCCTTCCTCCCTTCCTCCCTTCCTTCCTTCCTTCCTTCCTTCCTTCCTTCCTTCCTTCCTTCCTTCCTTCCTTCCTTCCTTCCTTCCTTCCTTCCTTCCTTCTCTATTTCTGGGCCTTGTTTGTTCTACCTACTGACTTGTTACCATACATTTCTTTTTCCCGTGTAGCAGTGGTTTATACACAATGGTTATACATAGTTCCTTGATGTTCAGACTCGCGCAGATCAGGGCTATGTCACGATTTAGGTTGTTTTGTTTTGTTGTTGCACTGGGCATCGGGCACATTTAATTTTGAGCTGAAGTAGCTTTCAATCTCTTAGTCAACCGCGTTCAATACGAATAGGGGAAAGAGAAGTTGAACCTCAACGCGCTCGTGTTTTCAGTTGCGCCCACCACTAACGCTTGCTTTGCAAATCCTTCGTGCTCTGCAGAACCACTGTTTTTGACGCCACTCATCGCGGCAGGAAAACTGGACGAAGCCAAGTCCCGAAGTAAGGTCGGCCGAATCGGCGCCAACTTCGAAGTTCCCAGCTACGCTGGATACATAACTGTCAACCCGCAGTTTAACAGCAACCTATTCTTCTGGTTCGTTCCATCTCTGGTGAGTATACTCTGATGTTGCACCTGCGCGGAGCGGCTTTTTACAGCTCATTTTCTCTTTCCTCTTTTAAAAAGTGTCAAACCACTCCAAGGCCAGTGTCAGTCTGATACTCATGTGTTTCGCGAGACACGGCTAAAAAATTAACAAATGCGCGCAGGTCAAGCAGCTTTCTCGTGTAGCCGCAAAAGTTCGAAATGTTATTCAATTCTTCAAAACTTTATTTTAAACAACACTTGCTGCTGAGGAGGCGACAAAAAGGCAAACAAAGTTGCCTGACGAAGTGTCCTTGCTTTACCGGTTGTGCATGATCACACAGCTCTTCTACCATACACAGCTCTTCTACCATCACAGCTCTTCTACCAAAGTACCACTGAGCCACCGCGGCGGCCGCACAAGCCATTGCAAAGCGATGTCGAACCCCGTGCACGCATTCAGATGCAGATGCAGATGCAGATGCAGGCGCCGTCAGATGCAGGTACCGCTGTACAGACTACAGAGATTCAGAAGTTACTAGAGAGGTTTAGCGCAGCGGACACGTGGCCGTGTTTACGTACGCGGAACCAGCAGGGTGCAGAAGTTCGGCTGGTCCGGTGTTTGTCTATACTAGCCTATGCTAGAAATGTCTCTACTTAAGCCTTCATCCCTCATGGTATTTAAACACAACGCTTGCTCGTATTTTTTTCTTGCGCAGACTAATCTAAAGAATGATCCCGTAGTGTTGTGGCTGCAAGGGGGACCCGGCTCCAGTTCCCTGCTCGGCTTCTTCGTCGAGCATGGCCCGTACCGCGTGTCGGAAGACGGCAGCAAGATCTTGTTCCGCAACCTGACTTGGGCTCAGCGCTACTCGATGCTCTACGTGGACCAGCCAGTTGGATCTGGCTTCAGCTTTACAGAGAACGACTGCGGCTACGCTCGCAATATGTCCGACGTGGCTCGCGACATGGTCGAGTTTCTCCAGCAGTTCTTCACGCTCTACGGCGAGCTGTCCAAGAACGAGTTCTACATAACCGGAGAGTCATACGCTGGTAGGTGATCCTGCTGACAAGCATCTTCCAATGACGAGTTAGTGGTGCCGAATTGTTTCGGTGCCACCATTTCATTTTTTTCGACTGAAGAAAGTGCAGGCTGGTCAACAGTAATTAAGAGGTTAAGATTTAAGGCATATATCTATTTTTGCACTTGCTGACGTTGAAGGTTTCGTCATACTGATACTAGGTGCGCTTTTGTCGTTTTCTGAAGGCTTATTAAGAGAAATCGTCGGGTCTTGCTGTCAGATGATTATGCTACTCTAACCACTGACGTCCTCGAATTTGTTAGAAACTCATTTTCTCACTGCACTCTTTTGGTTTTGCTCCTCACTCGCAGGCAAGTACGTGCCGGCAATCGGCGCCGCGTTGCACGAGAACGCGAAATCTCTCCGAGTCAAGATAAACTTCCGAGGCATCGCCTACGGCAACGGCTTCACGGACCCGATCAACATGCTCGACTTTGGAGACATGCTGCACGGCTTCGGCCTGATCGACCGCGTCGCCGCCGACTACATGATGCGCGTCGCCGGCCAGGTGGCCGACCACATCCGCGCCGGTCACACCCGAGACGCCGCGTTGCTAGCCGACAGACTTTTCTTCGGCATCATGCACCGCGACACTTACTTCAAGAACCAGACGGGTTTTAACTACTATTACAACATGCTCTACGACAACGCGCCCGCGGACAACAATGTTTACAAGGCGCTAGTCCAGAGGGCGGACATTCGGCAAGCCCTGCACGTCGGTTCGCGGCAGTTCGACGTGTCTCGCACCGTCGTGCCCACCAAGTTCATAGACGACCTGTTACGCTCGGCTAGGCCCCAGTTCACCATGGTACTGGAGGGCGGCTACAGGGTGCTCGTTTACAGCGGCCACCTGGACTTTGCCATGTCCACGATAGCGACGGAGAAATTCCTCTCCCAGGTGGCCTGGTCGCACGCCGACCGCTGGGCACGCGAGCCCCGGAGCGTGTGGCGAAGCAAGGACGGGAAGAGCGTTTACGGCTACGTGAAGACTGTCAAGAATCTCAACTTCGTGGTGATCAGGAACGGCGGCCACATGCTGCCTTTCGATCAGCCGGAGGTCAGCATGGAGATGATCACATCATTCATCGACATCAAGCCGCCTTTCATCGACTAGGCCAACTTCTCCCGCGAGGGTTTCCTGTAGAAGGAGCGTGATACCGTCGTCGGTGATCGTGTTTGTCCTCTTCCTCGAAAGCCATTCACGCAGATGTTTTACTTTGGACTGTCCTTCGCCACGAGTTGGGCAGTGATGAGGACTGGTGTCGAGATGGTGTGGTGGCCATATTCTACGCATGCGTAGTGCTTTAAGTGTTCTCAGCAGCAACCAGCCCCTGCGAAACAAAAGTTCTTGTGCAGGAACAGCCTCAGTCAAGAGATGATGCGGCTGGCTGTAAGGGAACCTCATTCACACAAACTTCTTTAGATCTGGACGGATAATTAGAGATCGCCTTGAATACTTCACACTTCTAAGTAGCTTGTCTCAAGAGCATGTATGTACTCTTATCCACTTTATGGGATCTAGGACCCACCATCAGCAAATTAATCATTAAAATTTGCTCAGGTTGCTTAATTGCAGACTTGTTCAAGGTCTACTTAGCCTTTAAGATGCTACAGGTGCATCACTGAGATTTTACAAACGGAAGGCGTAAGAAGATTGAGATGCCAATAATACAGCTAAACTATGGAAAGAAATGACGCAATAATTATGTTATGCTCGTTACTAGGTGAAAAAGCGCGATATAACGCTAATAGGTTATTTACAGACTTGCCTAAGGTCTACATAGCCTGTAAGCTGCTGCAAGCACGTCGCTGCCGTTTTACGAACAAAATGCTGAAGGTTAAAAGTTTGCCGACTCAAGAGCTAAGGAGAACAGCTGCGCACTAATTTCGCTTGTGCTAATTATGCAGTGCACAATCAAATAAAATCTGTTCAAATTGCAGTGTTATTGCGGTGAATTCCTACATATATTTACTGTAATAGAAACCAATAACCCTTATTACACCAAGAAAGACTGTCCAACGTCATCTGCATCGAGAGAAGCATGCAGTGGCCGAAGTACGTCATTCTCCCTGTGAGTGGAACCACATGACATGGTACCTCCTTCAAAGTACGTAAACCCTCGTCTATTACAGCGTGGTGTGCGGACGTAGCGCAAAGGTTTTTAAGCAGGCAGCACGCAGTAGCACAATGAAAAAGTTGTGACACGTGTGCCGCGACGCACTTAAGTGAACGTTGGGCGTGCGCGGAATTTAAAATCTCAATTATGTACGCATGCTGCGAAATGTCTACCAAAGCGCTGGTTGCAAGTCTTAGGTGGCAACTTCAAGGACTGCGTTAAAGGGCATATTTAAAGGGCATATAAGGATTACAAAAAAATCGAAAAATCGCTTGTGGACCGCCATGGGCATTTTGTCCCTCTTTTTGTACGCGTTGACCTTACGAGGACGCAGATGTCTGCTACCAAAGGTGAGTACTAGAAACAATCACGTACGCACCCTTGACACAAGCTGTCAGGTCAACTGATTGTTTCGTGATGATGTCCTTGGCTTCGGGGACACCTGTGACAGCCGCCGTAGCTCGCAGTGTCAAAACGCATGAAAGTCTTTTATCTGTGTGGTATGATGAACCTGAATGTGATGACCTGCATTTTTTTTTTCGTTCGAGTTCATCTCTGATGCGGTGTAGAAGCATGTGAATAAAATTCCTTCTCGCCAGGCAGTATTCCCGCATTCCGGTTGCTGCATTCGCAACAAGTTGATCGTGGCTCTGCTGCACGCGAATATTCTTTAAGAATATGAGGGCATACCGGCAAAATAAAGGCCGTTAGAGCTGTGTCGTTCTGCTGGGATTTTCTTTATTTTAATGTATTTATACGTGTGTTTCAGCGAACACTTGCAAAATTTGCCGAAAATAGGCTTTTTGGAGTAAAAATACAGCTTTTGCGGCATAGTATTAACAGTACTGAAGAAGCGCAGCTTGTTGGGCCAGTTGGTTCATGGTAAGTGGAAAACCAGCGGAAAGGACGCGTTCACAAGGAGGAGAAGTACACAGGACAACGCTGGAAACACAACTGAAATATTACTATTCGTATTAGTAGTGTTGGCGGACACCAGAAAACCTCTGAATCGTCTTAATTAGTAAGATGGTTAAGCAATTTATAATATTTATTAAAGTTAATGCTTTTTATAGTATTTTTTTAATAATGATAATTTAATAATATTAAATGACGCGTTTTTCAATTGCGCCTTTTACCTCTAGCAACCAAGGATGCTATATATATATACATTTTAACAACTATGTGGTAGCAAGAGGGCAGGCAGATGATTTCTTGACACACAAAAAGTGAACAAGGGAAGGCAAAGCCCCAGGGTGCTTGCCAACGTTTCGGCGAGAGGAGAGGAGTCTGGGCAAAATGGTCATCGTTGGGAGTGTGAACTTGAAAATCTTGTTCAGGAAGGACGGCTACTAAAGAGGACCGACCGGTTGAGCTGCGAAACTGCGATAAAGAAAGATGCGAGCTCAGCAGAGAAGAATCCGGGGGTGTCGTGGAGAGGTAGCGAACGTGGACTTGAAATGCCGTTTGTCCAACTGCGGCAGGTGGCATGGTATGACTGGCTGCGTTGACCAGGAAAAACTACGTAAAAGAACTGAGCAGCATGGCAGAACGAAATACTGAAAAAAATTGGCAGAGGCTTAGCTTGGCGAAGCCCGGTAAGTCGCGAAAGCGATAACCCTGGTTGCGCCTGGTTTGGCTGGTGGTGTCTTGGTGGTGCTGTGACGAGCCGAGCTGGGGCCCCAGTTTTCTCTCCGTCTGGCGTGACGTCATCACAGCGAGCGCCTCCTCGCGGCAGCGGCGCGGCGTGGATCCGCTGGGACAGCAGCGACGAGCCGAGCTGGGGCCCCAGTTTTCTCTCCGTCTGGCGTGACGTCATCACAGAGGTCAAGCTAAAGGTCAAACGTAAATCCGCCGGGACGACGCTGAAAGCTCGAAACCTAGCGCAGTATTACTTTCGCAATAAAAGAAAACAGCAATTAAACGAATAAGAGAAAAGGTTGGGCGGGTGCGGAAAAGCGCAAAGAAAGAGGGAGTGGCAAGGAGTCCGGAAGTTAAGGGCACCTGAGAAATGAATGCATGAGGTTCACGGCATGAAGTAAAAGTAGAACGATAAGTTTAAAAAGAAAAATATCTAGGGTAAGAAAGCCGACAGGAGTTCATGTTTAAAGCAGTGGAGAGTAGAAAAGATGGTTAAAAGCCTATGCACGAGATTTCTTTTCTTTTTTTTTTCCTGAATGGTCGCAGAAGTTCATTCCGGAACCAATGGTGTAATGACTGTCCTTAAGGTAAATGTTTTCTACAGGTTATGCAGTCGGAACAAGACCGTCTCACCTCTATGCGGCTTGACCTGTTCTACTGAGGGTTAGCCCTCGAACCGAGATATAGCTACGGCACCCTCTGAGGTACTAATCAGAAAATGTACAGGGTCAAGTAATCATTGCCTAGATAATGTTTTCTTTACTACCCAATAAAATAAAAGGCTCCGTGAAAAGATGCTGTAGAAGGTGTCCCGACAACAACAAAAAAAGAAGGTGTATTTTTTAAACCGTATTGAATATGAATCAAACTGCGAAGACACCGAGTTAAATGCTGTTGGAACTGAATACTTCTTGCGTAGTTTTCACACAACCAGTACGATTTGGCTGCTGTTAAAGGCTTCTGCTCCTAGGCTACGTATTACAGCGTTTCTAAGGAGCTGCCGCGGTGGCTCACGGGTTGCGGTACTCGGTTGCTGATCTGAAATGCATGGGTTCGATCCCGGCCGAAGTGGTAGCATTTAGTTGGAGGCGAAATGCTGGAGGCCGGTGCACAGTGTGATGTCAGCGCATATTGAAGAACTCCAGGTGGTCAAAATTATCCCGAGCCCTCCACTAGGGCCTCCATCATAGTCCAAGCCGCTTTGGGACGTTAAAATCTACAAAACCAAACTAAAACGAAAATTTTTTGATGCGTAAGTAAGAATATTTTTTATATTTCAGGTTTCAAGCTGGAAAATGCCATTACTGAAGCATTTATGCAGCAACCATTTAAAAGTAGCTGAAGCACGTATTGTAGATCTTTTCAATATTCCGAATTTGAAACTTTGTGACACACACGCCGGGACAATAAAAAAAGAGAATTACAGTGGTGGACTAAATAATAGCAATCATGCTTCCGAGTTCAACCTCTTCCGTCACGTTGCGCAGCGGAAGCAGAAATGTTTGGTGCGTTCGCGTGCAAGATTAAAAGGAATAAAAATCTGCAGATGCATAGAGCACCAGTTACTTTTTGCTAGGTAATGCGTCAGAACACTTTCACCGATGTGGCGTGGTCCAATCAAATCAAATTTCAAATCAAATCATTATTTACATCATCCAGATGTTAGGGACGCAGGCAAAAAGCTCTCACTTGAGCTTGTTTGAGCGCCTGCACCTCCGTATAAGGTTTCAAGCATTGTTTAATTTCACATATTGGCAGCAACTAACAAAACATTTGCGTTTGAGGAAAAAATATAAGCGAGACGCAACTGATAGAAAAAAAAACGAATAAAAACATAAAAAACGGCAATAGCAATAAGATGCCAAATAAAGGTATAAAAGACTAACATAAGGCATTTAGCATTGATGGTAAGTGATAGATGGGCATTTGATGTCCATAATTAGTTCGCGTTTGGGGAATGAACCATTCATCGCGGTTTCTTATGGCATGAGTGTGTTCTCTGGGTGTTAGACGAGACAAAGTTCCAAGAAAATTACGGTAGGTATTACTTCTCTTATATCGTTTTATTAAATTGACATTATATAGCTCGTGTATTGGAGTTATGTGGAGAGCATTAAAAAGAGGTTTAGTCGTAACTTCTAGGGGGATGCCTGCAATGCTTCTTATTGCTCGTTTTTGAATGACATGTAAGCTATTTAAATTTGAGAGCGTTGTAGTTCCTCATACTGTGAAACAGTAGTTTACAATGGAAGCGACCATGGAATTATAGAGAATTAGTTTCACGTTTTGTGGCAGAAAATTGCGCAGTTTACTTAAGACCACAGTTATGTTTGATAATTAGTCAGCTATTTTACCAACATGTGTTGACCACGAGAAATGCTTGTCGAAGTATACTCCAAGGCTTTTTACGACGGGGACAACTTCTAAAGGAACAGTCCCATTCTGAAGTGAAACGTCGCTATCGCACACTGTTATATTTCTTGACCTATAAAGCACAGCTTTTGTTTTAGTTATGTTTATAGATGGTGAGTTTATGATAGACCAATGATTTAAAAGATGTAAACATGTGTTTGCTTGTTCAGTCAGATTATGTGTACTGCTAGAGGTGAAAAATAGGCTCGTATCATTAGCATATATTATAAATGTTGGGTGTGGGTTAATGAGAACAGTGTCGTTTATGTAGATAATAAAAAGTAGAGGCCCCAGAATGCTTCCCTATCGGATTCCTGCTGAAACTGATTTTAGGTCGGATAATTTATTGTTAATTACAACTTGTTGTACTTGCGCTGATAGGTAAGAGGTTAATATATCAAGAAAAACGCCACGGAAGCCATAGAACTCGAGTTTAGCAAGCATTGTCAGATAATTAATGGAATCAAATGCCTTTGAAATCTACAAATATACCTAGAGTTAACTGATGGTGTTCAAAAGATTTTAGGATTAGTTCTTTTTGAGTTAAAGGCGCTGTGTCTGTGGAATTTCCTGATATAAACTCATGTTGATGAGGGGTCAATAAGTTATGTTTGATACAAAAGCTAATGATCCTTTTTTACAGCAGTTTCTCGAGGCATTTTGAAAAAAATGGATAGGATTGAGATGGGACGATAGTTAGACAAGTTATTTTTGTCGCCACTTTTAAAAATTACTGACACCCTAGCAACTTGAATGGCTTGCGGGAAAACTCCCTGCTGAAAACAAAGATTAAATATATGCATTAAAATAGGGCTAATTAGATCCATGGTATGTTTAATAGGTTGAATTTTCCGATCATTTACGTCTCGTGTGCTGCTCGTTCGGAGAGCATGAAAACAGATTTCAATTTCACTACGATCCGTTGGAGACAAGAATGCACCACTATGCAGTACTAAATTCAAACGTTTCTGGTTCGTAAGTAAGCAGCTTTTTTATGTTTCAGGTTTCAAGCTAGACACTGCTATTACTGAAGCATTTATACAGCAACCATTTAAAATTAGCTGAAACACGTATTGTCGATCTTTTCAATATTCAATATTCGAAACTTTGCAACCCTCATGCCGGGGAAATAAAAAAGAGATTTGCAGTCGTGGACTAAACAATAGCAATTATTCTTCCGCGTTCAACCTGTTCACTCGCGTTGCGTAGCGGAAACAAATGTTTGCTGAGTTTGTGTGCAAGATAAAGGTAAACAAATTTTGCAGATGCATAGAACATCCATTACTTTTTGCTAGGTAACACGTCAGAATACAAAGAGAAATTTATTGTGTACAAACCAAACAAATAATTCAGTACACACATATATACACTGGGAGCCTGCTCCGAACAAAAGATCATACAGTGAGACAAATTACCCTTTTGGGGTTGTACATAGTCCGAACACTTTCACCGATGAGGCGCGGTCCACGTTCTTCTGTCTATGACTGTACATTAAAGAAATGAAAACAAAAATGACAGCCTCAAAAGTACTAAAGAGGAAAAACAAAACCCGCAAGTAATATACGGATAAGAGGAGCAGTACAAAATTGGATACCAAATGAAATCGCGCAGAAGCAGTCTCCCCGAAATTCTTTATCAAGCTTGTCACTGCTTAAAACAGCCGCTGCTTCATTAGACATGTGGAAAAAGAAATTGTCTATTAGGCTTCACTTGAAAGAGGCAGAGCGAGATAGAGGAAAAATTTTATTAAAATAATTTTCTCCGTCTAGGCTGTGCCTCTCAGCAGAAAAATTCAGGGGGCTTTTGGCTCTCTAAAGCGCTGCAAGGCGAAAGCGTTTCCTGGCCACTGTTTGTTTTTGTTTACTTTTTATTTTTCATATTTTGTTTTTTATTTATTTTTTGCTCCTTTTCTTAATTTTATTGTTGTTTATTTTCATTTTCACATCTCTTTTATTTTGTTTTTATTTTTGTTTATTTTCTTTTTTCTTTTTTATTTTTCTTTTCTTGACTTTACTCCTTTTATTTTACTTATGAAGACCATGCATTCACTAGATGCGCCTTTATTCATGCTGGAACCTTGAGCCTTTTAAGCAGTGACGCCGAAAGGCGGACGAATCTGCCGACGCATCTGTTGACACGGCTGCCGACTTGTCTGTCGACACTCCTGCCGACGCTTCTGCTAACGACAGTATGAGGCATTAAAGGCCTTCGCCTTAAAAGCCGAGCGCTTGCTGCAGTCTGCCGCGCACTGCGGACCAGCAGAAGCTGGCGGCCGGGCAATGGAACAGACAGCCAGTGGTCATACAAGGCCCTTGAGGGGTGGCGGATGGGCGGTTGAGGGCACATTTCCCAGACATGTGGTAGAATGACGGTGGGCATTTGCAGAGGTTGAGCGCTTACCTAGATCCACGCCCACTGACGGAAATGAAGATTCTCGGCCACGGGCCGAGGTGATCGTCGGCGGTGGAGGCCTCCAAGGCACTGCTCCGCTTCTTGCGAACTTCCGGCCTGCATGATAGGCTGTGGCTTTAACGAACGCTGGCTTTTCATAGTGACTTAAATTTTATGCTACTCTCCTTCCTCTTTCATTTTTTATCCCCTCACCCCTTTCGTCCCCAGTAGGGTAGCAAAACGATTATTCTTCATGGCCTCGGGCACAGCACCTCGTATGTGGAAACGAATTTATTGCTACTTTTTAGTCTCATGGACATAATAATGTTCTCATTAATTTTATCAAAATGAGACATAATTCACTGATATTACATAATCGAGGTGGATTTTTTGACCGCAAAAAGAGTGCAGTGTAGTACATTTCCAGAATTTGTGTGGACGCGCAACCTAGAAGCGAACGCTGTGTTTCTAGCACAACGTTAGTTCCACATTATCAGCATGCTTTTGCGTTTGAAAACAGCAAATTAAGGATTTTTCTTCAGCTTTCCTTCTGAAGTTTTCACAGCTGGCAGATGAAATATTCAGAATGTTCGAGAATGTCCGTGATTTCAAATGGCGGATACTTGATTCGTTACTAGAAATTCTCATTTCCTGGCACATACCTGAAAGTAATACGTCATGTTTCCTAGATGCAGCTGACATGTTCTCATGACCGTAAACGCTACACAGCGGACAGGCGGATCTGCACCGATCGATCATCGGCCAGCGTTATGCTCATACAGGCTGTCGCAGAGCCTTTAGCTTGAGTGGAAAGCTCAGAATCCTCGTCTTTTACATCTGCAGGGCCTTTACTCGAGCCATTATAGTACTACATACAGTTACCGAAGATAATTGATGGGACATACAAATAGATCTGAGCCACTGTGGCAAATTCTAAATCCGTCACACGTCGGTGCAGGAGGTAGACTCCTGGCACGACGCACTTGAGAAAGAGAGAAAGAAAAAAGAAAAAGAGAACAAAAGACAGAGATAAAGACGTAAAAGGTAAATTCCCATGGATTTCCGGTGAAATGCTTTTAAACGTTAAAAATGACCGAATTTCAGAGAGCAACCGGAACAAACTTAGCGCTTTCGCGGAAAGGAACAAGAACAATATTAACTCTGCAGCTTGGTCCAGGAGATGCCTATCAGGTCGATATGCCAACTGTAGCTCATTTGCTTTTGTTCACAATTTTATGCTACAGCCTGCTTCGTTTTCCGGAAGCAAGCCACTCTCGAATCCTGCTCGTCTGAGCGTAGGCGCCGTCGACGGGGCTAAATTCATGAGGAATATTGATTGCACGGACAAGTCAATATGCATGCACGCTGTCACCTAGGGGAACAATTTTTTGTATTAGCTACGCCTGCGTCGCCAATAAGGCACTACTGTCGGAGATTTAGATACAGGGGATGACACAATGTTATGAAGTTCGCCGTCAATCAAACGAACACATCAGTTAATGCAGCAAAAAATAAAAATAAATAAGCAACAACGCTGAAAAAAAAAACAATGTACGAGTAGAGTAGCTCGTCGCGGAACAATGAAATGCAAGTACATAATAAACTGCGGACGCAGTAGTACAGGTTCACGCATGAATGAATAAATATTTTGAAAAGAAAAACAAAACTAAAACTAATGAATAAGACTTTGAATAGTATTTTCTATATCAGGCGCAGCCTTCACATCATTAGGGGGTCGATTCCAGTCGTTGATTGCGTTAGGAGAAAACAGCTATTACAGCACTGATAAGCTGAAATTTTGTTAACATTGTCTCTCCTAGAGAAAACGTAACGCGGCTCCTTAATGAGCAGCATTGTTTTATCAGTGCAATTTTTATTCCTGTACATGCTGGGAACGAACTCCAGTCACCAGAATAATCCAGCGCGAGGCAATGAGGACACGAAAACCATTTAACACAGGACGGGCGCGAGTACCAAATCTTCATTGTTTCATAAACCAGCACGATATATACTAGTGAGACTGGACCACGTGCTACGCTTGGCCAATCGAGAATGTGAAAGACCGCCTCCAAATGCTCGACGATCTTAATAAAGTAATGAACAAAAGAACAAGAAAATAACTGACCCGTGTGCACGACATAGGCCATACAGCAAAGCCAATGTAAACATAACCAAATATCGTGAGCTCAATCACAACTTCCAATCTCAGCATTTTTCTGCGCAAAGAGAGGGTTTCGCAGCGATGCCTTAAAGTATTTCAGGGCCCTGACACCAAAATTAAAATTTACTGTTACAAATCATGCTGATTGTTTCCCGATTCGTTCCAGTTTATCTTAGAAGAATGATGGTTAGGTCTGGTGGGTAATTCACACGAGTTTCAATAACGCAATACAACGAAGGAACAAGACACGCGCTAAACTTCCCCTAAACGCTTTATTGGCGTTCACAGATTTATAGAGGTGCAAACCAAGTGCGAGAGGGGAAACCTATGAAGGTTATCAGGCCAGTGTCAGGCTGGAAGGCTGACACAAATGCGGTCAGCCTGATAACACAAATAAAGGGTTTAGTGGAAGTTTAGCGCTCGTGTCTTGTCCCTTTGTGGAATTGCGCAATGGAGCCTGTTTTATCTATTAAGATTTTGTGCAAAGATCGCAGGTTACGCATGCATATTCTAGTGCTAGTGCTAACGCTAGCCAAATACAAGTTTACTTTAATTCGCGAAGAACGCTTAAAATTTCATGGAAAAATATGAAGGAGATGGTAAACTTCTTGTGGTAATCAAGTAAAATTGAATACACCACTATGGTATTTTAATGAGCGTAATCCTAGTGTATTTAACACGTTCTGTGGTTTAAAGTGCGACATTACTTACCTACATGAGCACTGGAACTCTTATTTTTTTTTTCGCGAACTGCACGTGGTAGCATTTTCTGGTATTCAAAGTCACCTTCCACCGGTTGCACCCGACAGACACTTTTTCAAGGTTGAACAGCAAAGAAGTCACATCGGCAAGGCATTTCAGCGAACGATACACGACACAGTCGTCGGAATACGGTCTGGTGGTAGACAGAAGGCTGCTACCAAATCATTGATTTAAACAACAACAAAAAAAAGCGGCCCAAGTACAGAGTGCTGTGGCACTTTCGATAGCACAAGCTTCGGAGTTGACGTCACCCCGTTGCGAACAACTTGCTGTTTGCACAAGTGTAAATAAATCTCTTATGCAGCCGAGAAGACCACCTGTTCTTTGGTGGCTATCGTAGCTGCCTTACCTGGCCTTTTAATTGCCGCTATGCTTTCATAAACTTTTAGTAGACACTATGAAGAAAACATGTCCGCCGAACGAAAAGCTGTAGCTTGTTGCGACCGTACGATTATTTCAGTCACCTGCGGGTGACCCCTGCTCAAGTTATCGCGTAGGTTGGATACCGCGGTCACTTACATGCCGTTTGTATTTTGCATGGCCGACAGCAAACGCAGGAGACCTCGACCCATTAATTTCGAAATTAATAAGGTCTGTACTTGACAACAGTATATTTCTGTTGACCAGATCACGTTTGACGTCCAAGTGAAAACCAATTACAGCAAGGGCCAGCAAATTCAGGTCAGTAGGGCAAGGGGGCCCTTAATTTTGCTGTCGGCTGCCTATAGTCAGCTCTATCTTTTCGGTAAATGGTGACAATGGGAGAATAATGAGCTTCAGAATGTAGAGGTAAGTTGATTGAAAAAAAAATTAGTAATTGCAAAATTGGCTCTGAGATATTATTGTTGGTATTGTATTTAGGAACCCAGTTAGGCTGTTTGGCCTGAGCTCTTCTAAAGTTTTACAAATAGGAAAAAACAGCGCAATGAAAGACGACACAAGAGAAGGACAAAACACCAGCGCTGGTGTTTTGTCCTTCTCTTTGTCGTCTTTCATTGCGCTGTTTTTTCCTATTCATAAAACATGTACCAGTCAGCCCGATTTGCCCTCTGTGGTCTTCTAAGGTGGTGACCATTTTATTAGAGTTTAAAGCGGGAGCTCCAGTGTGTCTGCGTTCACGTTCATTAGTTGGTCCGCAATTAAGTAATTGCACACATATTTCAAAAATGCACAGCCACGGTTATCTGGAGGCTTCCTATGATGAACAGGTGGGGAAAGTACATTGGCGAACGTGTCGTCAATAGGGTAAAAAAAAAAGTCGGAAGAACAGAAAGTTTCAAGAACGTCTCATTGCCACTGCGGCAAAGGTGAAGCGAGTGCACTGCGATAGTCGTGAAGCTGGTTGTGCCAACTGCACCTCATTCGCAGCATTGCGAATTCGCGACACTATATGTGAACTCAGATATATGAATATACAAGTATGAACTCAGGTTTCTCTCAATGCCAGTGCATTAACCCACAGACAAGAAAATTATTTTTGATATAATTTTTTTATAACGAAGCCGTTAAGTGATTAGTGGGGCCTCTTGAAAATGCTACACTCCCCGAACACATCCATGCGGTTATACATGCCACAGGTAACAGGTCACAGGTCACCACAGGAACATTCAGCAATGCGTACAGTCTACAGTGACATCTGTGTTGGAAAGAGAATCAATGTGTTAGCGAGCGTCCTTTTCATTTACCGGGTGTTGTAAGACATGTTCCACCGAAATCAACCGAAAACATCTATTTCGACAAATTCCAGAAACCGGAGTTGAACCTCTAGCGTAGAGAACAATCCTGGAGACCACGGAAGTCCTCTTGGCCAATATTCATACATGCACTCTGTAAGGTACAGTTCTCGCATTCCTTACATGACACACGATCTCAGTTGACCAGTTCTTAACTTGGTGGAGAGGGTGGTCTGTATACATTGACAACCGAAACAAAAGGAGACACACCATTACGACCCCCATTTATCGAAAGGTAGGTTGACGAAGCTTGGAGATCACCATAGGGCTTGCCGCCCCACAAGGCATACCGAAAGAGACTTGAAGGCTTCTACCCAAAAGTTGGCCAGCAGCAGATTGCGACTCGCGCACAATGCTGTGAAGTGGCACACAGAACATTCTATTTCATGTCCAATTTATACCAGTTGCACAGACAACAATGGCGCTTTAAAAAGGCCCTATGTCATGTCATCAGAGGAATGAACGGCATTTACGAAAGCGTTCGTCTGTTGCTCCCTAAATTGTACTGCGTTAATGCCTGTCGATTTTGGTAAATCATAAAATCTTACTAAATAAATTACACTACTATAGTATCAGAGGA
Source organism: Amblyomma mixtum (assembly GCF_055824585.1). Taxonomy (NCBI): domain Eukaryota; kingdom Metazoa; phylum Arthropoda; class Arachnida; order Ixodida; family Ixodidae; genus Amblyomma; species Amblyomma mixtum. Next base: position 65,286,025 of record NC_143017.1, on the reverse strand, counting down.
AAAGCGCTCTCACTGCTAAGTTCTTATTTATCGTTTAGACAGCAAGTGGTGTACATAAATGGTACACGGTTTGAACCGAAGCCGCTCTTCTGCGGTGTCAGAAGAGCGGCTTCGATAATACAAAGTTTTTCATCTATGCCGACGATACGAGCGCATTTTTTAGGTGAAAATGTTCATGAACTTATCAAACAATGTAATGCCACAATGAAAGCTCTTGAGGTCTGGTCTGCAGTTAACCTGATGCAAATAAACGAGAGTAAGACCAAAGCTGTCATATTTAGGGCGAAAAATAAAGTTATCCCACCGCACGATAATATTATATTAAACTCGCGGGCTGTAGAAATTGTTGAGCAGTTTAAATGCCTTGGGGTTATATTTTCTGCCAGTATGTCATCGGATTAATATGTAAATTATATCTTGAAAAAAAAAAATAGCTCAAATCACTGGTGTTATAGGCCGTCTAAAATACATACTTCCCACAAAAACTAAGATGCTGGTATACAATTCAATATTCAACTCGCATTTAAACTATTGTCAGTTGGTGTGGGACACTACAACATTCACTAACCTTGAACGTATTCATTTAATGCAAAAAAGATATCTCCAAAATACATATAATTTACCGTTCCGACATCCAAGTGCAGCTTTCTTTTGTCATTCCAGAGTTATTAAAGCACATAATCTTTATAAATACCGCCTCAGTGTTACTTTTAAAACAGAAATCAGGAAAAATGTAACAATTCTTAAAAATTTAGCAGAACTAAGGAAAAAAGAATCAGTCTATCCAACAAGACGTGGCGAAGAATGGACAGTGCCAACACCTCCACTAAATCTTGGTAGGGAATGCCTTCAGTACACACTTCCATCTCTTCTAAATAGGCATATCCACATTAACCTCGATTTGTTTTCTTTTTCACGTCGTGAACTACATAATTTGTTTTTGAATAACATGGTTTAAGTTTCATTATGTATTCATATTGCTGTTTCGTGTATTCTCGGTGCTTTCTTGATGTGCTTGTTTTTTTTTTAAATTGTATAAACTCTTGCGTTGCCTCCCTGTCAATAATTAGGATTGTAGACTCGTCAAGCTGCCCAAGGGCAGCTTTTTTCTACGATTCCTCCATCTGTAGTGTTAGATGGGAAATAAACTTCGAAACTTTGACTCGGTGAAAAAAATTACACCCAGAACTCGAGCTCTTGAGCACTCTATAAAGGATTCATAGCAGCTATGATGGGACATGACGTCTTCAGGTGTCATCACGGGAAAACACTCATTTCGTAGGAGAGCGCCAGGCGTCTAGGTTTCTAGAACTCATTGACTGTATTCAAAACGTACTGTGGATGTATTTTGACATGCGCATGCCTAAGTTTCTCCTTTTGACGCTTTCATTTCTATCGTTTTTTTAGCGTGCCAATAATTCAGGGTTTTATGTAGCGTGATGCACATTTATTATAGCCTACGTGTTGTTATTTTTGTTATATGTGTGATGCATATTTTTCTTTAGAGTTAAGTGCCATGCTTATTCATCTCTGTCCGCAAGTAGTTTACTTGTTCTTGCTGAGCAAACATACGGAAGGAGTCGTCTACTACGGAATAGGTCAGTTACTTCATTTAAAAAAAAAATAATTATCGTTCCTTATCTCTCTCTTTTTCCTTCTGCTGTTTACAATATTGATCATCCACAGGCAATAGGTGGAAATAACGAAAGCACGCGTAGGCACAAAAATGGTGAGCGATGGCCCCGATGTCTTGTAAATTTATCGCGTGCGCGTAGCCGATACTTTTTATACCGCAATGAGCCTCTGGCCTTCAGCCAATGATTCACGAGTCCTCTCGCGACCCCTGAAACAAACAAACAAACAAACAAACAAACAAACAAACAAACAAACAAACAAACAAACAAACAAACAAACAAACAAACAAACAAACAAACAAACAAACAAACAAACAAACAAACAAACAAACAAACAAACAAACAAACAAACAAACAAACAAACAAACAAACAAACAAACAAACAAAACAAAGCGCTGTATATATAGAGCAGGCCAAAGTTAAGTGAAGCTCGCAAAGATCGGTTAAAGCGCAATTATCCGCGGCGTCTGCACAGCCAATCAGCACACCCCAAGTTCAAAAGGGGCCTTACTTTGTAGCAAGTAGACGCCGCACACTCACGCTCGCTGTAGTGGAGTGTGGTGGCCGGAAGGTCGCATTCCCCTGTCCCGCACAGGCTAAACAGTGATAAAAAAAGAGAGAAATGTTTCAATTACAGAGCCGCCAGAAACGTCACACAGGGATAATAAGCTGACTGGTGGATGTTCCCGCTCAGCTCCAATAGCGGTTTACCTCTCGTCCAGCGTAAAAGCAACAGCGAGGCAACTGCGAGCTAAAGCCGGCTCCTCGCAGCGTCACAGGCGGACACGTCGCTACGGGGTTCCTGAGTGTGCGCGGCGACATGCAGCTGGTGGCCGTTCTCCTGCTGATTCATGCAGGTCTCCTGATTGGAATCGGGGTTCGAAGCGTCAGTGGGTGAGCCTATTACTTTTCTCCCCCAAAATCGTGCTTGGCTTGTGGTCTGCCACGAGTCTGTACTTTTGAAAAGAAGAGGCGAAGACTGAGCGAAGGCTTAGCATAAGGTGGCATGCGAGCGATGGCAGTCTTCGTCATGTCTTGACTGTCTGACCCGTTGCTCTAGTTTCGAGGCTTTCCAGTTCTAATAATTTATTTACAACGGCTCCGTTTTACCTGGTTAAGCTAAATTCGACTTAGGTGCGGCAATACGTTTGCGCTTGTTCAGCTTTGTTAATATTTGTTTAGCTTTTTATAAGCTTGAAAATTATTGCACCCAAACGTTCTTGCAGTCGTTCATTGGCTTTCCTCTTGAGATAAACCGCCTGAACTGCGCCTTGCGGTGAGAGTCGCCGTTCCCTCTTTTCGGAGGTCTATAAACCACCTCTACACGCCTCCCTACTGCACGTTCCTCCGGCGACTTCGTCACTCACCTCTTCTTGATCGCTCCTCGCGTTCCTCTTTATCAGAATCCGCCCCCAGTTTAGAAAGGTTATACTATCTTTGCCGTTTTGCTTCGGCTTGCCATCTCGTTATATCCACTGCATCGATTGACTCACACTGGCGCTCGATTCTTTTGCCTTGCTGTTCAGCTCATCGTGCGCGTGGTTCGGTTTCGGAATACGTCAAAGGACCGGCTACATCAATGATTTACGGTTTGCTGCGCTGCGCTTTCCTCCGGGGACTTCATCTTTCGCCTCTTGTTATGCGAAGCATATTACTAGAGCTACACTACAGCCCGTCGAGCGCGGCGGTGGAGCTACCATTGACCTTTAGCGTGACCACGTGACACCACGTGACAACATGACGTCACAGCAGAGGAGAGATGGGCTGCCGGCTCGCGCGGTCGGCCGCGGCAGTGGAGGCTCCACATCAGAGGCGCGGCGGCTGACCCCGTGACAACATGACGTCACAGCAGAGGAGAGATGGGCTGCCGGCTCGCGCGGTCGGCCGCGGCGGTGGAGGCTCCACATCAGAGGCGCTGCCTGCTGCTGCTGGGGGTACATCAATACAGTCTATAGGAAATGGTGGCGGTGGTGGAATAACTAAGGGTGTTTCCAATGTACTTTCCGTGGGTGCCAAGAATGCTGTTGTAGCCGGTGCTGGGGCAGCGGTTGTACACTCTGCATTGAATTCACCGATGATCCCGTATATAGCTGCCACGGCAATCCTTGCTACACTTCTAGTGGTTGTATTAAAATGACCAAGTATTCAACCAAGGAAAGCCATGCATTACCAAGCCTAGCCATCAATATGCTTCGCATCTGACTAGGCTTAACCTTAGCTAAGCCTCAGCCATTTTTTTGTTGATGATGTTGCTATTGAAAGAATTGCACCTACCCAGGGTGGGGAATTGGCCAGAGTTTTTCTCTTCTTTCTGGAATCTGCATGTGCACTTAAACGTGTGTCTCGCTCTTCATCTTCACACCCTCTCTCCACTCGGCTGCAGTTGGCGTGGCGCCCTCTACACACCGAGTGCGCAAAGCTTCTCCGAGCTTACCCGAGCTTCCTCCTATTGGCTGGCACAACGGTCCTCCGAAGATACCCGAATTACTCCGATACTTCAACATAAGGCGCGACGGCTTTTTCGCTAGTGATCCACCTAGTGCCGACGCACTAAAAGAGGAATTTCATACAGCAGACGTCTTCCTCTCGCAAGGCCCAAGCATAATCTGATTAACAACGTGATTTGGAATTCTCGCTCGCTCGCTTGTGTTGTCCGTGTTAACCATATGACAACGAATAGTAACATGTCTAAAATATTAATCACTCATCGTAGCGTATTTTCTGTGCTTGGCTTTATTTGTTTAAATACGATTGAACTATCCACATGACATTTTCCTGTAAATAAAGCTTTGCGTAAATCTCGCATCGCATTTTCCTCTCAACGCAAGTTCTGGCGGTCAAGCGAGTAAAGTTTCTAGGTTATGATCGACACTGAGTTTTTCGACATACGTGTCCTGTAGAATGACCTTAAGCTATGCGAGACGCAAGCTATATTTTACTGCTTTTGTCTTTTTTTGCAGCAATAGATGGCAGCACTCGTGTACGCTATCCTTTAAACGCAAGAACTATTTGCTGCAGGCTCATCGATGCGTTTTTTTTAGCGAACACCATGACAAGTGCTTTGAAAGATACGGCAAGGGTCTGCCTTGCTTTAGAGTGCATCTTTAATATTTAATAAACAAATGATTGCGCGAATGGAAGTAGACACGCCTTATATACAGTATGTGCGCAACAGGGTTGCAAAATTACGAGAAGTTTTTGTTCCTTCCTCGCGGTTCCGTTTGAAATGACATTTATTCGTTGCACGAAACAAGCTCAGAGAAATAATTTTATGGAGTTGTACCTGAGCTTACACACTGTGATGACAGTGCTTACGAGTTCAGCACTTAGGCACATGGCAGATGGCCCGGCTTTCCAGCACTAAGCAGTGACACTGGATCCTTCAGAGAGCTACCCTCAGTTCAATCGATCCCTCTCATTACCCCTCTAATCAAATTTCATGCAGACACAGTTATATTGAGGTTGAATTCCTGGTCACGTTGCGACCCCTACCAATGAGGGGTGCATCGCCTCGCCCGCTTCGCCCGCGAAGATTTCTTCCTCAACGTGGGACACTACTCCCCATTGAAACATGAAATAAATCTTCACTATGGCCTTAGACAGTCTTTTCGTACCCGTCCGGTGCAAATAAAACGGGGCAACAAGGTAGAAGAGCCACAAATTTATATCTATGTGCAGGAGTTGTTTGATCCTTGGTTTTAAAGAGGTACTTACATTTATAGCCTCAATGTCGAAGAATCATGGGGACTGTTGATACCTTGCTGAGAGAGCGCCAACTGAATAAGCAGTCTGTCAGCTGCCTAGAAGAATAAACCTTAAAAAGGAGAGAAAAAGTAATATCTGCCTCACATAATGACAGGCTTTAAAAAAGTTTTTAGACATGGCAAAGATGTAAAAAAAAGGATGAAAAATTGGTATACATTTTCAAGGTATTATTCCAGGGGCCATTTTGTGTTAATGGTTCTTTTCTTTCATTTTGTGTGGTCGTGACACAGTCATGACGAAAGCTACAGCAGGCGGTGCAACAGACAGGACATCACAGAGGACATATACCCTGAAAACTCTTCATTTCAATTCAATTATAGCTACCCGAACGAAAATGACACCACGGGAATGCTTACGCAGATAAACGTGACGCTATCCTTGCGGGTCTACGCCCCCGGGAAGCCGTCGGCCATTAACAGAGCAAGAAAATAAAGAATAAAGAAATCAATTACAACAAAATACTGTCCGCTATAAAATTTTTTCGGGAGTTTATGTTCATTTTTGGTAATAGATAAGTGATATTAAGGGTAAATCAGGTCAGGTATTAGTTTTTTTAAAGAATGAAAATTATTAAAAGAGCAAGATGGACCTTTATTGCCTCGATATAGGGTATCTTGGTGAGGTAAGTTACTTTGCAAAAGTAAAATTTTTGTTCAAGAACAACCGAACCCAATAGATGGAACAGCCGTGATTATTGACAAATTATAATTTGCGCTAGCATCGAGAGTTGCGAAGACCTATTCGGCTCAGAAACATATTACAAGCTTTCCTGCGGTACAGGAGTAAGAAAAGACTGGCGTGAGAAGATGAAAATGTAAAGAAAAGGTTGTCCTTCAAGGATACGCGCTTTGTCGCACAAAAAGAGCGCTTAAGTCTTTGCTCAGAACAAGATAAATAGATACCCGATCCCTTGTGCCTTGCATCAGAGGCTCACTTAGATGCTTGCGAGCTTCGAGCAGAAAAAATGGTTTTGGTTTCGTTCGCGGCATCTAGTAAGACACTTGCGTGGAAGACGCTAGTTTCTATTTGTGTGTTGTTGTGCGCTTCCTAAGAAAACTAGGAGCGCAACTTTAAGTTATGTCACCTCTCGCAGCCATGCCTTAGGCAGTCAAATTTTCCACAATTCCACTCGGCTGCGCTTTGCCATTCATAGTAGCGCCCGTTGTTGAGTCAGGAACCATTTGCATGCAATTTACCAGTAAGTAGTTATGGTTCTTCAAGCACATTTCGTCACTGTTTTCTCAAATAAGAAACCATGACACTTTTGAAAACGGCATCTGCAGGCTGCAAAGCAACTTAGCACAGTTTACTCAGAAACGCAATGCGAGGTGGGTGCTCAGATGAAATTCCAGCACGTGCTAGGTATTCCCATCAGGTGACTATTCAGGACGAGCTGGAAATGACAGATAAGCCATCCTGTGCGACATTTTATTCGTCTGAGCTCGTTCCAGCTGTCACAAATGTTAAAGGCCAAATGGGACAGTCGCAGGTTGAGTGGAGCACGCAGAGGCCGTGAATTTATAGAAAATTGCTAGAACTTCTGCGCCGCAGCTTGAGTAAGGCAAGGATACAAATCGTGTCGGCGACTGATTATCCTTGTTGTGAAAGGAAGAAAGTTTGGCCAGTTGATGATTAAGCCTATAAACTTGGCACCAGCTTTATGGACGAAGAAATAGAAGCAGCACACAGGACAACTCAGATAAACAACAACGTCGACGACTGCCAACGGTTGTGGTGTGTGCTTCTTCTATGCGCTGGTACGAAGTTATATGATGATTATCCCCTGCTCTAGAACAAAATGTTCGCTAAGCCCTTTACGAGGCATGAAATGTGAAATTTCATATGCATACAAACGGTAATTTTGCACTTAAAACGACTCTAGAAACTGAGGGGCTGAATTTGAAGTCACTTCAGCCACTGGTTTTCAAGGAAAAAGTGGCACAAATGCATACCACTGTCTTCATAACAAGAAGTCAAAAGTGGTATGCTATTGTACCGCTGTCCTTTCGTCTTAAACAAAAAAGTTTGCATTAGAGGTCAAAAGTGCTTCAAAAACATTTATGAACAGTTCGCTGGTGGAATGGCTTCAAGCATTATATGCACAATAAAACTTAATTGATATCTAGATTAGGCCTTATACGTTAATGCGGACCGGCTTTTGTTGCGGTCGACCACCCCCTATAGCGTCCTGGTGTTGAGGATCGCTGGGGATGCAGATCCTGAATACGTTCATTCATAGAATGATCGGAGGAAGGAGTAGAGTGTCCTGTGAAATGCTCATTCAATTAATTTTAAAATGAACACTTTTCTAAGCCTGTAATTGCCCTCCAAGCTATACGATGATGCACCATCGTCTTCATAGACCGCAGTACTCAAGGCTTGCTCACTTTTTTTTCGGCAGCTTTTTTCGCTGTTATGAACCACTTCACTTCAGAGTAGCAGTGCTTCAACAAGGCTTACAGTTGTTTCCCTCACTTTCATCTGCTGGCGCCCACTCCGAAACAAATACCTTATCACTACTGGATTCGCCACCATTCGCTCAGCCCCAGCTTATTGCGTAATTCAAACAAGATGTTGCAGCCTGAAAAATGCGGATACCTCCTATCTATTTTGAAGCACTGTATTACTGAAGCTGATACTTCGAGCGAGCCGTTTAGAGGGAGCGCTGTCAAGCAAAACCTAACCTGAAAAACGCTTAAAAAGAAAATATGCGCTCAAATCCCACAGAAGTTTCTGTATATTTGGAATTGAATCACTAAGGACTGTTTTAGAAACGGGTAAATTCAGCCACTCACCAGGCATCAGGAATTGCTCTTTTCCCGCCGTTTGTTTCGCGCCAAATTGCACCGAGTCGAAATCTACACATGCACTCGGAAAAACACGCAGGATGCCAGCAGCATCTGTTAGCGAAACGCAAAACCACGCTGAACTGCTTATTTGAGTCCCCGATAGATGGCAGAGCACTAAGAAAGAAGTGGTAGTGCGTATACCGCTGTTGGCGTGCGTGCAAGAAAGCACGGAGAGAGAGTGGTACATACATGTACCACTGTACTACAGAGGGTTAAAATGAAGTGCCTCAAGAGTGCGGGTTAAACAAAGTGCCTAATGGATGAACAGTCGAAACCGGTTACTGTGGAGTGCTGATGAGCGAGATGTGAGGCAACTTTTGAATAATGAAAAGTGATTTCTTTGCTATGCGGTAGATTCTGTGTATTAAATACGCGTGACCTCGTATGTCTCGGCAGTGCGCGCACTATTTATTGTTAGTTTTCTTTATATTGGCTCTTAACCAATATTTACCTCGAGACAGTGAAGTTGACTCAAAGAAATAAACAATTTATCCACATTCGTTTTCTTTCCTTTAATATGTGGCCACATCTCCCAGTGTTCTGCGCAGAAACTTAGGACTCTGAATAATGCGCCGCAGTAGTGTTCAGTGCTTTTCACGAAGCATTCATTTTTGTTTTGTTCACATAACCTAAATGCTTTTTTCGGGAATGAAATGGCGATGATGGACGGTTGTACAAAAGGCGAAAAGTGCACTTTAAGCTAACAATGCAAACACAAACGCACAGATAAACAGAAAAAAAAACTGAAGCTCGGGCTCAGCACAGAAATGGAATTCGTCCCAACCCTAGCCGCCGTTGCATAACGTGACTGCACGTTTCGTTATTTATACTGCAGGCTTCCAGGACGTCAAGAGCCAGCGGTAGGTGATGACGCTAGCAGCAGTGGCGTAGGTGAGTATGGAGAAAAATATGCCAGTGTAAGTGAACAGCCTTATCGCCAGTGACAATGTGGTATTATGGAAGCTAATATTCAAAGTATTGCTGAGGCACACGTGAAACCAATGTAGGGCTTATGTGAGCATTTCCTACATTACGCAGGCAGGAGGGTAAGCTGCGCTTGCGGCTTTGCCAATGCGCAAGGTAATACGTGTCCGATATGTGTAAATAAGTACTTTCCAGGTTCACAATTGCGAAAAACCATTTCCTAGCCGGAAGACATGTAGTTTAATCGTAAGTATATTTCTCTCCAGCGACATCTAAACAACTGGTTCAACGTACGATTCGGCTGAAAGCAAACTGGCCATTTAATATTCATACGAGTAAAGCGGCTGCTGAAACGACTCCTCTGATAGATCTTACTGATAGGTGTTATTGGTATCCCCTTTGCACTAGCCACCATGGTGGCTAGTGCAACCCTGCCTAGTAAATTAAAGTGGCTATTTTATGTATCTCGTTGTTTTTACATTTATTCGTTTTGCGGTTCTTTCGTATTCCGATCTATTTTCTTATTCCAAGCTATATTACTGAGATTTATGTTACGGTTTGTGCAGACTGTGTATTCTGCTTTCACGCTGGCAACTCTATTCTTCTCTTGCTTGTCACTGCTGCTATGTCAGTTTCGCTATAACTATGCCTAACACCCAGAGCTACTGGAAGGCTGACCATTCGCTTTGATGTCTGGATATATAGTGTTAGAGTCTACCAACGCTGCGTTCTCTTCGCCATCTATCGGCATTAAGGGGAAGTTGCCTGCAGTCCCCGGCTGAATTTTACCAGCGCATAATGCCGCCGCCATGAGAAAGCAATCCCGCCGAATGGTGCCAAAAAAGTGGACTTCCGGAAGGAAATTAAGCAGTCGGTTTTATCATTTTTCATGTGCTTTTATTTTATATAGAAAATGATGAACAAAGCGCTGCCATGATCGGCATAATTATAGCGCAAATTTCGGAAAAAATAATGTCCTTTTAAGATTTGCTGTCCACACCTCAAGGTACTTATGCAGTATTTTTGAATACGAACGCACCTTACTACCTTCTATATGGAAATTAAACAGTGGAGGTTCAGTAACATCAATACTTAAATGACAAATTACGACAGAGGCACCCGTCCTTTATAATAGTTACTGTATGACAGCAAATGGAGTTATAATTGGTTACTGAGGACAGGAAATGGCGCAGTATCTGTCTCATTTATATCGGTGGACACCTGAACCGCGCTATAAGGGAAAGGAGGAAGGTTGGAAGAGGAAAGACGGAAAGAGGTGCCGTAGTGGATTGATTGATTGAAAACTTTATTTAAACAATGGCCAATATCGGAGCCTTGGGTGGTCCGCCTATTCCGGCAGCCCACTAGCCTGCGCCGCAGCGTGGGTCCTGCGAACCAGCCCTCGTTGCTGGTCGGGATTCTCGCTGTGCAGGATGGCCTCCCACTGCTCCAAATTGGGGTTCGGAAGTCTGTCTACGGCAGCATTGAATTGGCATGCCCACACCATGTGTAAAACAGTCGCTATTTCTCCACAGTGTGGACACTGTGGTTTGTAGAGTGAGGGGTACCTGTGGTGGAGTTTAAGTAGTTACGAGAGTGTCTGTTTGTAGTCGGCGAAGGGTGTGTTCTCCTTCCTTGTCTAGAGTTTTGTGAGGTGCGGGGTATGTCTGTCTGGCCTGTCTGTAGGTCTGTAGGTTTTCGGCGAAGCTGATTATGTGCTGTGTAACGGGCTCCTCTGCCTCGTCGGCTTAGGGGGAATCCCGGTATAAGAGAGCTAGGGCGTGCCGGTAGGCGGCATCATTCCTTCTGGTGTGTTCCGTGTGCCTTGGAAACCATATGATTCAGGCTTGATTAGGAGGTTGTTTGGCTAAGAGCGACCTGATTGATGGGTCAGTCCTTTGTTTGTATTTCTGCAGGGGGTCTCCGGAATTATTTCGACCACCTGGGGATCTTTAACGTGCACTGACATCGCACAGCACACGGGCGCCTTTTGCGTTTCCCTTCTGCGGTGCGATGTCAGTGCACGTTAAAGATCCCCAGGTGGTCGAAATTATTCGGGGAACTGTGACCCTGATTTCAGGCATTCTCCCAATTCGTTGCAAGCAAAGTGAAAAAAAAAACAAGAAAAGGCAACCAGGCGAAGTTATTTACTTACGCAACGCTGTTTATGACATTTGCTCCTATCGAGTAACTTTTAATCTGGCTCAGGCTAACATAGAAACCAGAAGGTTTCGCAATTTTTTGCTACGTAATTTTTCCGAGCGCTCAATTTCTGCTCCATCAGGCTTAACAGTTATCATGCGTTTAGCCCCACATGTGGCACTAAGTCTTCTGCGGCAGTCTTTTCTTTCTTTTTAATAAAGGTCTAAAGGAAAAGGCGAAATAGTTTTTTTTTCCTTCACTCAGATCTCATTTACGGCGACGCTTTAGTTCAGCTTAGACATGATCTGAATGCTCTCGTGTCTCTTCTTGCACCCCGTGGATCCAATAGTTCTTCGGGAAATGAAACGACAGTATTGCGCACACGGGCTCGCAATTCTCGGTATTGAGCCGCGATCCCGGAATCCCGTTTCATTGATGCTATAATCTGGTGTGCTAGGGCCTGCTGAACGTATAACAACAAAAAAAGAATAAATAAAAGCCTCAAAATATGTAGATCATTTTACGACCAACAATTACCGAGGTAACAGACACAAACGAGCCCATCCAACGCGGTTATAAAAATTTTGCTTGTTTCGAGCAGTTACGTTAATGATGTTTGAAGTTTGAAGTTTATTTTACCACAAAGCAAAAAATTGATACATGAGATGTGGTAGGGAAGGTGGGAAAAATGCTACACATTAGTAGCTTGACTAGCCCCACCTCCCAATAACTGACAGCGGACGCTTTGACAAAGGTTAGTAGCACAGATTCACGCAACAAATATCACGACTACGAAGTTAGTTTGCAAACAATAGAGATCAAATTCAAGCAACTCTATTACATAAGGAATTGGAATGAACATGAAGTATTAGCAAACATTATACAAAAAGTGAATACAAGTCAAGTTTAGAAAGTGCGCGCAATTTCTCTGTTGTGTGGTGGTATTTATTTAAAATCTGTGGAATGCTAGACTGAACCATCTGAAATCCATAATTCGTGCGAGCTCTTGGAACATGCCACAGTTCTGTGTGCCTCATTAAGCGTAAAGATGTGTTTCTTTTCAAATTTACCAATGTTGTGAGAGTATGTGTGCCTTTACGTATTTCAGATTTAAGTGTTGACAGTAGGTTAAAGTTATACAGGTTTTGTAATTTCACGATTTTGAGTTTAGTGAATAATGGAGATGTGTGGGCATCATAAGGCTGCTTTGAAATCACTCGTAGAGCTTTTTTTTTGAACTATTATTAGGTTATACATTGCCTTCATGGTGCCGTTTCCCCAGACTAAATGGCAGTAGCGCAAATGTGATTCGAATGTTTGCGACTCGATAGTAGCAGACATATTTTTTTCTACTTTAAATTTCGCGCTCGATGACAAAGTAAAACATTACTGAACAATCATGTAGACTCATGCCTGCCACACACTCTTTTAGGGGCTTATGCGCAAAGCATGCGATCCGAAAGAAGCAACACTTCCTCAATCCTGAGAAGGATGAACCAAGCTGCAGTCCTTGCAAAAATGGTCTATAGACAGCCTTCTTATAGACACTATTGCCTTCCTTTGGATATTTATTTTTGTCTATTAATAGTCTCTAGAAAGTCTATAGATAAAATTCTACTAACAGAGTATGGCCATAAATCTATAGATTGTCTATAGACTGCCTATAGCATTTGTATTGACTTTAAACTGTTCTATAGAATTTTTCTATAGAGAGTCTGTAGAGTTTATAGACAGAAGTCTATGGACAGTATGTAGACTGTCTAAAAAATTTTGTAAGCGTGTAGTGTGCTCAGGCATTGCAGGGGAATTAACCAAGTTTTATCTGAACATCCGAAGGAAGCGCGCAGAAAATGTATTTGGCTTGTGTGTTTACATGTCTACCCCGCACTGCTTAAGAAAGAATGGAGGTCACGATCACTTTTCTCCACTGCCGTTGAGAATTCCTTCTCGATTTCTGCAGGGGAGGCGCTCTTCCTGACACCACTCATCGAAGCAGGAGATCTAGAAAATGCCAAGTCTCTCAGCAAGGTCGGCCCAGTCGGTGCCGACATCGAAGTGCCCAGCTACGCGGGTTACATAACAGTCAACCCACAGTTAAACAGCAACCTGTTCTTCTGGTTCGTCCCCTCTCTGGTGAGTGGCATCACATGTTAGACATAGACGCATGTTCCAGGAGAGAGTGCTTGGAGTGCAGTTGACAGGTATAGTTTATGGGACGCAGGTGTGGTGAAAAAACTTATGTTATGAGACAGAAGCCAACAGCCAACAGTTATGAGAGCCACTCTAGTCAACCACTTGAAATTCCTGACGGTATTGAGGGGCCCTGCATGCTATAATTTCTAGTAATAATACCAGGTGACTTCGATGCGAGGTTCCGCTGCAACAAATTTTATTCACGAGCGCGATGCATCCGACAAACATTTGCTGCCTACTGTATGTTCAGGACACTCGTGGTGATGGCTGCATACGGCACAGATATGAGGGCCGTGCTATATTGATTTGCACTTTTGTACCTCCGCATCGCATGGTCTGCCGTTCGTCGCGTCTGTCATTAGTAGTGGGAACAGTTTTACATCACCAGACGGCAGCACTAGTCGGAGGCATTCTTTTTGTGGTTGCCAGGGTACTTTCTTCCTGTGGATGTAAGTAGCCGAGCGGGCAGCATGCATGATGACCTGCAAAGGCAGCTCTGCACGACGTGGTTTTTGTGGAAGGAGAATGCGAGCTCTCTGGAGATTCAGCAGTGACTTGTGGCAGTGTGCCGAGCAGGCAGCTTCTCGAAGAAGAGTCTTCTAGGGGCCGGAAGGCTGGAAAGCAGGCCGCACGTCAACAGCGAAGGGTACGAGCCCTGAACGACCGCCAAATGTGCTAACGCCAGTAAAACATGCGTGTGGAATCGTGGGCTGATAGCCTTCCACCCAATAAAAGCCTGTTCTTGAGGATGCTGCTCGTTCGCCAAAAAGTACTACAAGTGGCCGGTGAATCTCCAAGGAACATGTTTCCTATATATTTGGACCCATCTTTCGAATGAAAGTTAGTTGCGAGTAGCGCTTGTTCATCGTCTTCATTCGTCCTTGCCTTTTCCACGCGCTTTGTGGCAAGCATAGTGCACCAACCTTACTAAGTGTACTTTCTTACCACCTCCAGTGCTAAGCTACCTGTTGTACACTGTTGTTTCCTTCACAGATTGTGGGGCTTCCTTTAGCTTTATTCTAGTTCACTTCGATGTCTTCCGTTCTGCTTTGCTTGTTTTAGTTCTCAGTAACGCTCAGTAGTTTGTGCCCTGAGTAACATAGCAGAGAAATGACATCAGAAAATTGCGGATTGCATCACTATTCTCCATGAAATTTTTCCCCAACTCTCTCTAATCTTCGTTGCACTTTCATGCTTTACCGGCGTTGTTGACTCCTGAACACATACTTGCACGTGTCTTCTTCTCCATTGCGTGCGAAAGTACTCACACGTGGGTACTCCCGTAAAATTTAAACTTGCAACTTCCCTTCGGAAGTACGCCTTTTGGGGATATTGTATACGACCATTAAGTACGCAATTCTTTCCCTGGCATTGTAACTAATCACAGAGGGACACAAACATGCGCTTCCAAGCATCCAGTAATTTTAAAGTGAGGTTGCATTAGCGGCGTGGCAGTACCGGCTAATTGACCGGGTCAGGAAGGCTGCGCATTGGCATACTTGTGCCTGCGCTGTCTATTCTATGCTGCCACTCACGTGTCTGCCCCGTGATCGGCCCACTCCCATTTGCGTGGCTGGAGCAATCTAATATTATAACGAGCGCTGCGTGGTACACGAGGTATCCATATAATCGGCGCATGCTGTTCCTTTCTTCAACTTCTACACTACTCACACTGATACGTTGTTGCTATGCTTGTGCTCTGAGGTCACGGTCGTACCATGAACGAAAGCCTCAGGTCTGGGAAGGCGGCTATAATCAGTTAACGCCGGTATAAAACAAAGTCGCTCCCCCTTAGATAACGAGATGTGCGTGAGGTGTGTCATTATGATACAAAGTGACAACATCCCTCAGGATACTTGCTCCATGATTAGAAGCCTACTGCAACTCATCAAGTTAGTTAAAGCTTTCACATTAGTACCCCGATGCTTCTTAAGGCTACCAAAAATTCACGAGAAGTGGTCATTCTTTTTGTCATGTATACGTCATTCCTGTGCGCAGAGTGATCCCGAGAACGCGCCGGTGATTCTGTGGATGCAAGGCGGCCCCGGGACGTCCTCGCTGCTTGGTTTCTTCAAAGAGCACGGCCCGTACGATCTGTCAGAAGACGGCGAACATATCAAATTCCGCGAACTCACATGGGCGCAGCGCTACTCGATGCTGTACGTGGACCAGCCCGTGGGCACGGGCTACAGTTTCACTGATAGCGAAGCCGGCTACGCGCGCAACCAGACCGATGTTGGCCGCGACATGCTGGAATTCGTGCAGCAGTTCTTCACGATGTTCGGAGAGCTGGCCCAGAACGGGCTCTACCTCAGCGGCGAGTCTTACGCCGGTGAGTGCAGCTAAAAGTGTGGTGTTCCAGGAGATGCTTTGAACACAGGTGTTCACAGAATTTTTAAAATGAAATTTTGTTGTTATCTGTGTTCTTGAAGCAGTTCTTGTGCTCCATTTTACTAGAAAGATATGCAGACAATCGTAATCACCTAGAAATTATTTTTCCCTTGATAAGGTACAGTCGGGGTAAAAAGATTTTGACCACCCTCCATGTCCTGAACCTTGCCGTGCTGAATGAGAGCTCCACCTGAGAATGCACTGCTCATGTCGAGACAGGCTCAGTGCGCCGATTTAAACACCAGGTAGGCAACGTCAGGTGGCGCCGGTATGCAGCGCGGCAGAGTTCGGAACGTGAAGGGGGGATCATAGACTTATGACCCCGACTGTACGTACTCTACTGAATTCATGCCTTGTGCCGTCCATTATTGGCCGTCCGGGTAGATAGGCGACTTATATATCACTTGTGGTGTTGAACCCTTTTCGTCCTACACAAATGTTCTTGCAGCCTGTGGCTTTGAAACGCAACTCTCTGAAAAATAATATTTTCGCCCGCTCTTTCAATTTTTTTTTCTCCCTCTGTGCAGGCAAATATGTTCCAACGATTGGCGCCACGTTGCACGAGAACGCAGACACGATGCGAGTCAAGATTAACTTCCGTGGCATCGCATTCGGCAACGGCCTGACTGACCCGATCAACATGATGGGTTTTGGCGACTTCGTCTACGAGATAGGCTTAATCGACCGCAATGTCGCTGATGACATGATGCGCGTCGGCAGGTTGGCCATCGACTACCTCCGCGCGGGACGGACGTTGGAGGCGGGAGTGATCGCGGACAAGCTTTTCTTCGGCCTCCTCGACAAAGACACCCTGTTCAAGAACGCCACTGGCTTCGACTACTACTACAACTATTTGATCACTGAGGACCCTCCTGGCATGTACGCTTACAAGCAGTTCGTCCAGAGGCCTGAGATCCGTCGTGCCCTGCACGTGGGCGAACAGGGATTCAGCACGTCGCGCACCAAGGTGGCCGGGTACTTCGCCGGAGACGTTATGCGCTCTGCAGTGCCGCAGTTCACCGTGGTCCTGGAGAACGGCTACAAGGTGCTCGTCTACAGCGGTCCTCTGGACATCTGTGTGCCAACGGTGCATACCGAGCGTTTCCTGTCCCGTGTTGCCTGGTCTCACGCCGACCGTTGGGCCCTCGAGGGCCGGAACATCTGGCGGAGCCCCGATGGAAAAGAGTTGTACGGCTACAAGAAGACCGTGGAGAACCTCAGCTTCGTGGTGGTTCGCAATGGCGGTCACGTGCTTCCGTTCGACCAGCCCAAGCCGATGTTCGACCTCATCACTTCTTTCATCGACGAAACGCCACCTTTTGACGCCTAGGTTGCTCACCTCTGGCATAGAAGCCGTCTGGAGCATCGTAACTTCAGTATCGGCGACTAGTCGTTGCTAGTGTATATCTTTTTTTTTTTCAGCACGTGCCGTCTCTGGGATTGAGGTCGGAGAAGCATCCCCTGAGGTTTTTGCCTGAGGCGCCGAAACTGCGTACAGCTTCAGGCTGGCAAAACGAGGGGTACTGTTACAAAATCAAAATGCTGCACTTTATACGAGACGGCGTCTTACACAGCTACTTATTATAAACACATTTTTAAGTTCACGGTTTTCACACCGGCATTAGAGTACATACACCTTCATGTCATTACTAGCGGCTGCGGTCGATCTGCACTAAAACACATGTGACACTGAAACATGTGCAAAACGTGTGACACATGACGAGAAACTGCCATGGCAGGTAGGAAATGAAGTGTATCAGTAGATCCTAAGTACTTCACTGCAGTCCTTGTTAATGTTAGCTTTTTTGTAGCATGCCATTGTTGGCGAAGTTTCCATGTAACGGTGCAAATGACAACGAATTGTTTCATCGAGTTCCACAAAAAACTTGTCAAATTTGGATGAACCGAATACCATATCAGTTCGATGCCGCTATTTCCGTCTGACTTTTATCCTCTGGAAGTGCTGCCTCGCACGGGCACCTAACAGCCCCTCCGAATTTAATTAATTAGATCTCAGAGAGTGATGCAGTCTAACGCCATCAGAACTAAATTAAAGAGCAGCTAAAGCTTCTTCGCTGAACCACTGTTTGGTTATCCAAATAAACAAATAATTCTAGCACGAGAACTGAATACACGAGAGGTGACTTTTAAAACACGCGAACAGAAGTGTCAGTAGAAAAGCAGTCCACTGCCAAACGACTACGTGCGCAATAAATTTTTAATGCATATTGTCAATAAAAGTTTATAGGGCAAATTTTTGTTCTTATGTTAGAAAAGCCGTGATAGAGAAAGCCTTGAAAGCGAAAGCGAAATTCATTTTGGGCGAGCATTCTTTTCTGTCGGCACAAAATTATCATTAAATTTACTTGTAGGAACTTGTAGGGAGATTTTGTTCTAAAAAGAGGTGCAAAATAGGTGGTCGTCCATGAAGGCTTTGAAGGAAAATTATCTTTTCTTCGTTATACCCTTTAATATATATTTCGCTTCGTAATGAGAACACTAGACCGTGCCGGGATTTACAATGCAGTGCTGGTAATGCCAGAACTTCGACTGAAAGTGCGGAAGCAACGAAAGCTGCGTCTTTTTTTTTTGCAAGGTAATAGCCATAAACTGAATAACGGATTATCAAAAGTGCATTCTACAAATTATATAGCATTCATGATGTCCTTTTAGGGTTGGTGGTAAGCAAGGGGCGGGATAGGCAGGATGACACTTATAGGCTAGCGCAAAGCGCGCAATTTTAAAATTGGTCCGCTCAGAGGCCGGATTTTGCTGGTCCTGGCATTCAAATTTTCTTGCGTGGACCGGCGCTTCATTAATTATAGTTTGGCAGTTATACAGCAAACTTGCGGAGGCTGCGCCTCTTGGTATTTTTCGTAAAACGCCGTGGTGGTCGTTACGTTAGCTACAACAACCTTTAGCTTAAAAAGTATATTAAATTTATATCTTTACACTGTTATACGGTGCATTTGCACGCACTTGGAGACCACAGATGCCTATCAACGTAGATTAGAGAAAAGCGATTCTCGTGGAAGGTTGTTTCGCAGGAACGCACATGGTGTGAAGCAATCATGTTCAAACTTAAGGAGAAAGGTTGTTTCGCAGGAACGCACATGGTGTGAAGCAATCATGTTCAAACTTAAGGAGAAAGGTTGTTTCGCAGGAACGCACATGGTGTGAAGCAATCATGTTCAAACTTGAATTTCTGCACTTTCTTTGTGTGCCGGAACGCCGCCAGCAAAACTGACCTACATCCATGCCTTTATTAAAGAAAAAAGAAAAGAAAGGTTTGACTAGTACACCACCTCTGTTCGGTAACCATGCATACGAACAGTCAAGTCAAAACATCAGGCCAAATTTAAAGCGTTCAGGAAAACTTTCTCTCCCGAATCGTTCGACATTTAGTCTTAAAATGGTAGCGCTGAAAATAATCGGGATGTATTATTATGTTCTGCCTCACCGTCCGGTGGTTATGTAGGAGAGGTTGGTGACGCCAGATGACACCTTTGATTTCCAAAGCTGTTTATGCATTAGGAAGGTTGGAGTTTGGCCTGCCTTTAGCTGCTGCTCACCGAATTACCGCATCTTCCTAAGAAATTCGGCACGAACCTGTCTAGATGCGTTCTTCCATACAAGGTGCTTCTCTTGCTTTGCCGCTGATTTGCTGGCTCCTTCCTTAGCGCATAGCCCAGTGTACGGAGTCTGTGAAGCACTGTGCAAATATATTAGCTTACTCCATGATGAAGCGGCCATAGCGTCATGTACAGTCGTGCGCAAAAGTGGAGAGACCGGGCGAATGGCGGTGATTGCGATTTTTTTTGTGTACAGAGGCGTGCCTGCCAAAAATGTGTGGGGAGACAGGCTAACATGCTGCGAGACAGTGTGTGCTTAAGAGAGCGTTTTTGTTTTTCTTTTTGGCGTCACGTGGTACTGAATGGAAGACGCAGATAATAGAGAAATTGCAAACGCGAAATGAGCGTATGCATGAAATTAGCGTAGGGTTTGTATGCATGAAAAATCGCGGCACTGACCACCTGTATGACGTCATGTTTGTGCTAGCGCCTTCATTTTGAAAAGGCTAGGCTTTGTTTTGTGTCATCTCAACAGGAGCACTCTCATCTCATTCCAAGGCTAGGTTCGCGCCGCACCACGACACTTTAATTTTAATTAGTTTTAATAAGTTCTACCACAATAAAACAAAACATAGTACAAACATTGCACAGTTCGAGCCCCGATGCACGCACGAATAACAGTGAAAAGCTACACTGCTAAGGACCGAAGGCTGGCGAACTAATGCAATGTCAGAAGGCTAACTCAGGTCTGAGGAAAAGACGAAGGAATTTTTGTGAGAATAAACTGGCTGTGTTACTCAATGACCATAAAACTCTGTAATTACATTTTTTAGATTTAAGTCACTTGGTGGAACCTGACAGCGAGCTCTCTAGAGAGTTTGTGTTTGATGGTCGTCAATATATTTGTACTTCTCTAGCTTACAAGTTTAACAGTATTTTTTTTTTACAGATTCTGCATGCCATTATACCTAGTTTTCTTGTAGCTAATGACGATGTGTTTCCCACCAATAGTAACAATCGTCAACGATCTTCTCTGGAACTTGCCTGTAGAAAACGTTTGTTTGTCCGCATTCCACGAGCTATGTTTTCTGAAACAAAAGCTCAGAAATTCAACCGCCGATGTAAAGCTTCTGCGTATTACGCATATATCAGACTGAAACTTGAAAGTATGGTGCCCCTTTAATAAACAAAACATCAATAAACTTCAAATAACTCAAAAACAGGCTGCTATGTTCATTTATTCAAAATGTTAAATCTGAATCTCATGCTAAGCTTACGGCGACTAATACAGAAGCGCTTGAAAGGCAGTGAAGGAAATGCGACATTTACTTTCTCTATTTAGTATTTAATCGTAAGTTCGCACAAGACCCTACGGCATACATATCCCCTTTATTTACCCGATATACCCGACATCGTCGTACGCATTAACTATCACATATTTTGCGATAACTGACTGCTCAAAACTTTCGGTCTTACGCGTACGACATTCGTTTGGAATAATTTTTGATAGCTTAAGTAGCATTAATTGATTCATTCTCTCATACATCTGCTTAGTTAATCCGTTCTGTATTCTTGTTTCGTACGCCTACTAAAATATGCCCTGCATGGATTCTGTTGTAGTCCGCAGTATGTACTAAAGAAATAAAATGAAAAGAAATTAAAAATGTGTTTATTTCTTACAACCCTCCACTTGTACTCTGCAGCCGGCGAAGATGACATCAAAACGCAAGTAATTAAGGCTGTTCTGAATATAATGTGCTCTGTATTAAAGGAGGTCTGCAGTAGCTCTTCCACGACCATAAAATACGAAAATAACAAGATATGGGTTTCGGCAAAATTTCGGTACATCCATCAATGCCAAAATTTCTGTAATTTTTAAAGCGGTTTGAATCTCTTTTAAACACACTGTTTCCAATTACCTCAACGGAATAAACTGTCTCGTTTCTGGGCATTATGAATTTTGAGAAAACAAAATATAATGGGTTTGCTTCACGTGAAACAGCGGATGCTAGACAACTCTCATGATAAAAGAAAATGTTGATCTTTTCTATTGTTGTCAAATTAATAACCTTCCGCATTACAGATAAACTTCGGACTGTACTGTTCTTACGCCATTGGGACATTTACGGTCGCTGATGTACCGACGAAACGACCATCCCTACGCTGTGTTGTGCTCCTGATTTACTGGTTTGTTGGTAAAGAATACAAACACAGTGCGCTTTGGGCGAACGGCTTGATTGAGTGAAATAGTAGGGTTTAATGTTTCAGGCAAAGAAGATAAAAAATTACCTCTGCCAGGCACACAAGCATAGAATCTTCCATTGTGTAAATAAATCCCGTTTGAATTTTGGAAACAAAAGGACACAAAAAGCGAAAGTAAATCACAAAAATAAAAAACCCCTACACCTTTAGATCACATTTCGGGCGAAGAAGAGAAATTATAACTGCCTCGCCAGACGTAACTCCTTGATGATGTCTAAGGAGTACACAGCACAACGCAATACCATATCGGGTAACATTCCAGGAAGGGGTGTGGAAGTGCCCTCATCAAGGGTTACACGGACACCCTTCTCCTTCAAGTCAAGCTTTTTTGGACATCTGTTTTAAATGTGAGGTAACTATGGAATATTGTAAGATACTGTTATGAGCGTGCCGACTGGAACGATCGAACCTTACGATGCGTAGCGAAATCTTGGTTTTAAAGTTTGTCCGGGGGGGGGGGGGGTCTCATCAAGTATTTAAGACAGGCAAAGAAAAGTAATAGGGTACGTTTCTGTCAATAAATACCAGAAAACTATAAGTGCCCTGTGGAAGAATCTGTAGATGTATTAATTGTTTAGCCTCAATCTTACAATGTATCAAAAAATTGCGTTCATAAACAACCTCCCGGGCATAGCAGGCACCGGACACTCTGCTCAGTTCAATTTAAGTGAAGCGCTTTCGGATGCTTCAGATCTCAAATAAACTGCGTGCGTAGCTTCATGAAAAACTACCCCACCACAAAGCACACAAAACACCAGTAAAAACTAGAGTGGTGGAAACGAAACTGAACAACCAAAAAAATCTGATCCGTAGCACAGTCAAAGGCCACCAGATGTGAACCCGAAGTGCTGTCTTCCCGGCATGCCTCGGGCACCCATGGTGGATCAAGTACAGAGCCGCCAGCTTTCCCTCTAGAGAATAGTAAGGTGGCTACCATTGGTGACTATTGTGGCTACCGCTGTGATCAAATGCGCGTGGTACTCTGACGTTCAAAGTCAATACCAGCAGAATTCCATCATCTATGACTACACCGATTGTTTAGGTTCAGTCTTACGATATATAAAAAAATTGCGTTCATATACAACTTGCCATTGCAAAATTGCGCTTGTCCACAATTTCTCTGTATGAGCATGCAAGCGGGAGTTACTGTTTCTGGTTTTGAGTGACTACAACGGCCAGCCCCTCTCCGTTTATCTGAGATGAGGTCGCATAAGCGGATACCACTGCGAGAAAAAAATGCATAGTACTCTGGCGCTCAGAATCCATACCAGTGCCTCCGTGGTGGCTCAGTGGTTATGGCGCTCTGCTGCTGACCTGATCACGGCCGCAGGGGTCGAATTTTGATGAAGGCAAAATTCTAGACGCCCGTGTACTGCACGATGTCAGTGTACGTTAAAGAACCCCAGGTGGTCGGAATTTCCGGAGCCCTTCACTACGGCGTCCCTCATAGCCTGAGTCGCTTTTGGATGTTAAAACTCCATAAACCAAAGTCTATACCAGCAGAATTTCACCATCCCGCAGGTAACATATTCTCTGGCGTCAATCTAAAATGCAGCTGAAAGTACCTGCTGCGGTGTGTGCAGTCCGTCCAATGTTCAATGCTTCCTTTTCATTCATTCATTTATTTATTGGTCCTTGTTGCTTTAAAAATGTACGCAAACACTGCTCGGACCCATAGCCAACGGCTAGTAACGGGTCCAACAGAAAAAAAAGTATGCAAGCATGCAGGCAACAATATACCAAAATAAAGGCAGTAAGTTAGTATAAAGAAGGCTATACATCACTCTCAACACTTGTAAGAGCATCAACAAAAGAAACACATATATTACAGATTATATAAACTAAAAACTTACAGATCAAACAAAACTCCATGAAATTGTAACCGTGGAGCCTGATATTCACTGCTCATCAGGAGCTACTCATTCTTTGAATGCGTACTTCACCTCGTTGCCAGTCCACATTTGATTGGTTTGGTTCATGAGGATTTAACGTCCCATAGCGACTAAGGCTATGAGAGACGCCGTAGTGGAGGGCTCCGGAAATTTCGACCACCTGGGGTTCTTTAACGTGCACTGACATCGCACAGCACACGGGCCTCTAGAATTTCTCCTCCAAAGAAATTCAACCGCCGCGGCCGGGATCGAACCCTCAGTGGCTCAGTGGTTATAGTCCACATCTGAGACGCGAAACATTTATATTGTACAAGTGAAAATGGGAAGAACATGAGACCGACCCGCGGCGCTGCTGCTTGAAGTTATGCAAAAGCGTGAAGGGATCGCGGCATTGAAGCCGTCGTGGTAGCGCATGGCGTAACGATTATTGCCATAATTTCGTAACAACATGCTTTTTACAAAAGGCCTCATTACACATGGGCGTTTACGATCGTACTTCGTACGACGCAGATCGCGAAGAAGCCCGCTACTAATTGTCCCAAACGTATTCGGAAAGCCGGGACGTTTTTTCAAGCTTGATATCGAGTTCGTCGCACAGCGTTTATTATCGGTTTATCCAAAACGTGTCGCGATATTAATGGCCTTCTTTACGTTATGCCTGCCACGACAGCTTCCATTTCTAAGAGAGATCCAGTTATGCTCAAAATGATATGGGAGCAGACATCAGAAATCTGTCAATCTTATTAGCATATTGAGAAAGATAGGTCCAGCTACCACTATGAAGGTCCCTTCTTTTGTTACACCTGCCGCGATAGTTTACATTTGAAGAGAAAGCCAATTAGGTTGAGGAGCATAAATTTGAGTTCTGTGAGTCTTACCTGTGTATTCAGAATGATGGGGTTAGCTGCTATTTTTACGGTCCGAAGCATGTCGGAGTATTAGTGGTCTTTCTTACTGTTGAATTGGCGCGATAGCTTCCTGTTGAAGTGAAAGCCAATTACCCCGAAAATGATTAAGGAGGACATATTAGACTTCTGTCAATCATATCAGCATATCCAGAAATTTTTTTATTTATTTATTTATTTTTCAACTCCCTCTGCTACAGATCTTGCAGAGTCCATCTCCTGAGCGCGTTATGCATTTCTCGTTTCTTTTTGGTCTTTCTGCTTTCTGTTGAAGTTTTCCCTCCCCAGCATTCTGTTATTTCTATTTATTGCTCAATTTATCTATTTATTTTCCCAAGAAAACAAAAATAAAACAAAAAACATCACAAAATCTCTCTATGCACCCTTCTTCTTGGCCGATCGCCCTGTGTGGGTATGCGCCATTCTAAAAAGTCAACAACAACAACAAAGGGCAGGCTGCCATTATGACGGTCCGAAGCATGTTGGAGTATTATTTGCTTCTCTTATTGTTACAACTGCCGCGATAGTTTTCATTTGAAGATAAAGCCAAAATGGTTAAAAATGGTTGAGGAGCACAAGTTAAAGTCCTGCCAGTGTTATCTGCATATTCGAAAAGATGGCGTCAGCTGCTAGTAGGTCAGTGAGAAGCAAGCCGGAGTATTAATGGTCCTTCATACTGTTACACGTGCCACGATAGCTTCCATTTGAAAAGAAAGGCAGTTATGCTCAAAATGATTGAGGAGCACATATCATAGTTCCGTCAGTCTTACTTGGATACTCGGAAAGATGAGGTCAGCTGCCACTAGAACGGTCCGAAGCACGTCTAAGTATCAATGGTCCTTCATACTGTTACACGTGCCACGATAGCTTCCATTTGAAAAGAAAGGCAGTTATGCTCAAAATGATTGAGGAGCACATGTCAGAGTTCGGTCAATCTCATTTGCATAATCGGAAAGATGAGGTCAGCTGCCACTAGAACGGTCCGAAGCACATCGAAGTATTAATGGCCCTTCATATTGTTGCACGTGCCACGATAGCTTCCATTTGAAAAGAAAGGCAGTTATGCTCAAAATGATTGAGGAGCACATGTCAGAGTTCGGTCGATCTCATTTGCATACTCGGAAAGATGAGGTCAGCTGCCACTAGAACGGTCCGAAGCACGTCGAAGTATTAATGGTCCTTCATATTGTTGCAAATGCCACGATAGCTTCCATTTGAAAAGAAAGGAAGTTATGCTCAAAATGATTGAGGAGCACATATCAGAGTTCCGTCAGTCTTACTTGGATACTCGGAAAGATGAGGTCAGCTGCCCCTAAGGACGGTCCGAAGCACGTCGGAGCATTAGTGGCCTATCTAATTGTTACTCCTTTTGCGATAGCTTCCATTTGAAGAGAAAGAAAATTAGATTAAAAATGTTGAGGAGCGCAGATTATAGTCCTGTCAGTGTTATCTTTGTATACGAAAAGATAGGGTCAGCTGCCAATAGTATGGTCCAAGCATGTCGGAGTATTAGTGTCCCTTCTTATTGTACTCCTGCTGCGATAACTTTCTTTTGAAGAGAAAGCCAGTCAGGTTGAAAATAACTGAGGAGCACAAATTAGACTTCTGTCAGCCTTACCTGCGTATTCGATAAGATGAGGTCAGCTGTCACGAAAATGTAATGAGGTCTGCGCCCACCTCGAGGCGATCGCGCCGAGTATACTGCATAACCGCGCAGTTCAACTAGTGTACTGGTTGGCGGTCATGTACGTACATGAGTGATGTGGAAGCCCTAAACGGTTGGCGGCAGACATCGACTAACAACGTGACGTTTATTTCAGTACTGCCGCCGGTGTTCGATATAGGTAGTTATACCTCTTAATTTCAAATATGTATTTCGGATTTATTGTTTCCATTACATCTATGACAGTTCAGAAGTAGGTCATCTGCAGTGCTGTCCCTCGGATGTCAAAGCGCCGTGTCGAACAAATACATTATTACACCTCGTGTCAATTTCTGATTGCTGCTGCTGACCTCTCACACACGTACGTGCCCGCGTTCATTTGGACGCCAAAAGAGTGTCACATAGCTCATGGCATGATATCTGAAGACGAATTGCGCGAAAATAACATGAACATTCTGAACATGTACACCGTCATGTGGCCCACGTCGTGCTCCCCCTAGTTGATCAGAATTCAAATAATGAAGATGATTTGAAAAGGCCGAAAACGCGCACTTTTATGCCACTGGCTTTTTACTTGAACCGTGGCGGTAGACCTGAATCATTTCTGCCAGGACAAGACGGAGATGCGCAGTCGTATCATGAGAGTTCTTGAGAGTGGGCCAGATATAGCGGTTATTCGACAGTTTCTGGGAGAAGCTTTGCTAAAAAACAAGTAAATAAACAGTATGTTATGCGTTCTGGTACTGGGGATTTAACGCCACAAAGCTGCTAATGGGTTATGAGAGACACCGTAGTGGAGGGCTCCGGAACAATTTACAGCACCTAGTGTTATTTAATATGCACTGACATCGCACAGCACGCGGGAGTCATGCATTTCACCTGCGATTCCGGTCGCCACGGCTGAGATTTAATGCCACGTCCTGGGTCTCAGCTGCCGTACGTGTAACTCCTGAGCCACTTCGTGCTTATAAAGAAAAACACTTGCAGCGAAAATACAGCGGGCACATTAACACTTCCACCTCACATTGATCAACACCACAGATTAAAAAGAAAAAAAGAAGTAGAAAACAGTCACCTATGCTTTACTTGGCTTTGGTGACGTTGGCTTTCATCACGTGTGCGTCATAACGAGCCCCTTATTCCCCTACCTTCGTCTGCCAAATAGCTCAACGAGAACTTCGTCTGTGGAAGTCTTGCAGCGATAGGGAGCATAAGATGGTTCTTGCAGAGCTTCCGCCCTCACCATCTGTCATGTTCGCCGTGACACTCTCGGTAATACAAGACGTACTACGTCCGCCGCTATGGACTAGGATGGCACTGGTGAACACTCTCAAGGGTGGGTTACACGTAACATAAATACTCCCGAAAGTAGAAGATTGGACAGCCGCCACTGTAGCTCAGTTGGTAGAGCACCAGATGCGAAATTCAGAGGTTGTGGATTCGGATCCTACTAGCGGAATGTGGTTGTTCTATCTTCTACTTTCTTATCAATTTTCTTTCAGCCATAAAGTAACTACAGTATAATTTTTAATTGATCAACAGCACAAGTTAAAAAGTAGAAAGCATTCCTCCATGCTTTCTTGGTTTCGATGTCTCTATCCTTCATTTGTCCTTCCACGAAAATCTTTTCGCGGCAAATGAAATTCAGGCTAGAAGATAGCAATCGATTAAATCGCTTCGGCCAGAGCACATGAGCTGGTGCCCCTTCTACCCCCTGCAATGTGCCTCCAGGTGCCCACTGAATTTACATTCGGCACAAAATTCCTTCTGGAAGGATGCTCGGTGTGTCTGGCGTGAAACGCCTGTAATACGTCTGGCGGGTTAGCAAATAGGTTAGCCAGGGCACCCTATCCCGTGCTGATCTTACGCAATTCGAATTGAGTCATCATGATCAACACATGACCTGATATTAAATCTTGCCTCATGTGACCCAACTCTGCCGAATTAATGGAACCAGTCGCACTGCCAAAAATACAAATATTTCAAAATATGGCTTTTCGCGGGCCGTTTTCTTGCATTCGCAAAGTGTATGAGGTAATATGTATTGACGGGATAGTATTGAATGCCGGGACAGCATTCTGGAAAATGGCGCAGGATGACGAGACAAAGTGTCTGGAACCGCGCACACTGAAAGAGCTGAACGTTAGTGCGGCTGGTATGTATGTGCTGCTTGACGTTTTCTTTTTTTTTTTTCGTCCATCTGCGTTTTATCTAACAGGCGCGCGTGGCCCCTGTGCTTGACAAGCACGTTGGATTAAAAGAATGAGAAAAATTAGGGCTCACTTTAATCCGTGCATGTACTTTATTTGACCTCTGAAAATATCGAGAGCATGTGTCTCAGATAAAGAGAGTCGGATGCCGCCTGAGCTGTTCATTAACTGTGACAGTGTTTGCACAAAAGTAAAGCCCCAGAGTGTGACGGCCGTTGAATATCTGCGACGCACCGGCTGCGAGAAACAAGCCGATGCATACGCCACTGAGCACACACAGTTCGCTAGAACCCCCCTTGGTACTACCACCTCCGCACTAACTACCGGCCTGAAGTTAACTTCGGCGTACCTTACGATAGTTACGAAAATTATTCGTAATTTAACTTAAGAAGCCATGATGTATGATAGCAGTCTTCTTCCGCTATCATGTAGTGCATTTTTAAAGGAGTATAGACACATAACATTTAGGTGCGTGTTTTCTTGTTTGTAATGATGCATAAGGCATTATTATACATTGATTACCACCTGCTATTTTCCTACCATGGTAAATAATTTGTAATCGAATTTCTTTCTCATGCTGTTTCGGTTTTGGTGGCAACAACCGAACGAGGACTGTGACGTGAAAGTGTGGTTATAGGTCACGTGAGGTATGAAAAAACTGCAATATAATCACTGTTTCTACATTCTTTGTCATTCCGGCTCTGGAGGAAGGCTCGCTGCAGCACAGTGGAGAATCAATACAATGAAGCAGTGATTATATCGACGTCTTTTCCATGCCTCGTGGGACACAAAACCTCACTTTGACGTCCGAGCCACGGTTCGGCTTTTGAAACGAAAACCGAAACAGCATGACAGAAAAGTTCAATCATAAATTATTTAGCGGTAGTAGGCTACCACCGCATGGCGATTCATGCGTAGTAGTGTCTTTCGCATCATTTAAAAAATAAAATGTACCACCAAAGTTAGGTGCCTATACTCCTCTAAGAACGCCTACATGTATAGCTCAAGTACGCCAACCTGCGGTTGGAGTCCGACAGTTTTCGAAGTGTAGAAAAGGGCAATGCCTCTATAGAACTGCGACATTACTATGTTTTAACAGCTGGTTTCCACTGTAGCAGATTTAGGTGAACCGCGCGAATTCGCTTAAAAGAATCATGACGTTCACTTACATGGTAAGCGGGGAAGCCTTCAGAATCAGTGTACCATGCACCGCTACTAAAGATAGCTTTCCCACTCTACTCCACTGCCTGAAAAGAAGAGATTAATACCAAAGGACAGCCTAATACTACAACGATTACGAATGAGATTTCAATTCCATTTTGAGGAGCCCCCCGTCTCCCGCGCTGTCGCTGAGCTTAAAGCCCAACGATACAGAGCTAACACGGGGAGTGGAGTCGCTTCAGGAAATACCGAAGGGGCAAAAATGAAATGATATCGACTTGGGCATTTCTGTATTATGCCTGCCCAGATTGCCGAGTGGGCAAATGATTTTTACTTGCCGCGAAAACAAATGCGTGGAAGTGTTAATGGACAACACCTGTATTTTTCGAAACGCCAGCAGCCATTTGATCAGCGTCCTGCTTCTCATGATTAGGTTTTCCCTCTCTGCGTTTGATTCAACGTTTACAGTATGCCTCTTCGGTCGAAGGTCTTCAAGTCGGATGCTTCGCTTTTCAACAACATGGTCTGTCTCTTACGTCCCGCTGAAGCTCGAGAACCTTGGAGAGGTGAAGTAAAAGAAAGTTGTTTTGTGCTTTTACAGAGTTCTGAGAACTATGCCTTGAAATAAATAGTTGCAGTATTAAGTGTGCCTCAAAAAGCGCACTCCGATAACGGGCTACTTCATCGCAGATATGAATACACAGTTCAAATTAGGCACACTGATTTTTTTTTGGCAATTTAACTTTAAAGATAACGTGATTGTTTGGCACCTCCTCTGAAGGTCTTCAATGCAGCGCACGCCATGTTTTGGTCAAGTAACCAGCCTTTGTAAATACTTCTTGATTTCTAACTCGACAAAAAGTAATTCAGGTGGTATTAAATTTTTCCGTGTCACATTGGGCCCTTCTGGCAGCTTTGAACAAGACAACATATAAAATAAAAATGGCGACTCGTTTAGAGGCATTTTCCGGTAGACGGTCGGGTAGCTCTTCAAGTCGTAAAAGTGGCCAGCGAGACCAGGAGGTGTGCCCAGCTTGATGAATACAAGCGAAGGAAGGCGGTGGCTTTTGCAGCAGTCAAAAGACCTCAACAAAACTCGAATGTGGATACTGTCATCTATGAGGCGCACTAGATTGTGCTTCTCCTTTCTCGCAAAACCTTTCATGCTTACGTCAGATCTCGACGACAATATAAACTTGTCATCCTTTTTAGTTCTATAAACCGCAGTCCAACTTCATTTGCTAATCTCTGCATGTGTACATGCGTTGGGATGTAGTTGATAATAATGCTATCCTTCTCTTCGCAAAGAAATTTTGATCGTTCAGATGTTAAGTAGTCATCTGTGTAGGGTAAGAGCTTAACTGTGGGAGAGCGATAATTAAGAAGAACTAGAAACTAAAACGCAACTGAACGACGTTCGTCACCACAATATCCTGACGATTGTGTTCTCGTATGGTGGTATTCTGTAGCCAGTATTCGAGAACATCGTGCGCTATGGGTGGAAGAGCTTATGGGATATATTGAGCCCCGTCGAATATTTTCGGCGACGATACATTTCAGCACGCAGTTAAGTATTGCCTTGTGCGGTTGAAGAAATGTGTGGGAAGCATGCCGTTAACGGAGCTATGTGTGCAACTGGTTCGACTTAACCAATTCCCTTTCTCATCTAGCGCATACGGTGCGGATCCCCCCTCCTAAAAAAAAAAATAGAAATGAATAAATTGTTGTGCACAGTTTTGCGAACAAAAAAGTCACCGTGCAGCAGTTAAGATACCTACCTTGACATAACTTGGCTACTAGCCCTAATCAGCAGTTGACGATTATTAAGCCGGGCTCTGTGTATGCAGAAGGAGAAATAGTAATGTGTAGAGACGTAACACTGAATTAAAAAAAAATTGTTGCAGAAACAACTACGCTTGAAGTGTATGAAGTTCGGGGAGGACATTCGTCACGATACTCACGACAAAACTTGGTATGAAAAAAAAGACGCAATTTGTCGATTTTGATTAATGGAATGAAGAAAGTAAAAGCGCAACCTCCTCTTCTCCTTAGCGACCGGCGCGCCAGTGGGGGGCGCAGCTGTGCATAGCAACCGTGACGTCACACAGTAGCGGTAGAACGAGCACGCGCGCGTCGGTGGTGGCAGCTACACCGCTGCTCCTTCGTTAAACTTTATTCATCAACACTCTCGAGTTTATTGTTGCTGTGTGCATGCTTGCTTCCTAGTATTGAGACAAACGCAGCTTTCAAGCATTTATTCTAGCCCCTCCTCCGGTTCCTGGGTAGTTTCTAGGGTGTGCCGTTGGCGGGCGACCTCTCGCGTCTCTAGTGGGCGCTGTTTTTTCGTGTTGTTCTGCTTCACCGCGTATCGGCGGCTCTCGGCGACTGCGCATCTGCATTTTCTTTCGAGGAACTCCTCCTTTCTGACTGGTGACCGCTTGCGAGGCCCCGCTATGTCTGCCTCGACAAGTGCCTCGATATCTGTAGGGCAGTGGCGTACTGATTGGGCGCTAATGGGCACATGTGTTAATGCGTGATTGGTTCAGCTGTGGCGAACTCTTTCACCAAAGAAGATGGGCACATAGATCACGAAATCTGGGTGAGGTAGCTAAGGATCCCCCCCCCCCAATAAAAAAAAAAACGCCCTCGCTATCAGTCATCTTGACACTTGGCTCTGTAATGACGATGAAAAAAACGTCAGGAAAGCCGCATAACCGACATCTTAACTTCAAAATGGCGCGGCGATTCGTAAGTCATTGTTTTTCTGTGAAGTAATAACAACTGTGTTATCTAGAGGCAGTGCATGAAACTGAAGAAAAAAACAATGTCCTCTAATTGCAACTTTACTCTACAATGATGATACCAGAAACTTCGGCTAGGCTGGAGGCTCGCCGTTTTCTAAAATTTGCACAATGGACACGTAGGAAATAAAAGCTGCACTGCGGTTTGAAACGACTTTAGGCTCGCCAGGCGTACTTTTCAACCGAGGGCGTAGAAATGCTGGAGGAAGTCAGGTAAACGGAGGTCAGAACGCATACAAAAAAATGTTTTTTTCGTCATCCATCCAGGGCAGCACGTACTTGACCCCGTTCACTATCGAATTAAATTGGAGTCAAAAACACGAGAGACCTTTCGTAATAGACAGGCACATCACCTGGCAACTTATGACCGTACGTTGATAAGAAAGTCTGTGCACTACCCTGACGGGTTCATTTGCAACGTTCTCATTAAAGGTGAGCTGAATGTCGTTGCGCTGACACTGGCATAAAGAAAAATATTTTTTCATATATAGAGTGGTTGCACTAAAAGGCCTATATAGAAAGTGCAATTTTTCATCCGTCATCTTGACGTAATGATGGGCGAGATAAAAGAATAAATACTTCGAAGAGAAAAACCCATTTAGATATTGGTTGTTTTTTTCTTTTGAAGAATTTCATCCCCTCCCTGTCTTTTTTTTCTTTTATAATGACAACCATGGTCGCAGCAATTTCGTAGCTGCAACTGCATTTTTGATAGAGGGTAAACCGGCCGGATAGAAGCGGCGCTGAACGGCGAAAAGCCTTAAGGAATTGATTGTCCTTCAGTGCACGTAACTAATATCGTTAGATAGCAAAAGAAGTTTTTCACAAAACCTGTATCATCTAATTCATGCTACGACTGGGCTAGCTTACTTATGTAAAGCCTGCATTCAGCGTCGCGTTGTGTTGTCACACATCAGACCAAACGTTCTACCGTATTTTCCGGTGTATAAGACGCGACTTTTTTTCAAAAATCTTGTTGATGCGTCCTATACAAGGGTGCGTCTTATACGCTAATTTTTACTTTTTTTGCGAGTTCAGAAATTACTCAGGCTCTTGTTGAAGTTTTTTTCACCGAACAAATATCACTACCAATGACGCTGTTGTAGCATGGTTAATATTTCAATTCGTGGACCGTAATGAGCCACTTTTTTTAAGTGAACTTTATCATGAAACGACGGGGATGATGACTTCCTGGATCGGAAACACGCACCGTTTCGGATGCCCCAAGCAAAAGTAATGTGAAATGCCAAAAGATGGCGACAAACAGGCTTCTCGCCATTGTCAGGACAAGCCAAGACAAGCCGGCGTTCTTTTTTAGCCACCCTTTGCAACTTTCTTTGCTCCGTGTATGTAGTGAGAAGAGAATGTGTCAGTTGCGTTGCCTCCAGAAATGGGCGAACTTTTTGATACCACATTCGAAGATGAAGACTTCGAAGGTTTTAAGCAGAAATAAAATGTTGTTATGGACATATGGGCGAGCTCTTTCGTTCTTTCTTTTTTTCTAAAACGTGGGCGGGTATGGCGTGAGTGTTGCCTTTTTCGATCACTTAGCGTTTGCTTAAGAATTTCTCACCGGTACGGTGAATTTCGTGACGGTCATGCAAGCGTGTTTAATTAAGCCTCACTAGCCTAAGTGGCTAAATTGGGGTGCGTCTTATACACGGGTGCGTCTTATATACCAACTTTTTCAATGACAGCCTGCATATATGGCATGTGCGTCTTATACAGGGGTGCGTCTTATACACCGGAAAATACGGTAAATAAAGACACCTTTATCCATTCTTTTGGTCGCTCTTCTGTCCTGGTAGCTCCCATGGAAACACAAACATTTTAGAAGATCCACATTGGCAAAATGCGTGGTCGTTGATTGACTAGCGGGGAGTGACGTCACCGCAACGAATCATTTCCTTTGGCTGGAGAGAAATGACGCCACCAGACGACATCTATCACATTGGCTGGTGGGAAGTGGCGTCCGCAGACCGGCAGTGACACACCGAACATGACGTCACCAGACAGGAAGTAATGTCAGTCACTGTAAAAGGCATCAACAGCTTCTAATGCTATTGCAGTGCCAATACATAGTGAAATGAAGTATCCCTGTGAATTTTTCTTACCAGAATGCCACTTCCTTATCTTCATCTTCTTCCAAGATTACCTGAATAAAATCGATAACCTGTACTCCTTCCTACGGAGCTCAGTATGCAATGGGCTTTTACAAAAACACGGGGGTTCTTTATTGATATACACGTGTGCTGGGATCAGGATTGCGATCCTGGTGACGTGTCTACCCGTGAACATACGGACTAACAAAGATGTGCTGACGAGGTGAACGCATGCACGGGGAAGTAAGGACGTTGACGGATAATACATTTCATGCATTTATTAGTGACGGCAAGCCTGACCTTCTTGCAAGCAGTGTACTGAAGCTTAGAGTTCTACACGAGTCGAGTTTTGAGTTCAAAGTGCGTCAGAGGGATCATGTGCAACAAAGGTTTGAGAATGGCATTGTGACAGGACCGGGCCTCTGGTTTAGAATTGTTGCCAGCCATAAGATGCGAAGCAGCTACTTCTCGCAAGGCGCGTTCGGCATGGACGAGTTCACCCGAACAATACCTCAGTAGAACATATATCAAAACATGCACTCTTGCCGCCTTCAGAGGGATACGAGATTCGAAGCTTTCGGACAGTTTTCCTCAAGTTCTAGTTACGCAGGCAGGCACTGGGCGGCATCTTCAATGTTGCGACCATTATTTTATTCACGCTCTTAATATTTTCTCAAAATAGAACTGGTCAGACCCTTATGAATGAGGAACTTTACACTTTCGGTGGTTCCGTAGTCGTTATTCGGCTCCGCACATTCTCATGTACGCATACACTCTTTGTGGTACAATGCACCGTGTACCCAGAGCGATGAGCCTGAGAGAGATAAATGAGTAACCGATCTGCCAACGATTCCAGACCAGTTGTTCATGGGGCGGGTTAAAATATGAGACGGCATTGGGAAACACGTGCGCTCATCCTGAGAAGAACCAAAACACGCTGTCAACTAAAGCATTTGCGAAGATCCGAGTGTTACTGTATTGCGGTCTAAACGCGGTACAAACATTCCAAGAGTTGAAACGAAGGCGTGTTGAAAATAAAACACTTGCAAATGCTTCGTTCTATAAAGCGTGCGGACTCATAAAGCAACAAATAATTGGTTAAAGGCAGCGAACTTTTACAAAGTAGTAGTTACCTTTGGAGCGATAAATATCTGACATGTCAGATCCGTTTTTCCGGAAACAGGTGTGTAACCGCTTTAATATTCGGCTCCGGTTTACTCCTCGAGCGGAGAGCTTACTCAAAATAGCAGATTCGCAGTGCAGAAGGCGTCGGTGCGCACAAGTACTATCAGCGTCAAATGAAATACGAACAAAACACCTGAAACGCGAGCACAAAAAATCAAGCATATTAGCGGTTGGAGGTGAAATACAGGCGTGGCCTATTAACATTTCAGAAGAGAGGTCTTTTCGGCTTCGATGGGGAAATCAACTGCTCATGTATTTTGCCTCCCTAGTATAATATCTGCGAGTTATGCTGTTCGCGTTTCAATTGGCTTGTTCGCGTTTCAGTTGACGCTGATAGTACATCTCGACTTTGTGCAGTGGCCCAAGGCGTAAAT
Organism: Amblyomma mixtum; assembly: GCF_055824585.1. Taxonomy (NCBI): domain Eukaryota; kingdom Metazoa; phylum Arthropoda; class Arachnida; order Ixodida; family Ixodidae; genus Amblyomma; species Amblyomma mixtum. The sequence continues at coordinate 65,250,000 of NC_143017.1, read as the reverse complement.
TATACTCATACCCAGCTATTCTGGACAAAAGCATTTTTGAGGGGGGAACTGCTTATGAACGCAAGTTTTCATATAATGGGAGATTTCAATATACCAATGTATATCCGCAGATAACCCGATGGCAGTCTTACATATTACCGTTTTAGTTACCGTCAAAAGCGTTCCCCATTGGTTTTTGTTATAGCCTTATCTGTTCGATGCGATCGATAGCAACACTTTAAAACAAAGATTTCGCTACATATGAGAAGAATGGACCACTGTATTCAATATTACCATAACAGTTTTTTACAATTTTGCATTTTTCAAAATTTTTGTACGAAAAAGTTGGACATGATCACCGCTGAGATTGATTTGAAGCGGCCTGCTATATTCCCCTAAAGAGAGAGAGAGAGAGAGAGAGAGAAAGAGAGCATGACGATATAAATAACGTCTTAAACGACAGCACCATCAAATGGAAAACGCTTGGTATGCACGTGAATCCGTACGGACTGGTGGCAATGTGGTAAGTCAAGTTTTTACTAAAACAGGTTTTCAGGTTTGTTGGTAACACGGGGTAGTTGGAACATCGTCTAAGAGTTATCGACGAAGAAGCAGTGCAAGACGACGTAAGCGCTGCACTTGGGTTCACTTTTTCGTCTGTAAGTGTAAATAATTATAAATAATTTGCTTATGAGCAAAGGGAAGGAAATCCGCGGTAACTCACTGATTCTCTGTGGTCTTATGAACTGTATCGTGAGGAATAGTATTGAGGAATAGAGGAGAGAGTGGAGTGTCATTCCTTTGCTATTTCGTCGACCTTTGGAAGTCTTCACTGTCTTCGACGTTAGAAAGGCCTTTGTTTGGCTGAAGAGGGATATACAGGGAACTCTGCATTGCTCATGGGAGAGTTCTTTCATGGCTCGATCGGGAAAAAAAGATAAGAAAACCGTGACAGAAGACGAATATTTGTATAAATTTTTTCCCGGGGACGTAGGTACGGAAATGCATTACACAGGGCAGGGTCTACATAATGCAGGAACAGAGTTCGTCTAAAATATAGCATTCACGCATTATACAGATCCTGGAGCAAATATAATACAAAATTTAAAAATCGAGAAGGCACAATATTCTGAGAAAGAATTCAAGCCTGTGAGTAGCTGTGTTTGCCTTTATATCATTCTTTCGTCCTAGATACCCCTGTCTCCGGGGGTGCAATAATTTCTTGCTGTACAACAGGAGGTCGTCCGGCTGTCCACCGTGACATACGGTTAGCGTAGTTCGTAAGGACGTGTGTTAGAAGAGGGCTACTCGTTAACTTTTCGATTTAAAAACGCCGCGGTTGGAAATGAGAGCGCTGGCTCGGGATTTAACCGAGTGACACGGACAATTACAGGTCACTGAAAATAGTCCGGGTTGTGGAGCCCACGGCCCTCCAATGCCTCAATGCATAAGGCTGCGCTAGCGCAGCGCACGTGACCGGCATCATTCGGGTGCGAGCGAGTGCTCCAGGATATTTCACCACTGCGCAAGTCGGGCCAGTTCTTCGCCGGGCTCGCGGTGGGCATGTACATACGTGTTGTCGGCAGCGTCTAGATAACCGCCGGGTGGTCGGTAAACTAGGCAAGTTGCACGCGGGGGAGCAGGCCTTGCGCATCGTGGTTTGGGGCGGCCAGGCCCAGGCCCCAAAGCGTTGCTGGACCGTGCCTGGGGAGCGATCATCCTACCAGACTCTGCAGGAGAGGTCTTCCGACGGCATAGAAGCAGTGTCGAGTGTGAGTAGCTGCGAAGACCACAACCCCATCCTTAGCACAGGCTGCACCAAGCTAAGACAACGTCTTGTTGTTTCATGTGAGCATGCTAGCATTGTGTTGTTTATGTGTGTTTTTGTGTTGTATTTGTGTGTTTTAGCTGCTGGTATAGATGGTTTGGTTTGGTTTATTGGGGTTTAACGTCCCGAAGCAACTGAGGCTCTGAGGGACGCCGTAGTGAAGGGGTCAAAAAATTTTGACCACCTGGGGTTCCTTAACGTGCACTGACATCGCACAGCACACGGGCCTCTAGAATTTCGCCTTCATCGAAATTCAGCCGCCACGGCCGGGATCGAACCCGCGTCCTTCGGGTCAGCAGCCGAGCGCCATAACCACTGAGCCACCACGGCGGGGCGATAGTATAGATGGTGTAGCCGCATCGTTAGCAGCGCTGTCCACTTTGCCGCGCCCAACCAAGAGTAGCATTGCAGTTGAAACCGTCGCGATATTGACTTCGTTGTAGCTTTGAGGAACAAACACTCATGTTAGCACGGTGTTGCCGTAGTGCTAGCGCTGTATTTTGTTTTAACCAACATGCGGCTGCGTTTGTTTTCTTGTGCATTTTTCAATTGTTTTGTTAATCATCCATAAACGGTGTTGTGTGCTGCTAGGAGCGTGCATATAGATGGGTGATACCATGGCTCGCGGACTCCCTTAAAGAGGGAGCCAAACCTCATTTTGGCTATCATAACGTGCCTACTAAAATTGGGATATGGGTGTGCTTGCGCAAATAAGCGATAACATGGGCGTGCTTATGAAAGTATTATTACGACATCGTCCTCCACAGCGTACGTCACCGGGAATCCGCAACTAACGACACAGCTAGGGGCGAAAAAAAACGAAACAAAATGATAAAAAAATTATTGCCCAAGAATGAATTTATTTCGCGTTCTTGCCACTTCGATCCTTATGACTTGGAAGCAGTTCTCTGGTATGAGTAAGCTATTCATTTTAGGGTAAAACTCGGTGTTTCATAATTCTTGCACACTGAACAACTTGCTTAGAAATCCAGTTAAACTCGAATTATACCCGAAAATGCGCCTTCTATGAAAAATAGTTTTTTAATGCAGAGAGATTAACACACCAAGCGAAAATCTGAGGGTTTGTGGTATTTATTGTGGACGGGTGATTTCAGTTAACTGATGATATTGTAGCGGGCCGACGACGAAGAGTTTGCCCCCATGCCACGGATCGAAGACCGACGACGACGACGAAGATCTCTCTCTCAGTCCGCCACCAAGGCAACAACAACAACAACAAGCTCGGAGCTGCTCGCAACTATCCCGGCAGCCGTTAATATTTTCCCTGTAAATACCTTTAAATGTATTCTTCCCTGTTGCATACTTGGTGGAGGTGCGGATTTCGCCAATGCCTACAGCCCTCGACGGAGCTACGCAGCGGACGCCAGCTCAGCCACTTAACCATGCCCCAAGACGCGTCGCTGAAAACGCTGCCAGCCTCGTCATCGGTCGTTCTGGCCCACCGTCGTAACCCTACGACATTTTCCACCATATGCCGTCGACATCGAAGATTGGCTCAACATGTGCGAACGTGTGAGTACGTACAACCGCTGTGACTCGACTCTCATGCTTGCCTATGCCATGTTCTATCACAGCGGCACCGCTCGCGTATGGTGCGAGACACATGAAAATGAACCAACTATCTGGAACACATGCGAGCAAACAGTTTCACAAGCTGTTTGGAAAGCCGCTCGGCCGACAACTTGCCCCCAAGACGGACCTCGCTTCCCGTGCCCAAACGTCGACCGAGTCTTACGGTTCGCATATTCAGGATGTGTTGGTGCTTTGCCACAAGCAAAGTTCGAGACGTTTTGAAAGGTATTGCGGACGACGCTTTCAACTTAGTAGTTTACAAAAATTGGTCAACGGTTGGCAGCATTCTAAAGGAATGTGGGCGCTTCGAGAAAACCAAAAGCCGCCGTATTAGCCCGCAGTTCGCCCACCTCCCCAACACGGCTGCGACATCGTCATGTCAAGATCAGGTGCCCCTACAACCCTCCGCCCAGCTACCCTATATTATGCCACGTTTAACGGCTATCAACCATGACACGTTGTAATTTGAACATAAGCTAAGAATGCGGTTTTTCAAAGCCAGAGGTCGAAAGACGGGCACTTACCAGGCTTCGTATAGGCATAAGTTCATCAAGCACTCCGACGCTAAAGGATGACCTGCTACAAGGCTCATGCGCGTTGAAAACGGTCGCTTTTATGAAAGAGATGTCGTCCAACGGAACGTTCATTCTGCGTTTTCACAGGAGCGTCTCATGCGTGTCACAAAAACTGGGCACGCTGAAAGGAAACGGTTCACACCTACCACGAAAGCACATTTGAGGCCTATAGGTGAGGTGGCCCGGTGAATCTTGCGTAATCACTCCAGCGTACAATAAGGTTATAAATGTGAGGGCTATCGCCAGAGTCATAGGCGAGTGGAGTGTTATGCCGATAAGAACAGATCAGAACCGTAAACAGGAAGGGAGGGGGTGAATTTGTCTAATGATGTGTTGTTATAGAGGCTGATAACAAATACATGTAGCGGCGTTGCTTCTAATTGTGACGTGATGGTGACAACGCCGTGAAAGATCGATGAGCTGACTGAAGTGGTTTCAAAATGCACTTCTTATCGAGCTCATTTGCGCCCAGAAGCACAGAACAAATGAGTGGTGGTGATAGCAACGAGCCTTCTCGGTGGTCTTCGAAGGACTGATCACCGGTGTTCTCGGCAGCGCTCAATGATAAGCTGACAAACAACTTACGAGATAAACCACACAAAGCAACCGCAATAATCTCGGACAACGTAGAAGTGGTTGCGCGTAGCTACTGTCATTCGAGATAAAGCTGGTCGTATATTCGGTGACAAACAAAGCGATAAAGCCGCGCGGCGGCGGCTTTGAGCATGAGCTAAGTCTAAGCTTCGCAACCTTGCTCCCCTCCCAAAGAACCATCGCCGCGATGCTTTACAGCGAAAACAATATCATGGAAAAACAGTTAGAATGCAAAAGTAAAGCGTCAATCAGCGCGCTCAATTAAGGCTTAAGGTGCACAGAATTTTTATTTATTTATTTATTTATTGGTGTATTTCGAATACCGCCAACCTCGAAGGGGTCATTAAAGGAGTGAGTTGGAAAATTAAAAAAAAATACCTACACAACTACAGGGCTTGCGCTGTGCCACTGCGATGCTGTCGCTCCATCGAGAAAGACTTCATTGTCCAGTTCACCTATTCGTCGAATTATCTTGTAAGATCTGGAATAACGCCATAACAGTTTTACACTAAGTCTTTCACTGCGGTTTGGTATACACACCCAGAACCTGTCATAAGACTTGTTATTTGCATCGCGTCGTCTTAGGTTGCAGTGTCGGGTGTCTGAGCGCTGCTGGTCTCTGATATGTACAGTGGTGAGCAGCCTTGTCTAGAGCGCTTGAGCAGTGCGCACTTGGTAACAAAAACCGAAATTAGAGAGCAGCCCCTCATTACAGGGCAAAGTTTTCGCGCCTGCTTTGTTTACGAGGCTATCTGGCGCTACTTCCGTGCAAGCGTTGCAGCTGGACCCTAGAGGCAGCACAAAATCTGGATTTGTTTGCAAGGAAGTGCACCGCCCGAGCGCTCTAGACAAGGCTGCTCACCACAGTACACTGGCGGGCCGTCGGGCTTCTGCACACTGGAGGGAGGCGGTGACGTCGATGTTTTACAGCATGGCGTCGAGTGTGGTCGTTACGTCCCTTACATGGACGAGCCGACAGGGCGTCATCTGGGTGGTCTCCTGCAGAGCGATTTTGTATGCGAACACTACGTGCCGACATCCCAGGTCTTGTGTTCAGCGTCGAAATACATGGCCAGCATGTCTGTGATGGTCTTGTTCAAGCGTTCTGTGAGCAATTTTTCAGCGAATGGTACGCAGTTCTTGTCTGACGGCCGCACAGGGTGGCTTGCGGCAGCTCAGTCGGGAACACTGTTCCTCTGTCTGTGTTGAGCATTCTGCTATTGTGTCGTCTGTGAGAGCTTTAGCTTCGATGCAGCGGGTCAGATAGCCGGCCGCCACTATTATTCATTTGTTTCCGGATGCCGACGTCTGGAAAGGGCCGAGAAGGTCCATACCGATCTGCTGGAATGATCTTTTTGGCGATGGGCTTGACCTGAGAAGCCCTGCTCGCTTGGTCGGTGGTGTATTTCGTCTCTAGCAGCCTCGGAAGGTTTTTACGTAGCTTGCGACTTCTGCGGATTATCGTAGCTAATAGAACTTGTCTTGAATGCTGGGAAGGGTGCGGCTGAGCCTGATGTGCCTGCTGTTGGTTCGTGATAGGAAGCCTGCAGAATTCCTTCTCATAAGCTGTTGGGAACGGCGAGGAAGTTCTCAGCGATGGTCGATGCCATTTTGTAGACAGGTGTAGGACAAGTTACGCTTGAACACCTCTGGGGCTGAAAAAAATGGTCGATTCGCCCAGCTGAGTCAAATGTCAATTAGATGCGCAAGCACTGTGTGACCAATGTTCCACACTGTTTATTTCGGTTTTGCGTTGTTTATCGTGGTTATGCATTGGAATGCATGATTCTGCTATGTGATTAAGGTACACGAGGGAAGCCAACTCTCATGAAACCGGAAATTCCTTCTTTCATATGTCATAACGAGCCCCTCACTTCCCTTCCTTTTGGGCCGCCGTGGTGACTCAGAGGTTGTGGCGCTCGGCTGCTGACCGGAGAGAGGCGGGTGAGATCCAGGCCGTCGCGGTCGAATTTTGATGGAGGCGAAATTCCAGAGGTCCGTGAACTGTGCGATGTCAGTGCAGGTTAAAGAACCCCAGGCGGTCGAAATTTCCGGAGCCCTTCACTACGGCGTCCCTCCTAGCCAGAGTCGCTTCGGGACGTTAAACTCCCATACACCCTAAACCATGAAGTTCCCTTCCTTCGTCTACTCTGTTATTAAAGTGGTATATCAAGTATATTCTGCGTGATGTGTGTGTTTGCATGGCATAGATAAATCCCATTACATACATGACACGATGCTTATTACAGCCAGCCGCCGCGGTGGCTCAGTGGTTATGATGCTCGGCTGCTGACCCGAAAGACGCGGGTTCGATCCCGGCCGCGGCGGTTGAATTTCTTTGGAGGAGAAATTCTAGAGGCCCGTGTACTGTGCGATGTCAGTGCACGTTAATGAACACCAGGTGGTCAAAATCTCCGGAGCCCTCCACTACGACGTCTCTCATAGCCTTAGTCGCTTTGGGACGTTAAACGCCATAAACCAAACCAAACCTTATTACAGCCGTCCAATGCACGAATACCAATCATAATCACACTTAAGGCTACAAAGACAGTCGTGTGATCCCTAGAGTAAGTTAGACTGCTGCAGCGCTGGCTCAGCGGTTATGGTGCTCGGCTGCTGACCCTGTAGAGGCGGGTTAAATCCTGGTCGCGGCGATCCCATTTTAGTGGAGGCGAAATACTAGAGGCCTGTGTACTGAGCGATGTCAGTGCACGTTAAAGAACCTCAGGCGGTATAAATTTTCTAGAGCCCTCCACTAGAGCGTTCCTCATAGCCCCTGTCACTTAAGGACATCAAACACCGTAAACGAGAAACCATAAAGTAGTCAGACAGACATCAAGCATTCTAAATCAGAGGTTCTGCCCGAAACACTATGCAACTTTTCCGCGGGTTGCCGCCTGCCAACTTGCCAGAAGGACCAGAGTGGCAACGGCGAAACCCATGAACGGGATGAAGGGTGCTAGCGCTTTGAAAGCCCTGTCCTGTAGGCACTCGATGAGATGCTGTAGGTCGTATTCCGAGCGTTGCTTATGGGAGTCAGTGGTGCATATCGATCCCAGAAAAACTGGAGGGGACGCTTAAGATCCGCCTTAAGGATATGACGTGATAGCACTGATGGGTTGATGCCTATACCGGGTGTCCCAGCTAAATGTAACCAAACTTTTAAAAAAGGCGAAGTGTCCTAGTATGCAGTGAAACCAACTCAGGGTTGTTCATAGTCACGTGGCCTAGTCTTGAGTATTTTTTCGCTCTTTAAAGTTAATTACCTAATTTTAATTAGCTAACTTTTTAATTATTGACTTAAGGAAGAAAGTGTCAAAGAAGAAGTTTTAGATCGCCTCGAAAAACCGCTAGTAGTGCTGTTTCCGTCAAGTTACGATTTACGGAGCACCATTTATTGGCCTTAAAAGAAAGTTGTCACGTGACCAGCTGCTCGCTCACTTCTCTGTCCCAATGTGCACCCAAAGTCTCATCGAAGAGAGGACTTAAGAAAAATTGGATTTATTCTTTAAGGCGCGTCTTGAGACGTTGAAGTGGCACGGTTGTCATGAGGAAGCTTTTTATTATTGTGTGAGTTGTGGTTAAAGGCCGGTAAAAAAACTACTTTACGTAAATATTACTTTGCTGCAAATGTCCCAGTAAGCTGTTTCTCAAAGTGATCTACAACTTTTCCATTTACACTTTGTTCCTCAAGTCAATAATTAAAAAATAGTTAATTAAGCTTAACTAATTATTCAACCTTGAAAAACCAAAAAAGCACTGCAGACTAGGTCACGCGACTCTAAACAACCCTCATTTCGTTTCATACGGCTAGGACACCCCGTGTTTTTTAAAAGCTGGGTTACATTTAGACACCTGGTATATGAGGAATTGGTAATTCTACTCTTAGCATTCAGAGATCCCTGGGAGTCTTCATTACCCTCTCGGCTCAGCGGTGAAGCGACGCTCCACTGCCCTGTGATGGCGGGTGCTGCCACCGGTGGGGTTTGCGCGACCCAGGTTCTTCTTCCCAAGCAACCTCTCGCGGGCAGTAATTAATTTCAGCGCCACGTGCCACGGTGTTCTTTTTTCTTATAATCCGGTGGGCATGTTGTGATGATGCTACAGGTCACGTGACCTAGGTGGCCCACCAAAGCCGCGATGCTTCAAACGGTCACCAACGCCACGCCGGATAATTTTTTCCGACATGGAGATACTACCATTCTAAGTTTAGGCGCCTTGTCGAAAGGGGCTCGCGATAAGCAATCACTTCGGTGTGCTTGCGCCCAGATTTGTAGACGACAGCGATGTCAAACTCCTGCAGGCGCTGGCTCCATTGAGCAAGGCGGCCGGAGGGGTCCTTTAAAGGAAACCGGCAAGCCAGCAGTCGATGGTCATCGCTGACCACCTTTAATGGTCGTCCGTTAAGGTGGACATTGAATTTCGACGTAGCCAAGCTCAGATGATAGTGAAGCACTCCTTCTCGGTTGTCGATTAGTTAGCCTTGGTCTTCTTGAAGTCCGAGGTAGAGATAACTGAGCTTTGATCTTCCGGACGACGGTTGCAAACGCCTTCGGGAATTTGAAAGAATTAAACATTGCCAAGAAAGCTTCACAGTTTTCGTACCACGTGCTCTCAGGTCCCACCAGGGCGGAAAAAGTGTAGCCTAATTTAGTACGGTCCTCCCAGTTATTGAACATGGCCACTTTTTCAAACTGGTCGACCCAATCACAGAGATCTTCGCCTGGTGAGCCGTTGATGGCTGCCGCCAGTCCTGGTTGGTGCACAATAACGGAGGCTCCTGAAGTCGTTAGGGTTGACGTCGTACGTGACCGCGTGTAAGTGCGGTCCCGTAGTGGCTTGTGTTCAGGTGAAAGCCTCCGGCGACGGTTGGTCTTTCACAGTGCGTTTTTTAGCGGGGCGGTTTCTGTGGCTTTCCCTGTGTATGCTTCAGTGGCTCACAGAGGGTGCGGGCGCCAAAGACATTCTTTACTAGAAGAACTCTGTCTGGGCTAGTTGGTACATGAGAATCACACAAGAAGACGGCGCGACAGACACCGTTGTCTTTGGGACATACGCCAGGCGCCGGTCCTGTCGTATTGTGTGCCTCCTTTGCCTTCGTCTGTCGCGCCGTCTTCTTGTGTAACATTCATTACCCAGCACTTCCACCAGACGTCACGGGGGTGGGGGTGACAACGACGCGGACGATGGATGAGCGGACTGAACTGGTTCCTAAATGAATTCTTCAATTGGCTTACTTGAGCCCATAAACACTCAACTGATCGGTGGGGGTGATAGTAACCAGCGTGCTAGGCGGTTGCGGCGTGCAAGTTTAAAACTTACAAAGAACGTTCGAGATAAAGCACTAAAAACAGCCCCAACAATCTCGAACAAAGGAGGAGAGGCTGCGCATGGCTGCGACCATTCGAGCTAAAGCTGGTCGCATCTCGTATCGCAAAGTGATAAAGCATGAGGATGAACAAACAGTCAGAGCGCAGTGTCTACGGTCCTTCAATCTGATGTTTTATTTTTTCTGGGACTCAGGGGACTCGAGCTCAAATTCGGACGCAAATCGGATTCAACGAAAACGACCATAAAATTTTTGTTTCGCAGAATTCTTTTTTTTTGTAGGAAAAAGCACCTTAGTATTAGCACTCATTTTCGTATGGGACATAAAATGACCTGCTTATGCGGAATATTTTCAGTAACAATGTATAAATAAAAAGTTCATTCACTAAAATCGGTTTATGAAATCATAAGTTTGCTGTTTCTTCTGCAGTTATTTTGTCGCGTACATTACCATACTCTCGCCTAAATTCCGTTATGTACGCGAGAAAATAATTGTAACAAAACTAAAAAAAATTATATTATTTAAGTACACGCACGTTTCATTTACGCCTTGTTTAACAAAACAATGCGCGAAAAATAAATAATTTTATGTCCCGCACATGAAGAAGACCCAATAGTAAAGTGCCTTTTGATGCAAAATATGACGCGAAAAAAGCTATGTTGTGGAACATTTTTCTAAATAGCTAGATTTGTACGTGAATTTGAGCGCGAAAGCTATCACCCGATTTTTACTTTTTCAGGAAATATTAACCCGAAAATGAAGGGCACTAGACATGCACACGGTACATGCATTTGCTATCAGCCTCCGGTGAAACACCGTCAAAGCAGCTGTAAAATAATGAAATAGAAGGCATATTCTCTGCAACTTAGGCTGCAAAAAGGCACATTACCATTAAGCTTAGGGGGGGGGGGGGGGGTTCTTTTAGCTATACAGTGCTTCGCGCGAAGGCAACCAGCTGCCGTATCTTGGATAGTGAAGAATGTATGAAATCAGGTGCTAGAGGAGTGGCGTTTAAAAGTGGCCGCAATGCAGTAGCGATAGGCTTTGAATGAAAAAAACTGCAACACCACTTTTAGCCTAATGGCCAATTTTATGCGTGCCGAACAAAAACCACATCTGAATATAATTCTTCACTTTTCCTCAAACATTACCTACACGTTCTACTTCTACTGCTGACTGCAGTACCTGCGTGCTCTTTCGCAGTTTTGTACATGCGTGCACCGACCTCTCCGGTGTGCCCGAGGCACATGGACGCAATTAAACGGCAGGACGATCGCCATCTTGTTTAAGCGCCTCTGTTCTGATTGTTTCGTTTAGAGGGAGAGAGAGAGAGAGAGAGAGAGAGAACAGTTTGTTTGCAGCTTTTGTGTCAGCCGCTAAATTGGCAGCGAGCTTGCCGTACGAAGGCCAGCTGGTCTTGCAGTTGATCCGAGGCGCGCCAAGTACTCCATCCACTAGGGGCTGGGTATGGGTAATTTGTTGACTGTATGGCTGATGGGTATTCAAACAGGCAGTGGGAGAAGTTTGCGTAGTGTTCTGGGCAGTTAGGACATGGAGGTACATATATGCCTGACGGTGAATATGTATCTCACATATATGCATATATGATGGCATATATATGCCCCAGGCGATGTATAAACGATGTTATGCTGAATTTTGCGTAGGAGGCGATTAGACGAGGTGGAGAGTGCGGGGTGGTGTGCTGTATTTATTTTTTTTATTCTCTCGAATGTTTTCGCAGTGTATGTTGATTTACTTCCGCTCATAAAGCTTCATTCACATAGGAAGGGGGGGGGGGGGGGGAGGTCCGCAAAGTTGCAATTTTTTTTTGGGCTCGCTGGTGCGGGTCGAAAAACGCGGATTCCGTCTCAACATTACGACCTTTCTCGAGGCAACCCTCGAAGAAAAGAAACGCTTTGACAATTTCCCTTTCGAGCCTAATACCAAACATTCACTTATGATAAAATTGTAAAAGAAAGCTTTATTAAAAATAATTAATGTCAACGATGAGGAGAGCATTGCGGTTATGAAATCTACATCTAGACACCGTATAGCGGCATCGCCATTGCTCCATGGCAGGATTTACGTTTCCGGCCCGACGTTAGTCAAAACTAATGGCAAACCTCGTCTTCCCGACATTCCCGCGGTATTAAATAAAGTGCTATTTAAGAAACCAGCATAGACGGTGCAACCAGTTTTCTTTGTCAATTTTCAGAAACTGCGGTGTCGCCTAATTTAATTTATTCCATGAGCAGCAGCCTATAGCTGCTCAGTGCGATCGTACCAGTCTTGACGAAAATCCGAATCGCACCACGAATAGCTTCGGTCACTGCAGGGCGTTCAAGTTCTGCTGAAACCGATACCTAAAAAAAAAAAAAAGGTTCATTGTAGCTGACAGCTTTGTTGGGGTCGATCTTGTGGGTTTGTCTTTTGATGCGCAGGTGGCAGGTAGCCGCCTGTGCTGCCGCTCATAACGTCTGACAGAGGTGAGCTGACAATCACTAATGATAGCGAAAGAAAGAGATTAAATGTATCCAATTACAGGCTTTGTAGCGTGTTCCAGTGCCCTATAACAAGGGGGACACACGGAGCGGCGTTCTATCTTTCCTGCGGTTGGAGAGGCGACGGGGCTATTAAGAGGACCGGTTCACCGCCATACTGCAAGTCTACGCCACGGGGATCCCGACCCCCCACTTCTGTCACGGCATGAAGCTCATCGCAGTGCTTCTGCTTGTCTCCACAGGCCCCCTTTTCGACCATGGAGCATGGGCTTCCGATGGGTAAGCCAGCTCAGCTAAAGACAAACGCATTTTAAAACTAAAAAAAAAAAAGCAAATGGGTTACTCCCAAACGGAAAGCTTTTTTAATATATTCAGGTGGCACAATTCCTAAACCATGTCTGAAGCACTTTTCTTTCGCGTAAAATAAAACTGTACAACTGAGAGAGAAAGATCTTTATTGCGACGCCGCACACATATAAAAAATATCTGGACAAAGCATTTTTGAGTGGGAAAACCATTCATGAACGCAATTTTTTCATATAATGTAGGTTTCCACTATAACAGTCAGTATATCCGCAGATAACCCGACGGCAGCCTTTTCTTTCTATTAACGTTTTTGCTATTGTCAAAAGCGTTCCCCTTTTATTTTATATGGCAGTCTTCACTATTCGATGCGATCGATGGAAACATTTTAGAAGAAAGATTTTGCTACTTGTCATGAGAATGGACAATTACCTTCGATATTTTCTTAACGGCACCTTATAATTTTTCAGTTTTCAAAATTTTCGCTCCGAGAATGTTGACGATTGAAAAAAATAACTCAATTTAGCTGTCAAGCTGGTTAATGAAATTGTAATAGCTAACTTTTAACCTATAAATTTACGCACCTGGTAGGAATTAGAAATTTTAGCAGTCGTTTAGAGACAACTATATCAGCTTTAAAAATTTCGTAAACGTTACTATGCTCGAACTGGAGCAGGCAGAAGCGGCGAGACTCGGCTCAGGAGAGACATAGTTTACGTGACACGTGCTGAAAGCAGCGCTTATGGCAAATTGTGCATAAATTGGGCACATTGAATAGCGCTACAGCGCATAGTGTTCTCCTTTTAAAAATTTCAAAAGCAGATATGACTGCTGCTAACTCTTCGCTACAAATTTCTGGTTACAACCAACCGCCCAACTGCTGTAGTTAAAAAAACAAATTATTAGACTTTAGTTAAGCAGCTTAGTAGTTTGCCTGATTCTCCTGTGTTCTGAGATCCACCATCACTGGTATTACAATGCCGCGAAAGCCGCCTTTATACCTGAAGAAGCCTACTTAAAAAAATTATTGGCAGGCTCCTCTCAAACAAACGGTATGCGTAACACGTAAGGAAATGTCGATCCAAAAAAAGAAAGAACAATAAACAGAGTCAAGTTGGGCCAGTATGGTTACTTTATACGCAGATACTCGCACAAATGAACAAAAGGGAATCCATATGAACACTGCGAGCGCTGGTGTTCTTTTTCTGCCCCATTTACTTATGGCATTATTTTAATCAAAGAGCATAATTTGGAGATTTAAGCATCCAGTGCCAGTGAAGTCTGAAACTGGTGTTCTTAGCCGACGACCTAAGAAAGACGGTTTATCGTCACACCCATCGAGGCATGTCCAGTCGAAGGATCTCTGTCAGAGAAGTTGGGAAAGTGGAACTTTGCACGAAGTGTGCCTCACAAAGCGAAAAAACGTGTGTTTGAAAAAGGCGTTCGCTGTCGAGAAAAATAATAACATACATTGCCTTGTTCTGCAGCACAGCGGTCACTCATTTTGGCATCAGGTATCGGGGCTCTTAACAGAATAAGGGACAATGACTCTATTCACTGCCAGCAGTGCGTCTAAGTTTTTCTGCTGTTATAGCAGAAAAAATATCCAAAATAAAATCCCAAATCCAAATATCCAAAATCCAAATCAAAGTCCAAAATGAAAATATCCAAAATAAAATCCCAAAAATAAACAAGGCACATGAGACACCTCAGAATGCTATGAATGAAAACCGCTGAGAAAGATGAATGCGCTTTTAAACCCCGTGCCACATTGTCATGCTATATTTCGTGTTCGCGCAGGCCTCCTGCAGCGGAAGGCTCGACCGCGGACTCCGGAGCCAGCAGCGACGACTTAGGTGAGGCAGAAACCGTAAACCATCAACAGTTCAATTATTCTCCAGTCTTTGCGTTTGCAACCAGTCCAATTGTCGCTAAAGACAAGGGCTCTTAGAAAATATTGCGAAAGTGTCCACGCTGGTGCCACCAAAGTTGTAAGATCTCTTTCGCGATTCACGGGTCAAATTGGAGCACAAGTGACAATCTGTCTAAGCGCCACTCTGACTGACGGCTGCATCGCTTTTCGTCTTTCGAACGGGACAAGGGGCAGAAAATACGCATAGAAAAAAAAGATATTTTTAAGAATCATAAATGTCCAATAACCCAGATATGTCACCTTTTTTTTTACCACCCCGCTTGACCCGTAAAAATCGAAATAAAGGTGTTCGCAGGCAGTGTAAGGGGGGATTGAAGTTCAGTGCATTGGACGTCAAAATGAAAAATCATTCAGAGTTTGAACTATATTACACAGTTCCTGCTCTATTTTACAGCAAGTCCAAATACACGCATGTAATTTTTTAAAGGAACACTGAGGAATAATTAATGCAATTTTTGTTCTTAATGAAAATCGTGTTTTTAGCTTTCGCTGACTATGTTGGTGTTTGTCCGGCAGAAAGAGATGCTTTTATTGCTAAGAAATGTTCAGGAAAAAAATTGTAGTAATTTGATTAAAATCTTTGACGTCGAAGCGAAAAAGACTACGTAATCAAGAAACTGAAGGAAATGGCGTTGTAACCTAAAGTATAAGATCCGCACCCAAAAAAATTGCGTTGATTCACGCAGTTCACTTTCTAAATTGTCCTATGATTTAAGCTTATGCATTTCATTTTTCCCCTTTCCTACTATATAAAATATCCATGATGGTATAAGTAGAATTATTGTCGTTAGAATGCGGTAAACTATTAATACAAGTTAATTCAAGTTTCTCCTCGGTGTTACGTGTTTCAAAAGATTATTCTTTGTGTGCGTTGAGGTTTCACCGGTAAAGTTCGAAATGCCATTATCCTCCCTTGCGAGGTGACAACTGAAGATATGCAATAATACTGAGCAGTTTATACACATTGGACTAACATTTTTTATTGCGCCTGCAAAATTACTTATCATGACATTATCATTGTCGACCTCTTTGTCACTTAGCAGGCTCCACACATGATTGTTGAACTTATTCCAGAGAAGAGCTTCATTCGCCAAGCAAGTGGCAGGGGGATCTTTTAAAGGGAATATGGATAATTCCTTCTTTGATGTGGCTTACACTTCGAACAAACATATTGGCAAGTGCAAGATTGCTTTTCAAGCACTATGATCACAAAGATTTTGCACGCGTCGAATGCGTCAAAACAAACCAAGTTTTCCCCGTTTCGGTGTCAGGTTACATGTATTGCCTGTATGCGCAATCTTGATGCCAAAAGAAAACAGCTCTGTAAACCTGCGCATCACGCACTCATGCCCCTCACAATAAGTTTCTATAGCCTGCACTTACCGGCACTCGTAAACTATGGTTCATTAAAGTAAAGCAAAATGCACTGCTGAAAAGCACCAATGATCTTAGGATAGCGTTCGCAGTATCGCTAAGTAGGCGCGATATACCAATGGCCACGAGGAAGACACTCATCTTTTACTGTGCCAAATTCTGTCAAAGCCTTGCACGGACGGGACTCAACAAAGCTTGAGACAGGTATATAATATTTATGGCTCACAGTACTTTTGTGTGTACACGAAGAAAGTGATCGAAAACAGTGTAGTATTATAAAGATTATTTGACATCAAAGTGGCAGTGCAGACAGCCCTGCTGGGCGTGTGGCCATGACGATGACAATGTAGCTCATCTTTTACTGGAATGTCCAGAACATGAAAATTAGAGGACACGATTGAAGAGGAACTTGACAGCTCTTGCTAAAAGGCCTGAGAATTTTCAAACGCTATTGGGCCCATGGCCAACGCATGCGCTACAAGAACGAGCAATCATTTCACAGCGATCATTTCTCGTGGACAGCGACGTCCTTAGAAATTACATGTTAACTGAACTGAATTAGGTTTGTTGGTTTGCCTGGTTTTAAACGCCCCAAAGTGGCTCAGGCTACGAGGGGCGTCGTAGTAGAGGGCTGCGGTTAATTTCGATCCCATAGGTTTATTTAACGTGCATCGACATCGCACAGTACGCGAGTCTCTAGCTTCTCGCCTCCGTTAAAATGTAACCACCGCGGCTGGGATCGAACACGCGTCTTTCGGGTCAGCAACCTAGCACCACAACCAGTGAGACACCGCAGCGGCTTTGAATTGGATCATTAGTGGCTGGAGTCACTATCACTTTTCATCGGCGTTTTCGCTGTAATTATAGTTTTCACTTCCCCGTGTTTACGTCCGCATTTAATGTCTGCAATAATTATCTGAAAACCAATTTGACTGCAATTACGTCTATGTCCAGCGTCAATGTCACGCGAAAACAATGTGTCGGCTATTACGTCCTATGTCGTTGCTTATGTCTGCACAACAATCACTACGATAAACAAGCAGTTACTTTAGTTTGCCTATTTTAGAAAAAGAAATTAGCGTCTCATTAGGCGTCACTTTGTGACATTGAAATGTTAGCATGGTATAGTATAATGGCCAAAATCGCGTATGGGTTATGAGAGACGCCTTACCGTAGTCCTTCGGATTTATTACGGCCGTGTGGAGTTTTTTGAAGAGTCCTGAGATCGCACGGAACACTCCTGCTTTTATATTTCGCCTCTGTCGCTATGCGGCTACCCCTATGTAACCTTGGACCTTGCAGCTTTGAGTGAACACAAGAAGGGTAATGATGAATCCTTCCCTGAGTTATTTCGACGGCGGTATGTTGAATACGTTGTCATAGAGACATGAAACATTTACTGGTTATCTAGTTAGTAAACGCAAGGAGAAAAAATAATAATGAATGCACTGAATTGCAAAGAGTGTTCCTATACATCTGACAATAGGAGTTGAGATTTCAAACCTCCATACAATAAGGTCTTCTCACGCTGGAAAACATTCGTCAACAACGCTAAAGTATTTGTATAACCCCATATGCCTCGAGAAAATGACTCTGCACAAGTCATGCAATTAACCTTCCGTCTCCCGCAGGAGAACCACTCTTCCTGACGCCGCTCATAAAAGCGGGCAAGCTGGACGAAGCCAAGTCGCTCAGCAAGGTGGGCCCCATTGGCGCCGACTCCGAAGTGCCCAGCTACGCGGGATACATAACGGTCAACCCGCAGTTCAACAGCAACCTCTTCTTCTGGTTCGTGCCATCCATGGTGAGTTGTCTTTGCTTCTTCGTAGGGAGAGGTCCACATTGAGTGATTTATAAGGTGCGCTGAGAAGCGAGGGTTAGCAATGGACATGAAAGTTGTTTACGTTCATTAAGCACAGAGTCTAGCGCTGAAATGCTAGTCTCAACCCTGCTTTTTGGGCAACATCAAGGCTGGCACTCATGTGCAGGGTGATGAATTGATAAGAAAAACTGCATTCATCAAATTTTAGCCCTAGTACAGATAGTAAATAAAGTTTTCAAAATCTCAGTCTCAGGGAATTAAAGGTGATCGGTGCGGGCAAGAAAACATAAGAATGCCGACTTCATATTATCTGCGTAGCATATACTGTGCCTGGGGCTCTAGAGGCCTCTTATCTTGGACGACTGTTTACTTGTCAGTTGACTTCCGTATCGGCACACTAGTAGTAAAAGACCTCTCGAGAAGCTGAGAAAGGTGCCGAAGGTACAGTAGTTATACGATTCATGGCAAGGTTGTTACGCTGCTAGGTTGTGGACCTCTGGGCCAATAGAAACCCTGATTCCCACGACGTAAAAGGCAAGCGCTACTGCAGGGCATGTTAAATTCCCTGAGCGCAACCTGTCAGCGCTTTCACATTCACAGCAAGTTGAAGCGTACGTGAAAAGTGTACAGTTAGACAGGTTGTCGTCATTGTCAGTGGGGCGTGCTCGTCGAAACACCGCTATATACTTTGTGTCGATGCGGTTCGAAGAACACAGACACTCGCGAGACGTGGAGGCAGGCGAGAAATGTGAAGCGGTGCAACGAACTTCGAAGCCCTGTGCAGATGTTGGGAATGCCGGTTCATACAAGCATGGCACTGGTAGTACAGCTGAGAGCTTGGAAAGGGCAGGTTGACGTGAAATGCTGGCAGCGTTTGGTGGCAGTAAACGCTGCGAAGAATATTTAAAAAACTTGTCCCAAAATTCATTCTTTTCTAGAAGGCATGTATAAATAGTTTTGTTTATTTATTTACTTACTTTATACTACAGATCTTTATGGTCCAAGCTGGAAGGGCAAGAACACAATATAAAGAAGTAATGGTTACGTTGCTTTGTACAAAACAGCACATTTTGCAATTAAAAAAATAATCGTAAATGAGAACACATAGATATAAAACATTTTGGACACGTGTTCGGCGGCTCTGAAAAAATCCCAGAATGGATGTCATAAGAGCACTCTCTCACAATGATTAAAAATACAACTAATGGCCTGTTTGAAGTTCTCATACGTGAAAAATTTTTCTGAGTGGAACTTTCGTTCACAGACCATTTTTGGAAAAGTAATGTAAATTTGTGGCAGTTTCAATTTGCGAAGTGAGGAGCGAAGCAATAGTTTGTGTGTGTGTGTGTGTCACCTACAGAAGTGCTGCTGAGATGCCAAGTTTTCCATGAATCGAGGAGGTCCAAAACTCTATGCTTGCTAACTTTCCTCAGGCACAGAGAGGTTTTATTTGGTACGATTTCAGAAGGAGAGATGAAAATCAGAACTCCTGCATTTGCTATAGATGAAGTGAATAGTGCGCATTTAACTTTTTATACCTACCACGGAGTAGTGTCGGCGGTTTGAATGGTCAGCCGCGGTTAAGCGGAGGAAGATATATTAACCCTTCTAATTCAACCCCATACTTAGCACGAACCTCGTCCGAGACGGCGATTGCGTCAGTTGAAGGTTCGCCCTCTACGCGTTGTCCTCGGCGCCGCTCTTCTTGCCCCGCCGCGGTGGCTCAGTGGTTACGGCGCTCGGCTGCTGGCCCGAAAGACGCGGGTTCGATCCCAGTCGCGGCGGCTGAATTTCGATGATGGCGAAATTCTAGAGGCCCGTGTACTGTGCGATGTCAGTGCACGTTAAAGAACCCCAGGTGGTCGAAATTTCCGGAGCCCTCCACTACGGCTTCCCTCATAGCCTGAGTCGCTGTGGGACGTTAAACCCCATAAACCAAACCATAAACCAAACCTATCGGCTTCTCACTCGACAGCAAGCACAACTGGGTCATGTCAACGCGAGCCTCGCGAACACGACGATGGTCCCGCGCATCACGCATAGCACTGCAGCATCCTAGCAGCTGCGCCATCCTTGCCCGCTGGTTTTTCGGTTCGTTATTTTGTTTCTACGGCCACCCACAGAAGTAATCTTGAGTGAACTTCCTATCGCTGAGCGCTTCGCTTCCGAGCTTTAGCCGCTCGGGGGGAGAGAGAAACACAGAAATGATCAGATTGGCTAACGTAGCTGATTGCCTTTGCGGCTCCGATAGCAAGCGCCGGGCGGCATCGCTGCTCGCGCTCGAGATTGAAATCATTCTAACTCTCTCTGTGCAGCTGCATCGCTTCATTTTCTCCCCTTTCTGGTCTTCCTTGTTCCTTGGCCATCCTTATTGCTTGCTTGTTTCTCTCGCCTTTCTCTCTTGGTCACTATTTTTTATCTCTTCTTCTAACCTCTCTGTTGGCAACGGCGGCCCCCACTCCATTTTCTCCCCTCAGTTCCTTGGTTCTTTCTCTCATCGCTGTCCCTACATTCATTATCTCATCTTTCTCTCCGGACCGCTTCGATCGATGACCTTGGAAGGGCTACATCCACGTGACGGATCAGGGTGTGCTCTGTATAGCGGCCCATGCCATGAAAAAAAGCCCTCTCGGGACTCGTGCACGCTGAATGTGCCAAGAAGTTACATGGAGGAGCCATTGTAAGGTGTTTTGCTGATGGTCATTATCGACACATGCTGTTAAATAAAGAAAGAGGCAAGAAGGGCTTACCTTGAATACAGGCCGAAATAACAAACAAAAGCAACAGCGATTGACAGGATGCATCTTGCGAATGTTTTCTCACTCACAGAGCGATCCTGAGAATGCCCCCGTGGTGCTGTGGTTGCAAGGCGGGCCCGGCACGACCTCGATGATGGGTTTCTTCAACGAAAACGGTCCCTACTACCTGTCGGTGGACGGAAACAAGGCCATGTTCCGTGAGCTCACTTGGGCGCAGCGCTACTCGATGCTGTACGTGGACCAACCCGTTGGCACGGGCTACAGTTTCACTGAAGACGACGCAGGCTACGCGCGCAACCAGACCGACGTCGGCCGTGACATGCTGGAATTCCTGCAGCAGTTCTTCACGTTGTTCGAAGGGCTGAACGAGAACGAGTTCTACCTCACAGGAGAATCCTACGCCGGTATACGATGCCTTTGAAATGCATCTTTTACTAAAGGTTACATGACGTTGTGTAACACTGGGAGATTTATCACTGGAATTTATTTACTTTTTGCGAATGAAGAAAAGCAGGTCGTTTTTTAACAAGTGCTGGCTCGTGAGTTGCGGCACATGTATTGGAACATGTGATCTCTTTGAACTTGCATGTTCTTTACAAAGCAAAGATAGAATAAGTTTTACTTGACAGGAGAGCCCTACAGCGATACTGGGCGCAGTTACTTTGCGTTTGCTTTTTTTCCTTGCTGTGGGGTTACAAGAAAGTGTACTATAATGTTTTAAAGTTGTCCAGCTTTTCTGAACAGTGACCTTGCATTTTCGTTCACGCTGTCGTGCTTTCTTCTTCATTATTGAGAACTGCATCGAGTGCGGATGTTTGAGCTTATGGAACAAATACGATTTATAGAAAGCACATAAACCAAGACACATCAGGGAAAACAATTATGTTTAATGCCAGAAACTTCAGCCTATACTCACCAGGAAATATTTCTAGAGTCAATTGTTCTGCAGGAATCTCTATGCTGTTAAAACGTGCCGATTTCCGGCTGAAAGCGTACTAGAAAGTTATTGTTTTTTTTGTTTTATGCTTCGAACATGCAGGAAAGTACGTTCCTACAGTGGGAGCAGCCTTACACGAGAACGCCGAATCTATGCGTGTCAAGATCAACTTCCAGGGCATTGCATATGGGAATGGCTTGACGGATCCGGTCAACATGATTGGCTTCGGCGACGTGATCTATGCACTTGGCCTGATCGACCGCAACACCGCCGACTACATGATGCGCGTGAGCCGTGAGGCGGAACTGCTTACCCATGCCGGCCGAACGAGAGAAGCCCTCTACATCATCGACAGGTTGTTCTTCGGAATCACATACGGCAAAGACACGTTCTTCAGGAACATCACCGGCTACACGTACTACTACAACTACCTGTCCAACACAGAACCAGCGGGAAACAGAGCGTACAAGGTGTTCCTCCAGAAGCCAGAAGTCCGGCGTGCGCTGCATGTCGGTCAGACACCAATGAGCACAGAGCGCGATGTCGTGGCCGGGCACTTTGCCGACGACTTTATGCGTTCGGCCGTGCCCCAGCTCACCGTTGTCCTGGAAAATGGCTACAAGGTGCTCATCTACAGCGGCCCTCTGGACATATGCGTGCCCACAACGCAGTCCGAGCAATTCCTGTCCCGCATGGCTTGGTCGCACGCCGCCCGCTGGTTCCACGCACCCCAGAAAATGTGGTGGAGCCCTGACGGGAAGGAACTGTACGGCTACAAGAAAACCGTCGAGAACTTAAGCTTTGTGGTCGTACGCAACGGCGGCCATGAGTTGCCCTACGATCAGCCCAAGCCGATGTTCGACCTCATCACTGCCTTCGTCGACGGCACAGGCCCCTTCGCCGAAGAGTCTGTATCTCCTCAGTAGATGCGTTTTGCAGGCAGTTACGGAAGGGTGGTTTCAGAACATCTTTCCTTTCCATTTGCCCAATAAAGCAAAAAGGAAGGGTTCAGATGCATTGTTTTCGATGAAGAGAAGGAGAGAGAGGAGAAAATATTCTTTTCCGGAAAATAAAATGGTTGAGTCAGTATCGGGGTGCCTGCCCGTTAGGCAGCGTGTTAGCAAAGGCGGTGAACATTACTGCCTGCCAAGTTTGCGAGGCCTGCAGTAGGTATAACAGTTTGGTCAAATTTTTTACGGGAATCCTCCAAGGTTGATAAGATTTCTAATAATGAAGTGTATTACTCATTGACAACCACCGAAGCGCAGCCAAAAGGCTATAAAGCTCAGTTTGTAGAGCGACTGTTCCGGTGAAGCTTTGGTCCCTGGTTCGAACTCCGCACCAGGAAGAATTTTTCTTTAACTAGGATGATATTGAAAAAGTTTTATAGCACTTCTTTGTAGCTGTATAGCTGCGCTTGGATGGATGCCAGTAAGTGATATACTCTCTTATTAGGGAATACAGCAAAGATTTGTTGCAGCTCGATAATAAACGGAGAGGAAATGAATTGCGTGATTCTCCAACTGCTCCGATTTCTAACCGCCGCTGCTCTGACCAGGTACTGTAGCTACTGTCAGGAGAAACGTCACTGAATCAATGTGACAGGATGCTGTTTCCTGATTATGAGTAACCAGAAATCAGTTTGGTCAAACAATAGAAACATTTTCGCCACCGTTTTTGTTCAGGTCCTAGGCCACTGATCATTTCAACTGTGAACTTTATACCTGACAGCTACCTGGAGAACAGACGGAAGAATTCATTCCATTTATCATGACATACTAAAAAATTCCGGTGGCACTTTGACGATCTAACGTGCGCGAGGCGAAAGCTTTTCCGCGCAACTTTGGCTGCACGGTCGTAGGCACACACGAGGCGGCTATGGGGCGACTTGGATCGGCTCTTCATGACAAATTAGTCATGACACATGACTAACTACTTATGGCTAACTAGTAATGATTGGTTAATGACTAACTAGTCATCATTGGTTAATGACTAACTGATCATGACTAACCAGTCAATAATAACCAGTCATGACTAACTGATCATGACTAACCAGTCAATAATAACCAGTGATGACTAACCAGTCATTACTGGTTAATTAACTAGTCAGGACTAAGTAGTCATGACTGGTTAATGACTAGTTAGTCATGACCTGTGACTGCTTAATGACTAACCAGTTATGACTAATCAGTCAGAACTAACTAGTCACGGCTGGTTAATGACTAACTAGACATGACTGGTTAATAACTTGTTAGTCATGACTTGTGACGTAATGACTAGTTACGACTTTCACTTCAGATGTAACGTACGGACAGACAGTCATGGCCGCGATTATGAGCGCCTAAAGGCTTTCGCCTTAATATTTTCTTAGGTTTGGCAATCACCACTTCTAGAAATGGTGCTTCCATGCAGGTACTTTTGGAGCGTATCTAGGTAACACCGGCGCTCCAAAGTATTTACGACCGAAGTGGTAGCCTCGAAAAATACGTGAAGCGTTAAGGAAGCGTCGTTGGCAGCAGTGTGAAGAAAACTGGGACTCTACTGCATGAAGGAGTGCTGAAATGTATTTTCTGCAATAGGATAATCCAAGTTCAGCATGGAGTAGTCTGCAACTTTTTGGTGTTTTCAGCAAATAGCTAAGTACTACCCAGGTAGTACCGAAAAGTTACAGAAGTGTAACCATATTGCGTCGTAATGAAACGACAATACATTTTTAACGCTGCAGCGTTAAGGGTCCCGTTCAGTGGAAAAGGCGTTGCCGTTCCGCCGGCGTCCGGCGTTGTTGTTGGGTCGCAAAACTCTGGACTGGTCGAACTTGTTTAGCGTCACATATTGAGTGGCGAAATTGCAAAGCGATAAAAGCGCTACATTTACTGCGATTACAAGGTCGCTACTTGAATAAAACGTCAGTATGACATGTGACCAGATAAAGCAATTGAATTGCGCTGAAAAGAAAATTGAGGTAATTGGTTGGGAACTGAGTCGCTGCCCTTTGGAGTGCGCCTCAGATAGGCTACTACCGCTAGGCCATGCAGGCATGTTCGTACGGCTTGGTTGAAGCGGGGTTTTATGTGTATGTCGCACGGTCTTTCACATAATGTGGTAGCTTACAACTGTGTGCTATAGAGTGTGTGATAGGAGAGGCACTAATTAAAGAAGTAGTGATTGAGTGAGTAGCAAAGTGCATGCCGGTTAGAGTAAGTGTACGCGAACGACTGTATGCATGTGTTACGTGACACTGGTGTGTCATGTGAACTGGTGACATTACCACAGCGCGAGCTATGATGGTCACTTTTAAAAGGCACTTAAACACTACCATACACCTCAATGCATGCAACGCATACAGTTATTTAACAGACAGAATGGCCTGAAGGTTTTATACGTATAGCCAGCTGAGAAGGTTGTATCGCAAGTCTTAGGGATAAAGGTGCAATGGGCAAAGCTTTGCAGCGAACTTTTGCATCAGCGCATGCGGCTTAGGCCTGGCACTGTCGAATATATTTGAATAAAAAATTCTGCTAATTTGGAAAACATCTTTTCTGTAGAAGCAATGCGAAAAGCTCCGTAACACAATTGCTTGAAATATACATGTAATGTTGTTTTAGAATATTTATTTAACACTACAGTAACTTTTAAACTGATATTACTTCACATCTTGATTTGAACTTTACGATATTTAAGTGATTTTGGGCGGAAAAACAGGGCGAAAGGGACGGAAGACAAAGATACCCAAAATGAACGTATACCAACTCGCCCAACTTTCCACTCTACTACAGGATATTTCAGTCACAGCAACAACAAAATGTCTATTTTGAACATTGATCTCATCTGTACGATGGAGCACATACGCTAACGTTGATCTTTTTACATTACGCCAATGTTTAAGTAACACGTAACGTTACAGCTAATTATGGTATAATTTTAAATTACTATTGCACTGCTAAGTGCTACCAGGGCAAGGATAGCAGTGAGGAAGGACAGATGCTTCTTGTGCTGTGGGAGTGTTGCTTCCGCTAGAGAAATGTCAAATCCTATAGCAGGGTTGACCGCTATGCCAAATGGTGACAGCAGGATTTGGTGAATTTTGTGGGTATTTCTGCACGTGGTGGCGCAGTAGTGCTAGGTCACAGATCTGGGCTAAACCCTTCCATTTAATTCATATTTATGGGTCACTACGGTAGAGGAAGTGACAGTAGAATAATCGCAAGGCGAACCTCGCCAGTAGCTTGAAGGGAGTTCGGCTGCAGTGCCGGCGTATTACTAAGATGCAGTGGGCAACAAAGCTGATCTGTTCGCGCCTCCCGAATGGAGGCTGATGAAGACGACGATACCCAAACCCAACGCGACAGACTGGCAGTTTAGCATGCGGTGTGTTGTGCTGAAGGCTCAACTGCGGCTACCACTCTGAATATTATTTTATCGTTATTGTTATTTTGCTCTGCGACTGCTGTAACATTTTTTGTTGACGTGAGCTGGAAATAAATAAAATGAGGGATAACGACGCAGTGCTTTATAGAAGCGGCAATCGAAGCTGATTTGTTCGCGCCGGCTTGGGTTCGAAACCCACTTCTCGTTTCTGATGATGTAGGCACTGCGGATGGCCGTTCACCGGCCGAAACGTCAAATACAGTGTCCCTTCACCACGTCTGTTTTCTTTAAGTGCGTGTATATATATATATATATATATATATATATATATATATATATATATATATATATATATATATATATATATATATATATTTATATATATAAGATAAAGTCACCAGAGGTTGAAAAACATAACAAGATTTAATTCGCGACGTTTCGGCTGGAGGACCAGCCTTTTTCGAAAAAGGCTGGTCCTCCAGCCGAAACGTCGTGAATTAAGTCTTATATTTTTCAACTTTTGGTGACTTTATCTTATATTAATCAATCAGCCGCCAAGAATTAATTTTTGATATATATATATATATATATATATAAGAAGGGGTGAAGATCGGATGGATCCGGTAGAACATAAACAACAACTAGTTGTTGTTTTTCTACCGTGTGTCAACCAAATTACGTTTATATATATATATATGTTTCAAAAATTATTTCTTGGCATATCAAAAATTTATATATATATATATATATATATATATATATATATATATATATATATATATATATATATATATATATATATATATATATATATATATATATATATATATTGATACATGCATTCGAAGAAGAGACAGAAGTAGTGCATGCGCTAGAAGAGGAAGAAGTTAGTTGGCTCTCTCGCGCGCGCTCGAACCACTGGGTGACCGCCGCAGGTTTTTCGTCTCTGCGCGGGTGTTCGTTTTGGCGTTGCACGCTACAGTTTGGTGGAGGTGCTGGGCACAGACCAAATGGAAGCACTTTAAACTCATAGAGGCCGTCAGGCGTCTCGAAAGCCGTCTTCTCCCGGTCTCGCTCGTCCACTTCGATTTGCCAGTACCCGCTTTTAAGATCTAATGACGAGAAGTATCGGGCATTCCGCAATCGGTCGAGCGCGTCATCTATCCTGGGCAGCGGGTAAACGTCCTTTTTGGTAACGTTGTTAAGTTTCCTGTAGTCCACGCAGAAACGCAGGGTATTGTCCTTTTTTTGACAAGAACCACAGGCGATGCCCACGGACTGGTGGACGGCTGAATGACATCGTCTGCAAGCATCTCGGCAACCTGATTCTGAATGGCTTCTCTCTCCACCGGGGAAACGCGATATGGGCGCTGGAAGACGGGTCGCGTAGTCTCATCAGTGATGATACGATGCTTGGCGAGTGGAGTTCGGCCGACCTTCGAGCACGTAGCGAAACAGTCCGCAAAGTCTGCCAAGAGGTCCGACAGAAGATCCCTCTGAACCGACGGCAGGGCAGGATTTATTCTGACTGACTGAAGAGCGTGATGTGGGCCAGCATACTCCGGAGTGGGACCTCCCACGGTGCACAAACCTGGAACCTCAGCAACGTCGTGAAGGAAGGCAATAGCCATGCCTTTGGCCAGGTGCTGATATTCGTTGGCAAAGTTAGTCAGGAGGACATGGGTGCGGCCATCACGTAGTTGGACGAGACCTCTTGCAACGGCAAGTCCCCGCTTAAGCAGCAGTGGACTATGGCTGTCCGCTAGGCACTC
This sequence comes from Amblyomma mixtum, assembly GCF_055824585.1. Taxonomy (NCBI): domain Eukaryota; kingdom Metazoa; phylum Arthropoda; class Arachnida; order Ixodida; family Ixodidae; genus Amblyomma; species Amblyomma mixtum. The sequence goes on along the minus strand of NC_143017.1, from coordinate 65,222,333 downwards.
GTAGTCGTGAAAGAGGTCATTCCGCACGTGCACCAGAACACTGCACCGTGGCGGCACCGTAACGTCGTTCTCGACAACGCGCAGGGCGTTGCTGCAGGGATCGCGGGAGTCAAAGCGCGCCACGGCCTGTTTGGTCGAGAACGTGACACGTGCCTCCTGAAAGTCAATCACAGCGCCGTTCGACTGCAGGAAGTCGATCCCCAGAATCAAATCTCTGCAACACTCGGGGAGTACGACAAATTCACCAACGTACGTGAAACCACTAATCCCAACTCTAGCCGTGCACTTGCCCACAGGGGAAATTAGGTGGCCACCAGCGGTGCGAATGGGGGTCCCCGTCCACGGTGTCAGAACTTTCTTAAGTTCTCCAGAAAAGACACGGCTCATAACAGAATAGTCAGCACCGGTATCGAGCAGCGCGGTAATCTCCGTGCCATCAATTGTCACACGCAAATCGGATGCAGCGTATCTGATACTGTCGCTGCCTCTCTCTGTCCAGGTATCGTCGGCTCGAGGGTTTCGCGATGGAGGATCTTGACACGTCCCGACGTCAGCGGCCTTGCCTCCAGAGGTCGCTGGTGTTAGTTTTCCCGACGCGGACTCGGCGAGCGCCGGCCAGCAGAGCTACTCTGGCGGCCAGGGCTGGAAGAGCGATAACGGAGAGGCGAACGGGAACGGGACTCGCGCCTTCCAGAGTAGGCAGGGTTCTGGCGTGCCCAGAGATGCTGCGCAATCTCATGCGGTCGTTCGCCGTTCTGAGGGCAGGGTGCGTCGGGATGGAAACCGCGAAGGCCCACTTGGCGGTACGGACATGCTCTGTAGAGGTGACCGGGCTCCCCACAGTGGTAGCAGAGAGGCCTGCGGTCCGGTGTACGCCACAAATCCGACTTGCGAGGGCGTGGCCCAGCTGTAGCAGATGCGGGTGCGGAATAGGCGGCGATGTTACTCACGGGGGTCGTCGGGGCCATACCGTAGCCAGGCACGTTTCCGTGACATGTGCCGATGTTGCTCACGCCAGGCGTTGGGGTAATGGGACCGTAGCCTGTCGTGCGACGTACAACGGATGCGTACGTGGGTCTGTCATCCGACCGGGACGGCGCTTCGGGGACAGGAGGTGCCTGCACAGCTTGTCGCACCTCGTCCCTGACGACTTCAGTCAGCGCTGCCAGCGGCGCAGGTGCAACCTGGGGCAGATGGATCCGTTGCAGTTCATCCTGGACAACGGAGCGAATTAGTTCGCGCAAGGTGTCTGCACTGCCGCCGAGACACGACGAAAAGCCTTCGGGCACCATGCAGTTGATGTCCCGGTTGTACTGGTGGGCCCGTTGTTGCAGCGTCGTCTCTATCGTGGTCGCCTCGGTGAGAAATTCCGCCACCGTGCGGGGTGGGCTGCGCACGAGGCCCGCGAACAGCTCCTGCTTAACCCCACGCATGAGATGGCGCAGCTTCTTCTCCTCTGTCATGTTGGGGTCGGCGCGCTTGAAAAGACGGGCCATGTCTTCGGTGTACATGCGCACGCTTTCGTTCGTGCGCTGATTTCGGGAGTGCAGCGCAGCTTCAGCCTTCTCCCGGCGGTCAGCGTTGGGGAACGTAGCGAGGAGACTCCGGCAGAACGTCTCCCAGGTGGGAAGTGTAGCCTCGTGGTTTTCAAACCACGTCCGAGCAGACTCTTCCAGGGTAAAGTAGACGTTATTGAGCTTGCGCTCGTCGCACCAGCCGTTGTAGCGTGCGACCCGCTCGAAGGTCTCCAGCCAGTCCTCAGCGTCTTCGAACACGTCACCGTGAAAAGATGGCGGTGTTCGCGGTGGGTGGCAAAGGATCGGCGCCAGGGGCCTGGTGTCAGCGGCCATGGCAGTTGGACTCGACGGTAGAGGCTGGATCGGCGGCGGGGTCCTGGTGTCAGTGGCCATGTCATGTGGACTCGGCGGTCGAGGCTGCGTCGTCCTTGTTGGCGGGGGAAGGGGCCCAAATTCAGGCGACTCTCCGCGGAGACGGCGGCTGGGTCGCTGGTGAACCGGTGTGAGGTCCGTAGTGACGCTGTACGGAGTTTGCAGGTCGGGAAGCGTAGGGGGTGAATATATATATATATATATAAGTAGGGGGTGAAGATCGGATGGATCCGGTAGAACATAAACGTAATTTGGTTGACACACGGTAGAAAAACAACAACTTTATTCTAACGTTTCGACCAAGGTCTGGCCTTCGTCAGAGTGATGGGGTACAGGCAAAATACACAGTTTATAAGGGAATGTACGCGGGGAGGGAACATTCCGATTGGCGCATCGCAGCGGCAAACACCTCAATATGAATCGCCAGTGAATGATAAATGTAGTCAACAAAGCACAGTCAAAAATTACTAAATCATCGTAGAGGATAACTCCAATCACATTGTGATTGCAATGTGATTGCAGTTATCCTCCACGATGATTTAGTAATTTTTGACTGTGCTTTGTTGACTACATGCATAGTGGCATAGAGCCACTATGCATAAGAGTTACAAGCAGTAAATTGCCACCTTCGTGAAGCTCCAGAAGTGATTGAGCATTTTTTTTTATCACTTGCAAAGATCCAATACACTTCTGGAATATCCTGCTACACAAAATGAATAAAAGACAATTTCACATCGCATCACACTGCATTCTGTAGGATATCCCACAACACTTAGATTTCTTGATGAGCCCTTAGGCAAGTTCCTTCTAATTAGACCGTACAGCCTCTGGAAAACACGCATGAAGGACCGACATTGTAATGCAAAAAACCATACCAGTAGAATGATTGTTCATCTAAAGGAAGTGTATGCCCGGACCGCGTTTGAACTGGACTGGCTCTTATAGCAGCAGCTCTTGGCAGCAGCTTTTAGTACTGTGCTCTTGAGCGCTTTTTTCCGGTAGTTGTTTGCTTAAGTGTGTCGTATGACGCATCTTGCTGACTTGACATAGTTTTTCTTATTGTTCGTAGACGTGCGCAACCATGTGTTTAGCCTGACTGGGTCATCGTTTTGCTTTGCTGGGTCGTCGGCAGGCCTGGCGATGATATTAAGCTCACTTTGGTTGGTTTTGTTGGGTTTTACGTCCCAAAGCGGCTCAGGCTATGAAGGACGCCGTAGTGAACGGCTCCGGAAATTTCGACCACGTGGGGTTCTTTAACATGCTCTGACATCGTACAATACACGGGCCTCTAGAATTCCGCCTCCATTGAAATTCGACCACCGCGGCCGGGATGGAACCCGCGTCTTTCGGGAGAGCAGCCGAGTGCCATAACCACTAAGCCACTGCGGCGGGTTATATTATTAGACTCAGGCTAAGTTATGTTCGAGGTTAAGCTGATCTTAACTCGAGGCGTGATCGGCTTCGGCAATAGCATAGTGCTCTCGTTTAGCGCCCAGCGAAGCTGATCTGTAGACGCCGCTGCAGGCTCGAAATTCAGTCACATCAATATTTACTTTATATTTTTGCATGGGCTGTTGCTGTGCTAGGTTTGACCAAGATCACCGTCAAGGTCAAGGTTCGCACAAACTCGGTGAGCCGATTATACCTAGTAAAGTAGTGCTTTCGTACTAAAAAAAAGCGGTAGCAGTGGCGTAGTCTTCTGACTTCTGCACCTATTCCAACACTTAACCACTTCTACTTGCATTTATCCCCGCCCCGAACTAGTGTCATATTTTCATCATATGATTCTCGCAACTTCTGCGCAATTTGTGCGAAGTTGAAGGTTGAAAACAATGCGTTGAAATAATTCAAAGTTCGTGGAGACCACTTGTGCTCTGCGGTAGTAAGAAAGGGCTTTCTATAGACTTTCACAGCGCAAAAAGTGACGGCTATGGCTGCGCAGAGTTGGCTCCCTTAAGATAAATAAGCAAACATGCGCTCCAACCCATAATTTTTACTGTTAATACCAACTGCCTTGCTTAGTCACTTTTTTTATCTTGTTTTGGCGGTCATAATGAACGAAAACTATCTTTGTTTGAATCTTCCGGTGACTCATTTTCTGGTGTACTTGAGGAGGTTAAAATGATGCCCCAGAAGAAATTTATGTTGGAAGACCTTGCAGTAGCTGTCTGCATTGAGGTGCTCAGGCGCTACAGGAAGTCGATTTCAGCTTTTGACGGCACTGCGTAAGCGAAATTGATCCCCGCCCTCCTTCGTATTTTTAGTTCTGAGTGGAAAGCAAAGGTGTCGCTCTCGTCGGGGCTATGCTGTCCGCCATCCTATTTGTAGTCTTCCTCGTCCTGCTAATTTGCTTTTGTCTGTGTATGCTTGTCAATCACCCCGTCCTCCTCCTAAAACAAAAAAGAAAAACAAAACAGGATAAGGAGGAGGCTCTAACCAGGCATCTACCGCTATTTTTAATTTTGTTACCTTGAGTAGAAGAAACGTGTAAGTAATAATGGTAGTGCGTCTTTAGAATCATGTCCGAAAAGTAGTCCCTTAGAAAATATTTCATGGAAGGAGCACACAGGACGAAAGACTAGAAAGATGATTGCACAAGACGGGCGCTTACTCTAGCCTAAGACTTTATTTGCGGAACCTTGCGTTAAAATAGGAAAAAAAAAACAACAACAATAAAGAAGGCATGGCAAGAGATACAAAATAATAAAGAAACATATAAAATATGAACGAAGGCACCAAGAAGCGCCCAAAAAAGGGAGGCATTTTTCTGAGAAACCTAAGCAGGATTTACTAATGCAATTAAGATGTTCCTTTGCTAAATGGAATGCCTCAGTCACTTCTCGAGTGGTCTGATCTCCTTGGGTATAAAGCCCCTGTGGGAGATAAAAAAATGCAGTGCACATGTTTTCGCATCCTTGACAAAGAGCCACGAGATATGATTGTCCACCGCCGTCGGATACGTCGTTCTTGGGCTCCCACAGGCGCGCGTTTAAGCGTCGCCTGGTTTTCCTTATACAGTATAGGGCACCGCATGACAGGGGCAGACGGTACACGGATCCTGTGCTGCAGGTAACGAACTTCATGTTTTGCTCAGTGCCGCATCTTTTCCCTCTTTTCTTTGAATTGGCGGACAAACCTGCTTGAGCTTGACAAATGCTGTACACTCCTTTTTCTAGTCTTTCGTCCCATGCGCTATTTGCCACTACCAATCGTTACCAAGTCGACCAACTAACTATACTGCTAAGCCGAATTTCAGGGCCGACTTCCTTATCATAATTCCTGTTCTGACGCTCAAGGACCGAAAGTCAACAGGAATGAATCGCTCTTGTGGTGGCCGCATTGCTATGGAGGCGAAATGTGAAAATAATTAGTGACACTATCCCAAACATTGCCTATACCCTTACGAAAATGGCAGATATGGGCCAGATGTATTTTATATATGGCTGTATATACTCATATATGGGATCATATACAGTTAAATAGGTCCATATATGGTCGTATATACGGCCAGATATGACCATGGGAAACCTGATATGCCGCGATATACGGCTATATATGGGTGTATAAGACCACAAATACGGGCAGATACGGCCATAAGATACCGTATATAGTGCCATATACTGCTATATATAGTCGTATTTGCGTCCTTATATAGATGCTCTTTCTTTATATGGGGACCTTCAAATCCTTATATGGAAACAATCTCGCATATATGGAACATATACGACCTCATATATGGGATTCTTGTGCCATATACTTCCGAACTTAAATAATTAACTTTGTGTCAAACATTTTATTATTGGTTAATTAAGATGGTGAAACACACCGCACAAGATACTAAGCTTTGTATGATTGAGGCTTAAATCAAATTAGACTGCTATTACGTAGTGGTGTTTAATTAATGTGAATTAAAGTACAGTGCTATAAATCACATTAAACTTTGCTATGATTTAAATGCACTAATACATGCATATATGCGCTTTCTATCTTCGGTGGACTTCGAACCTTCCTGACGAACTGAACCTTCCTGACTGGGTCTAAATAAGCGGATTACAAGTCCAGCGAGTTGGTTGCGATCGAAATCATAGTTTCTAGGAACATTGATAGATTATAGAGTCCCGAACGTACAACAAGCGCTTGGGGATCGAACTCAGCCCTTTCGCAAACATGATGAATACTCAAACCATCAAGCCGGTGGTGCGGTGTACGTTCCTTCTTTGGGCGCTGTTCCCCAAAACTATGTCGTTCTTAAGGAAGGGGAAACCTGCATTGTTTGCGGTAATGCCAGACAATAAACGCTTGCAAAACCGCTGCAGCATACAGGCATTTCTTGTCCAGGAGCCTAAATAACACATCGCTGCTTGCGGCACAGGGATGAAGATTAAAACGCTCTGGTATAATTGTCACAGAAAATATACAAAATGTTTGGAAATTCATCTATCTAGAGTTGCCAGCAAAACGTTTACAATGCAGACGAGAAAAACTCCACAGCTGCACGCAAATCTATTACCCATCGCCTGTTCCGCGCCGCCGAGTCTCCGCGGTGTACTGACCAAGCTCGCCATTCTACTCCGACTGTTGTGCCACAGCTGAACAGTTTGTAAAAAATCTTCTGCAAATAGTTTTTGATACTATGCGCGTTGGTCTGTTTCTTTTCACCTCAACTTTTTCTTCCCTTCATAATCCACCCTCCCCTGCCGGCCGATATTCAGATGCCAGTTCTGAGACCGGCAGTCACGGGGAAGCAAGACATACTTTATTTGCGTAATAAATGAGTCGCCGCTGTGTCCACGGTCAGCCACCACTCACGGCAAAATGTTCCTTACCCTACTGAGCGAGAGATGGCGCTGCTGAGGCGGTGAAAAAGCGGACCCTCGAGAACCCCCCTCCCAGAACAGCAGAAAAGCGACACATTGCCGCCTTCGGCAGTGCTCAGTTAGAAGATAGCTGGCGGGTGGCTAGTCCAGCTCCGTGTCACTTTCTCTCTTTCTTTCGCTCCGGAAGGCACGCCGAGGGAACCAGAGCTTGGCAGAAGGGCGCTACAAGCGCGAGTGAAAAGCAGCGTCTCCCGCGACTCCCCACAATTGACCGGGCGGACCTGTCACCCCTCCCATTGAGCCCTTTCTTTTGAAAAAAGACCAGTTCCGCACATGCTTTACACGTGTTGGACTGCCTGGAAATCTGTTTGCGCTGACGCTTGCTTTTTCCTTCGTGCTAGAACGCAGACGAAATTAAGAGGACTAGGAAAATGTACAAGGGCGATAGAAAATAATGTGAACAGCATGTTGCCTACGCACTGCGAAACTGGAATTCATGTCTGTAGCGTACTTATGTTCGAATTAGGCGCCGCGCTGTTCGCATTTCCTTCTATCGCGACAGTACCCTCTCAGCTGTAGGTTTCAAGAAAGAGTGGTCAGCGATTTTTTTTCTGCGCCGACTTGAAAAAAAAAGAGAACTGACAGTGCATCAGGTCCACTTCGTGGAGCAGATTGTTGACGAAACCGTCGTTACCGTTGCGGCGAAATGTGTGTCGCAAGAAAATGGCAAGTTTATTTATGACGCGGAATTCGAGCTTAATACCTTTTTTTTTTTATGGCAGGGAAATTTTCGCAAAATACTTAATTTTGTTGGGTAGCTGAGCAGTTCGATGTACGCAACTTTCTTTGCCAAATAGTTGGAATTTCATTACGTTTTTCGCTGAATAATAACGCGTATGTGTTTATTTGGACGTAAAATAAAGATAGGCGAGGCTGAAAAGAAAAACAAAACACGCGCGAAATGCGTTTACCAGATGCTGGCTGACGGCTAACAGAAAAAATGCTCTAGTTTGGTCAATCACTACGCAGTGGTCGTTACATTTAATGTAATGCCGATTGCAGCGCACGTGCATTCCCAAAAGAATTTATTTGCAGAGCCATCTCTCATATTCAAACGCTCGCTCATGTGCAAGCTAATATCTTTACTACTTTTACTTTGAGACATTTTTTACATCTAGCAAAATAACTTCGGAAATTGAGCCGGGCGTCACACAAAGGAACAATGAGGCGATCACTGACCTTGCCTCACACGCGTCTGCCTAACGCAGCTGTTGATGTCAGCCTCCAAAATATTTGTTTGAGTTACCTGACCGGCGGAGGGCTTTACTGGCAAAAAAAAAAAATGTTTCCTTAGCGCGAGCTGTACGACTAAACACTGCATGCTTAGTGAATTACAATGAAAATTCGTCAGAAATAATACACACGCGCAACATACCAAACCAATTTAGCAAGAGAAAACCGCCTACTTCAGCTTGCGCACAGAAGTTATCCAGGCTTGCCGTCTCGTTCTCAATCATTTCACAGACAACAATTCCAAGGAAAACCATTTTTGAATGGGAAAAAGTGTATGAACGCATTTTTTTTATACACTGGAAGATTTCACTATACCAACCTCCCGTCGACATGCTTGCATTGTTTTTGTTTTTTTCTGTCTTGCTATTAAGGTTTTTGTTATCGCTCGATGCGAGCGATGGAAAAGTTCTGCAAGATTTTGCTACACATCGAAAAGTTTCACCATTACCTCCAAAATTTCCTCGGCAGTAGATTACAAATTTCGAGTATTGAATTTTTTTTTCAGGAATGTGGGACATATGTCCAGGAAATCTATAGAGTTCCATGGGCTGCTCTTGGCCGTTGATGTTGTGAGAACTATTGTGGCAGCACCGGACACAACAATACGTTTCTTCACTCCCTCAACGTCGCGGCATTCCAGTCATGACTCACAACGAGCGGCAACCCCTCTTTTGTGCACCCACGAGCAGGACGGCACGTGCTCACAATGAAAGAGAGTATCAGCAGCGCGAGCAGCACGGGTACCAGTCGAGGCGTTGCTGACTCCATGCGCTCCGCCGGCGACGTGCCCACACAGAATTTCGAAAATGGAAATGACAAGAAGGCATGAAAAAAGTGCAATATAATCGCTGTTTTACATTAGTTACAAGTCCGGATAGTGAAGCTGGCTGACTGGTTTCAGCATTGTAGTGAATTAAAACGAGGACGCACCCTGCGCATCTAAAGGCCCAACTCCATCGGCGCCCCTCGGTGAGCGCGCGGAACGCCTGCGCGACCAGCACGCGCCGCGACGAGCGTCGAAAAGGGGCTTGCATCTCCATGCACCTGGTGCTGGCTCGCTCCCCCTCGCGAGCCGACTGGAATAATGTCAAGCCGTGAACAATACATGGTTGGGGGCGCTGAAAGGACGAGTTAAACCGCGAAGAAAAGTTCGGGGAACACGAAGCTATGAAGAAAAGAGTCCTGAAGAGCCCCGCGGTCCTCCGATTGTTGTCAACCGGACCCCGCTTCCGTCGCGCGTGCTAGCGCCCGTGCGCAGGCGCCGATATCTGGCACTGTCGGATGCGCGCGTCGTGGGCGCGCTGGGCGGCGGCCGACGCGTCGCGCATGCGCAGACCTGTTCTGGCCGACGCGTGGGCCCCCAAGCGCGCAGGACGCGCGCCGAAAAGCGCCGATGGAGTTGGGACGCGCGCGCCACTGGCGGCGGCGCGCGCGTCCCTGTCAGGAAGGCGGGGGCAGTCTGACAGCTCCCGCTGTGTTGCGCGCGCTGTCGCGAAGCGGTTGTGAGCGTCCTTCCCGAGCACAAAATGACACATAACAGCAGCAGGACACATTGCTGTGTTGTAGGATGCAATAATACATATATAAATTCGCCTCGGACAAGGTTTTATGGATTTCCAACGTGACATTGGGAGCCGGCCCACCCTTCGCGACGGGCGACACGCGCGCGCGGTTTCTGGTCAAACAATGGTCAAACCCGTGCGGAAGACGCTTACATGACTCATGCATTACCTTCTAGACAGGTTTTTGACACATGGCAAATTCAGCAGACTCGGAGGAATGCTAGTGGCTCCCTGGGAACCCTTCCCTCTTCTTGCACCCACGATTTGCGGTCATTGACTGGGCTCTCAACAATATGTGGGCTTAAAAAGCCACGCCGAAACTCGCCCGCAGTAACACCTTAGGAAGGAGCCCAAATTTTGCGCTGCACATAAAATCGTTTACCTTAGTTCCAGCTATGCGCAGAATCCTTTCTCGCTTCCACTGCGCCTTGTCGTCCAGCGTCTTTTTCGACACTAAAGGCAAGCTTTCAGGGGCAACGGCAACATGCTCTTGATGAATCTTTGCCTCCACGTCTGAAGGACTGGGTGATAATTTAGTACAATAATCATATATCCTAATGTCGAAGAGTCAGAACACTTGTACTAAATGCGTAGAAATTAAGCAAACCTTGCAATGAAATTCCGCTTTCTGAGCACAAGCTTTCTGCAAAAATCCTGCATGAAATAGCCGGGATACTCCTTTTTTGCAGAATCCCAGTTAAAAAGTTTTACGTTTTCGGCAGGAGTTTCAGTGCGCACCGGCGCTTCGCCGCAGCTTGCATTCTCTTCTGCTTGCAAAAGCTCGTTCATTGGACATCTCATATCACCAAAATACTGACGCACGTGTTATAGTGATAATGGCCTGGGAGTTGCTGAAAAAAGAGAAAATATGAGTGGTAGATTACGCAATGGGCGCACCATTTCAAGGCGTAGTTTGAACAGGGTATTCCACGTCGAACACCGAAGGCGTGGCAAACGAGAATGTTATGAAGTCAGGTTTGCGCCGTTCGCTCGGAAACCGGAGTTTTATAGTTACCTTCAATGTTATGCCGCCTGGCCGTCTTTGAAAGTTCAGGGTAAGCCTTTCTAAATGCAGGAACACCCCAGGCTTGCGGGTGGCTCGTTTTGGAGAGCGTTTAACACCGCTCCAAAAACACGGCAACGGCAGCAGCGTGTTTACATTTGCCTGCCTTGCAACTGCAGCTCGCGGCTACAAGCTGTATACTGGAAGATAGCTACATAAAAAAAAAATGAGTGAGAGTGCAGCGATGACAGGCATTAGATAGAAATATTTTTAATTTGATCGTCTTCGGTGGCGCAGTGATGCTTGTCTGCGCAATGCACCGGGCTGCTACTTCGCTCCCTTCGCACGACCCCCCCCCCCCTCATTCACATTGTGTACATGGTCTGCTTCAAAAAGCTTCGTTCCTTTCCTGACGTTCGCTCCTCGAAAGAATTTTTCAGCCTCATGAATGAATAGGTCGAAATCCCGGCTCCACGAACAGCGGCAGCCGCTAGCAGACGTCATCCCTTCGCAGTCGCGGGGCGAGCCTCCCTGACAGGGACGAGAAACTGCCCGCGCGGGGGTGCTGAACGCAGCCCCTACGTAGAGTTACTGTATATGCTACCAAAGGTAGCAGAGTTGCGCGTCTGTTTGATCAACGCCGCTCGCGACTCCATTGGTAGAGCGCCATCACGTGGTGTCCAAGCAACCGTGTACTGCGGAGAAGACGACGCTCGATGGGCAAAATCGTTCACTTTTGGTTCTGAACCGGTTTTACCGGTGTCAAGTGCTCCCCCGCCGCCTCTGTCCCCGATTCGAGACGCCCTGCAGCCTTTCTTCTCCCTGTGAGAGCCTCCTCGGTACGGTGCATGTTTTGACCATCCGGCCAGAAACACGTGCGCTGATGACGTAGGCCGGCCGCCGCTGCAGCGAACTGGATTGACAGCCGGGCAAGTTCGAAGCGGATCCACTATCCAACGGCTGTTTACGTTCGCTGCTGTGGGGTGTAGCTCACGCGTTTTGTTTGTTTTTTTTTGGTAAAAGTTGCATTGCGGTTTCTTTACCGAAAACAGGCTGGACTTGCGGCTCTGCGCTTTTTCGTGTATACTGTTGAAACGCTAAAATAGAGCTCTGCGTTGCGTATTTATGCCTGTTGGCATAAAACCTGAATGGCAAACCATTTTTTATCGAGGGAAACATGTTCAGGCATCTGATTGTTTACGTCAGATGGTAACGTTCAACCAGTTTCGAGTAAACTGTATTTTGGATTTTTATACAGTCCTTTCTATAGTTCCGGCTCATAACATTTTGCAGGGTTTCGTATTTAGTAAAGGAGACTATAAACAGTTTTTTTAATGCAGGTCCGGTGAATAAATGTTGCCGCAAAGATGAATGAATGCTGCATTTGCACGGCGTATTTAGAATACTGAGTCTGCCCTTAGGTTATCAGGTAAATAGTTCGGGGAAGGTGACGGGAATCGCCTGCTGCCGCAGCTCACGGCGCGCGCTAGAGCACCGTTTTTTCTTGGCCACATTTGTTTACTGGGTTACACAGTCAACTTTTTAGGGGCTTTTTGTTTGCGATCAATCGAAAAAGTGCTTTAAAAACCTCGGAAAAGCGCTCACGGTCGATCGGTGATGCGCTAGGCATGTCGCCTGCAGAAACGGAGTGCGGCTTCGCCGCATAACTTCGGTTGCTTGGCAGGCAAGATGGCGGACCTACGCGCAACTCTGCTACCTTTGGTAGCATATACAGTAACTCTACCCCTACGGTGGTGGTGCCTGGCGGGTGCAGGGTGCCTATAACTCACTGACGTCCCACTCATAGTTGAGTTATTGAACTTTAAACAGCAAAAGAAAAAAACGGTAATAAATTATTTAGCAGTTGTAGGAACACCACGTGGTACTCCATGTATAATAATGCCTCACGCATCATTACAAAGAAGAAAACACGCACCCAAAACTTAGGTGTCCATACTCCTTTAAGTTCCCTTGCAGATTGAAGGACAGGTGTCTAATTCACTCACATAATGAAATCAGCCGCATACCTAACATCCACATACATAACATGGTCGGCTGGAATTGCGAAAAACGCATCGTTACTACACACAGACAATGGCAGTGCTATATACTAGATGTCTTCAGGATGAACACTGCTTTGTTTTATAATAAGGGAGTAATTACTCATTGACGTCCACCCGAGCGCAGCCATACGGCCACAAAGGAAAGCTATACAGCTTTCACAGAAACTTCGTAGTTAAAGAAAAATTCGTCCTGGTCCGGAGTTCGAACCCGGGACCACCGCCACACCGGAGCAGTCGCTCTACCAATTGAGCTAACCGGGACGGCAAGCTTATGGTAGGGCGAGAGCGAATTGATCTATAACTCGAAGTGGGAACAGTGTTGACCAAATATTTTTTAGGGGAATCCCCCAAGGTGGAGTAGATTACAAATCTACTCCACCTTGGGGGATTCCCCTAAAAAATATTTGGTCAGCTTTGTTTTATGTACATGTATTCCGCTCAGAGAAGCATTGGTGTAAGTAAACAAAAAAACTAAGCATTTCTTGCTGAGTATGTTACAGGACTTTTGTGTTAGGTATTTCCTCAGGGCATTAATTTAATTAGGGACAGCAAAGGAATTGGCCGTGATGTATCGCATTGTGATGGTAAACTTCAGGAAGGGTTTAGCGATGTAAAATTCAATAAATTACGTTACAAAATGTAATGTATTTTCTAGTTTTTTTTCATTGATCCAGAAAAGGATTTTAGATGGCGGGAATTCACCGGTATCAATATAAAAATTTTAAATCCGCTCTATGCAACGTGATACAAACCCATACAGAAAAATTTATAAGCGAAACATCGTGAAAAACTGCATAAGCACGCTCAGAAAAACTACATCGTACCCACAACGCGCACGCACGCATGTAAAAAAAAACTGCCCTAACCCGCTGAACCACACAGATGTATAAAAAACCGTAGTCTGAAACTAAAGATGTCCTCTCCAAGAACGCCCCCAAAAACCACTGCCTATTATTCAGCGCATTCCCTCTCTTTACACAAAGAAACAAAACAACTCCTAGGACTCCTACCAGTGATGGCACCTTGAAAACACCCCAGATTATGTAAATCCGCTCCCAGTTTGAACTCATGAATTTAGCTCCAAAATAGACTCCGTTCCAGTGGACCCTCATATGCATGCGCAAGCATGCATGGTCTCCATGAAAAGAGATGAAATTTTAATTTTGATATATAAACACAGCAGTAGGTCGAGCCTCCCATCATTAGCGAAATTTGTTTACGGTTTGGGAGGGAATATCTTGGCGCTCTCCTAGCTAACTGCAAACTGAACGAGAGAGCAACGTCCACCTCCCCCCCCCCTTCCCTGTTACCCAGATGACGTCACTCGTGCTCGCCAAACTGCAGCGCATGGTGCCTATACTTAACTTCGACATCCCAGCCGGCTATTAAAACCCCATTCGAAACACCATGAGAGAAAAAAAAATGCAATGTATATTATTTACTGGTCACATGTTAATAGCCCATTTTGTTCCGTCTACAGCATGGCAAGCGAACAGCGCATGTGAAAAAAACAAAATATTTTGCCTGTCTACTTTCAACTGTAGTGCAGAACTAGCCTGATTCCTGTGTCTGGGTGAAGGGTCTACCGAAGTACATATTTTTAAACTGGCTGCAAGTGAACACCTCTCTGCAATGTAGAAAAAGAAGGCGATATGCGTGTTCGCGTTTCATTCCGGCTGGATTGTACAGCCTGAACCTTATAATGAACCTGACGCTCACGATCCTTCTGTTTGCTTCTTAGTATGATGACTCCCCATATTACTGCAAAAAATACTAAATCAGAGAAAGATAGCTTTTGTCTCTAGAATTGAACTCCATTGTGCACGCAACCAGACCATATCACGGCGCTTTCCGAGCTCTCCAGCGCCGTCATTAGCTGCTTCGATGAGACTCTTGCTTTCGACGAATAAGCGCTAGTCGGCATTGTTCGCGTATGTGGTCTCGGCTTTTGTGGAGAGCCAATACACAAGTTTGGCGAATGCAAATGGTCATAAGTGAAGTTTTGGAAACTGCAACCCTTAGCGGAGGATTGCTGATATCGCAGGACGAATAGAACGAGCGGGAAGCACCGGTGTCACCCGGCATGCCGAGCATTGCTTTAGGGAGCCGTCAACAGTCGACCACTGGCGCCGCTCGTGGATAACAAATGAGATCATTTTCGTCGATGCGATTAATCGTCGAACATGCTTCTGGATAAAGCAGTTCAGCACCGAATATTTGTGGTATGGAAGAAAGCGGATCTACCACGACCGGAAAGCGCCAGTTCTCCGGCTATCAAGTGTTTCGTCGCAAACATCCGGTCTTCTTGCAGTGATCATGCTCTGTAAACAAGTACAGTTACAATCCGCGCATCAGAAAGGGAATATTTAACATAGCTTGCGTTTTATGCCATACAAACGATCACAGGTATGCAGACAACGGTGGTACTGCAGTGCAGTCGACATTTGTGTATTCCCGCTGAAATTTCACGCGCACGCTGTAAATGCTGAATGACGAGTCATTAACTTGAAGCACTAAATTAGCGACAACGCAAGCAGTGTGCTAAACAAAGAGGAGAAGAAACAAGTGAGCAGCAGATGTCGAAATCAAGAGGGCCGAAGCAGTTGCGGGACGCGGCTCTGAGGCAAGATAACGGCCACCGCCAATCACAGGGGCGGTCTCTGTACGCATTTCGTAAGCATTTGAAACCGTCGAATGTCGGCCGGACGCCGAAGAGTGCTCAACTTTCCGCTAAGATATCTTTTTCTCAATTTCTGCAAAGCTCCGTCGACTCGAGTGGCGATCGGTTCGACGGGATTTCAAGCAACGACGTAGCAGGGGTATCGTTAGTTATATTTATTTTGATAAAGATACACGCGATATAAAGCCCCATCTCGATGGACACTTCTAAGGCATACACGCGAAGCGCCTGCGCGCCCAGCACGTGCCGCGACGGGCGTCGAAAAGTGGCATGAACCTCCATGCTCCTGGTGCTGGCTCGCTCCCCCTCGGGAGCCGACTGAAAAAAATGTCAAGCCGTGAACAGAGATGGTTGGGGATCTGCAAGGATTCCAAGAAAATTTAGGGGAGGCTGAAAGAGCTTCAAGCCATGAAGAAAAAGAGTCCCCGAGAGCCCCCGCGGTCCTCCCATTGTTGTAAACCGGACCCCGCTTCTGACGCGCGCGTGAGCGCCCGTGCGCAGGTGCCGATGTCTGACATGCACAGATATGCACAGATATCTGCTAAGGAAGGCATTGGTGGCGCC
The DNA here is from genome assembly GCF_055824585.1 of Amblyomma mixtum. Taxonomy (NCBI): domain Eukaryota; kingdom Metazoa; phylum Arthropoda; class Arachnida; order Ixodida; family Ixodidae; genus Amblyomma; species Amblyomma mixtum. Next base: position 65,206,462 of record NC_143017.1, on the reverse strand, counting down.
ACCCTTGACTGTCGTCTGTTGCACAGAGCTAGAAGCCGGAATCTGCAGTGTGCTACGCACTTTCCAGCCGGGCGAGCAATTTCCGGTTATACCCGTTGTTGCATCCACTTGTTTTCCCTTTGAAATCATGGTACAGTGCCACACTTGTGCGTTTTGAGGAAGAAGACACTTTTGACGGCGTTAAAATGACCTGCGCCAAGCATGCATGGGATGATGAGCCATCGGAAGGATCCAGGGTGCAAGTGAGCGGGAAATACCAAGGTTTCTGTGAACCTGCAATCATCAATATTTCAGGTAAGCGTGAACAACCATTTACTGTTTTTCCCGTATTGCTTTGTTTACCTTTGCCAATGCTGTCGGCAGTTTTCGATGATAGGGCTATAAATTAAGCTAAATGGTATCATAATGCATGATTTATTTGTAAGCTTGGCTATGTGCAGTCGGAGAGTAATCTCTCATTTTTCAGTAGCGAAATTTTTACCGCCACCGAGTTGCGTTCCTGCCAGCGGTAGTTCAAGTGCATGACATGAATTGTGTAACGCAAAAAACTTAGACTAACCTCACTAAGCACATTGCGGGGCTAGTTAGGGATGTATTTTCTAAGTAACGAGACGTAGACAGCAAGCTGTAATGGATTCTCTCATATGCACGTGTCAGGAACTGAACCCTTTTAATTGTCGTAAGTAATAGTGCTAATTCTATTTTAACACGGGATCAGCATTGCTGCGTTCTGCGTGTCCAATTAGGTTACAATGGCCCCATTACATTTGCCACAAGGCTTGCGCTCTACAGCTAAGCAGGAGCAGTGGAATGAAGAGCTGGTACGCGTTTTATTTCGGGTGGTTAGTGCGAACGAATGTGTTTCAGAAACAATTGGCGTATACCTGTTTCTGTTCGCGGTTGTGCCAGGAAACTTTAATGGTAAAGCCCGAAAAAGGGGCATCGCGATGATTTGCTCTGTACCAGTTGATATTATTAAATAGATTCATCATGCGTTCCAGAGACCAGAGCAAAAAGAATTATTGAAATCGGGGCATGCAAGCGAAAGTTATTCCACTCTGAAAATTCGAAATGAAAAGCTCAGACGAAAACGCATTTCACTCTCCCATTTCACTCACCCAGCACCGACATTGGGCGCTACCAATCAGAACCGTGCCTAGCGCCCACGCAGCGGAAGCGTGCATGCAGTTGTTGCTTTGTCGGGGCTGTAGAGAGCCGCGCATTTTGACGGCGTCTTCCCCCCGTGTACGCGACGCTGTAGTAAGGGCAGGGGCGACTAACGACAAAGGAAGCTCCCCGAATTTACTTTTTTAGTCGGACTGTAAGGCTGTCAGCGGTAGCCCCCCTCCCCCCCAAACTCGACTCCCGTCTCCTGTCCGGCCTTTCTCTTCACATTTTGGGCAAGGTGTGTCGACTGGCTTTTTTTTTCGCTGCCGTCTTGGTATGGTCACGGCCGGTCTCGACGCGCGCGCTTTCTGGTCTGAGCCAACGTTTTTTGAACAGCGCTGGCCGCCATGAAGGTTTGAAGCGGAATCGAAAGTGTCGCCCCTAGCTGTATTCTTGTTAGTTTTCGTTCGCTTTCCCTGCTTCTTTCCAGTTTTTGTGGCATGCGAAAAAGCTTGCAGTACTCAGAGACATAATATTTTGGATCCATTTCGCAAGTGTGAAGGAACAATATGCAAACTGGACGCCCAACCAATGAGAAAGGCAGCACCCTATCTAGATGCCACCTCATTTCCGCTGCCGCAAATGGTCGCCGCGTTGCGACACCATCGGCTCGAAACAAGCATTTCTAGCGAAGATTAAAATATCAAATATTATGATTTCGGTGATCTCATTGCGCGTTCGGGACTCACAATGTCCCTTACTCTGCATACAAAGATTAAAGAACCCATGCTTTATGTACGTCGCAGGGCACCTTTAATAGCCCACAATGGATTTTACGGTAGGCTGTCTCAGATTCAGTGCATAATTCTGCGCAGATTTATATCATGATCGCTCTAAATTATCTCCCACGCAGCCTACACAACGGCCCTGCCGACCAAGAAGGGGCGGGAGCTCTCCGGAAAGCTGCTGTTGCTGGCCGTGGGCACTAAACTCAGCGAAATAAGGAGCGAGAAAGAAAAGCATCGACGATAAGAAGCATACAGAACTATAGAACCACAAGAGCATTAAATGTACCCCAATAAAATTTCCTGCGCAATTTCTGTGTGGTATTTGTGTTACTTGTGTTACCTATGCTATATGATTATCAGGAGCTTTAGAGCAGTATAAAACCGAGTGGTTTTTCAATTTAAAGCAGCGCTTAGAGATGTATTGGATGACATTTTTTAACGTTTACAGATTTTTATTTTACAAATTGCGAGAGATATGTTGGTTTGGTCAGTGAAGGTGGACCGTACAGCAAGACGGGCATTATGTACGTAATAGAGCTCAATAATCTGAAAAATGATTAATTATATTTAACTAATCAGCTTTCATAATTTTGATTTTGGGACGTAAGTCTGTATCGCGAAAATGAAGGCCGTCAGTAAAGAAAGATAACCTTAGCTTTTAAATTTTCGTAATCGTTAATGTGGTTCGAAATACTGAACATACACACTTGCAAGCTCAGTGAATTGCCTTGTCCGCTTCGCATATTCATAAACGCGTCGCTGCGCGTCGTATCATCGCCGAATTCAAAGAAACTTTTTCTGCATCATAAAATACACAAACGGTGTCCGTGTTTGATGCATAAAAAAAGTGACCGACAGTTTTATGCATTTTCAATGCGGGTAAACCAACTCAGCGAGCTTTGAAATGCGCAAAATCTGGCGCTCGATATTTCAAACTCCTATACCAATTTAAAAAAAAAGTTAGAAACTGGGCTCACCTTTTACGATGACGGCCTTTAATTTCGCAACATAATATCGACTCTTAGAATCAAAATAAAATGTTCATTAGTTAATGTTAGTTAATTAATTGTCTATTAAATCAGGTTTATCGCTTACATAATGTTAACCATCCTGTATAACCCCCCTACACAGCACCAACGTATCTCTCAAAGTTTTAAAATGAAAATCTACGTCAAAAATTTAAGCTGTATTACATATCTAAAGTAGTAGCGGTAAGGACGTACTGCACAGTCGCTCACGTCTGCATGTGGCGAAAACGGCATATGTATGACAGCATTCTGCAATGGTTGTAACTAATTTCATTACATCTTTTGTTTGGCCGCCCTCCATCACTGTTTGGAGACGCCACGCCCCAGGTTCACTCTTTATTGGCTAATATGATAGTAGCAGCCTGCAACATTGGAGAAGGGGAGCCTAGGTGCTTGCAGAGATTGCAGATGAAGCGCGCCGCAAATCGTTGGATTTCTTCAATTTTTTTTTTGTACCGTCTCCTTCGGTAGATCTCGCCGTATGAGGGCACATATACATAGATTGTCATTTATTATATATTTCCGTATGAAAGCTTATAAGGTTTTAATAAGGGAGTAATCACTCATTTTCATTCCGCCAAGCAGTCACACGGCTACAAAGGGACCTGACACAGCTTCCACAGAAACTTTTGCTCTTTCTTAAAAAGATTCGTCCTGGTCTGGGGACATGGTGTATGACTGTGCTTGGATGGATGCGAATAAGTAATTAATACCTTAATGGAAGTCTGCTCCGCCTTAGGGGAAATTTCCTCTCAACATTTAACCAAAAGTATATAAGGTTATGTGCAGATCTGTCAGTATATGTTCGTATATAGAACTAGCTCCATATATAAGCTCCAGCCAAATATGGACATTACAGATTTATCTATATTTGGCCATATATGGCCCATATAAGTATATTCATCCATATATGACTGTTCGCAGATATGGCTATATACGGATTTGGCCGTATCTGGGTATACAAAGACCATATATAGAAATCCCATATATGGGCTCCATCAGATATGGTCATATAAGGATAGGACATATCTGGCTATATAAGGACCATATATACATATATTTCCATATATAAGTTCAATCCATATATGAATATATAGGGAATTGGGCATATCAGGCTATATATGCCAGATATATCCATATATGAGTTCAATCATGATATAGATATATAGGGAATGGAGCATATCAGGCCATATATGCCAGATATATCCTTATATGAGTTCAATCATGATATGATTATATAGGGAATTGGGCATGTCAGACCATATATGCCAGATATATTCATATATTGTCATATATGAGTTCAGTCATGATATGGATATATAGGGAATTGGGCATATCAGGACATATACGACCATATGCACATATATGAGTTCCATTCACATAATGGTATGTAGGGAATTGGGCATATCAGGCTATATACGCCCGTATATTCATATAAGACCTTATATGCCCAATTCCCTATTTGTTCATATCTGGATTTTTTCATATCAAACCAGATATGACATTTTCGTACGGGTAGATACTCCTTTTACTGCATGCGGCAGCTTCTGCGTGCTTGCTCGCAGTTGTGTACTACACGGGGAGCACCTGCTTTTTCGGTGCGCCTAATGTAATACATGGACGGATTTAAACAGCAGAGTGACCACCGTTTTGTTCTGGTTGCTTTGTGTCAGTTTTTTTTTGTTCCTTGAGTAGGCGGAGGTCGGTGGTCAGTTTGATTGTCCTTGACCTAATACATCTAGAAAAAAACACTAAACGCGCCGGAAAGCTTTGTGCGCTGGAATGCGTACTGAAACCGAGATATAGCAGGGCGAACGTTGTTCCCGACAGCTGCATTCCTGGCGTCCCACTTCTGACGAGCAGATGGCTCTTTGCAGCCGCTGGTATTGTCGGTGAACTCTGACAGAGGTGGGTCGCAATCATGCATGTCGAGAAAGGAAGAGATTAAACGTATCCAATTACAGGTTCAGAACCGGGGGGCCAGTGCTCTATTATAAGCAGGGCCACGGAGCTGTGTTGTATGTGTCGTGTGTTTTCAGCGCTGAGGAGACCTACAAGTGGGACACCACGGGGATCCAGATCCCCGAGTTCCGTGCCGGCATGAACGTGGTAGCAGTGGTTGTAATCCTTTCTTCAGGCCCCCTTTTTGAACATGGGGTGCTGGCTTCCGACGGGTAAGCAAGCTCAGCACGAGCCAAATTCATATTAAAACTGAAAAAAAAAGATGCGCGGCGGTCATTCGCCTTGAAAACAGCATTGCCATATTCTCTACAGTGTTCTAGTGTTCTTTTCTACAGACCTTTAAGTATTTTTTTCCGGCGGAAAAACTGATTTAAACCTTGAACACGTAAAGGAATTCAGAGAAATGCCATTTGAATGAACATTCCTCGAGCTGAACTAACTTTTCAGTTCCCTCTAAATATTAGAAAATTAATCGCTAAAAGCCCCTTCTATTCATTGAGACTGTTTTTCAGGTGTGCAAATTTTAGCACTTTGCAACTTCTAATTCTGCGAAATCGAAAGCATGAATGCAGTGCTTTCGAGTCAGTACGCATACTTTCGGCTAACACGCAGCAGTTTGTGTTCGCGAAGCTAAATTTGAAAATTTTCAGCACTCTACTCTCATTTGCAAAACTTCAAGATCCGGTATTTGCTTTTGTTTGGTATGACTAGCCAGCTGGTTTTTAGCTCTAGCAGTAGGCGAACGTAATGCCTAGCGCGAATGTCTACTTTAATTTTCACGAGAAGCTGTAGAAACTTTTTTGACAAAACAAGAAATTATTCGAGAATTCCTGCAGCCAGGGTGCTAACGTATATACATAATTTGAAAGCTTTTATCACCCATTACACATTTACGACAAAAAAAGATAGTACCTGGAAGCATAGGGGATCGTGCGCAGTTTATAAATAGCTATGGTGAATGTAAAATTTTCGAAGACTGCTACATCGTATCCACAGTGACAAGTACAAAATATAGATGAGGAGGTTTCAGTATTGTGAAACATTTGCCTTGAAGAATCATTCAAATGCTTGCCCGTCAAAAGGAGAGCCTGAGCGCTTATTTTACATCAATGGACTTTCTATTAAGCGAACATCCCGTAAGGTGCCTTGAAGATCGCTATAAAGTTGCATTTCACTGTAGAAGGGAATCTCGTTTATTCGCACTCATACTTTTACAGCGCAGCTGTTTATGCCCCGTTTGCCTGTTGAGCGTTGGTGCCGGTGTAGCAGATCACATGACCAACGCTTGCACGTTCCTCGCGCTATCTTTGTTGTCGTGCGGTGGGGCACACGGTTGCAAAACTCCGCCAGTCGATTGAGAACGCTTCTCGAACACTCAATGTGCGTCTTTATAGACGTTATAAGTTATTAAAAAGGAAGGCGGGCTAGCATCCATATAGCGAGTAGACCCCTGGAGAGTACCGTGGAAATCGTGGAACCTTTACAATAATCAGTAACCGTAATCGTAAACGGTTATCCGGCGCAGAAGCACAGCGCCGGCTCCGCCAAGATCCGGCGGTGAAAGCCGCTTCAATACTTCAGTTTGCGCAAAGTATGCACAAATGAAAATAAAACTTATTCAAGCAATCGCAGAAACCACTCAAAAAACCTGCGCTGTGATAACGCTACATTGAGCATTGCAGTTATGTTTTGAGCGATTTGTCTATCTAATTTGATGTTTGGTCTCGTAAGCGAGTGTAGCAAAAAGAAGTCCGTTCAAGCTTACCTCAGCTCAATTACAATAGTCCTGCGTCCTGTTCTGCTCAGAATTCAGCTGAAATGCCCATGAAGCGCTCGCAGCATTTCCCTCATTTTCAAGAAGGGCGCAAACGCATAGAGACACCCAATCAGATTGAGCCGAAAGAGATAGGCCCCTGCCCGCTACTCCAATGCTGCATCGCAGTTTGGATGTAAGGAGCTAATTATATAATGATTTAAAAGTATAAGGTAGCCAAAAAAGTAGTATTTGGTGCAAAGAAATGCTAAAAAAGTGAAGGAGTAAGGTCAAGTTGAGAAAGAAAGGAAGAAATAAGAAGGTTTGGAGAACACGCCACCAGCTCCCCTAACAGAGGGAGCGGACCTTGAAATCTCTGGCTTTTTTCCAGTTATTTGTCTATTGTTGTTGTTGTTGTTGTTGTTGCCTTGGTGGCATGGCACATACCCACGACGGGGGATTGGCCAGGGTTCAGTGAGGAGAGCCCAAAGAAGGCAAATTGGTACCAAGCTAATGGATTACCTCTTAATACTTTTTCTCTCCCTTCTTCCTCTTTCTTCATCTACTTTTCTTCTCATGCTTTTGAAGACTGTTGCCCGGTTTTTCCTCCTTGGCCGCCGAAGATTTTGTCGGGCATAGTTTTACTGGATGTTGCTCTTCCTAATGTTGCTAGATGGTTTTGAGGGTGGCTGACTTCGCCACTTGAATGCCTGGATATTCTTCCTGGGTTGTCGGTTAGAAACAATTTGCTGAATCGCTTCATGCTTGCTGCTGTATTATCATAATTGTGAACGGCCGGGAGGCAGGGAACAAAGTGTGTTTATTATCAGACAAGCGGCTGCTTATATAAGGACAGGTACAAGCATGAGCATGCGCACTTGGTACCGTAAGGGCACGTGTTAACATGACAGTGCGCATACTTACAATAATGTAGTTTCCACTTCGCGCCGAATGATTTGAGCGGCTAAGTCGACCGTGAATTTTCCATTTATCGGTACGTAGTATAACTGGCTGGCCTAGCCACCTTTAAAGATGTTCTCCGGAGTTATTTCGGACACTCTTAAGAACATAATCCTGGTGCGTTGGTTGCGTAATTTGAATTATTTTTACAGAAGAGTGTATAGCATGTGTTGCCGCATTGTTTTCGGCCCCTGGAATCCTTCTCATTTCCCGGCTTGCAGACGCAGGGTTACTTTGGGCCCCAAAATGGGGTTGACAATAAAAAATTTCTACCTGGCCTCATCCTCCATTCTGTGATATAAGTTCAGTCTGTTGTTTTGACTATTTATCTTGACTATTTCTCTTTTTATTTGTAATCTCTTGAATTTATATTTCCTATTCCCTTTTAGTATTTGGTACAATTCTATTTCTTGCATAATATTGAAATGTATAGGTGGTACATTGGCTAAAATGTGGCATGCAATGTTTGGTATTGTTCTATATGCCTTCGTTTTATGATAAGTGAAATTGTTTGAAATCGTTTAGTTTATTTCTATATGCCAAACTGGTGAGGCGCGCACTATAAATTTTCACCCCGCTTAGTCCATATTTTTTAGGTGTCCACCTTTGATGCTTCTGGCGGCCCTAGTATTTATTTATTTATTTATATTTATACAAAGTACCTACAGCGCGCCCACTGGGGAATTGTTATAGGGAAGAAACATCAAAGAAACAACAGATAAAATACATTAATTGAGGCAAATGATGCAATATACAGAGAGAACCCATGGACTATAGGAGTAAAGGCAAAAATGAAAAGAACGTTCCAGAAACAAAAACACGCCCGCGACAGAAGCGGAGAAAACGACATTTAAAATACAGCACTCTTTTAGCAAACACAAAAATAGACATAAAAAAGAACATTGTAAAAAAAAAAAACACGCCCGCGACAGCGTTGACAAAATGATATTCAAAATACAGCACTGTTTCAGCAAACACAAAACTAGAACACAATGTACCAGGATAGGAGCCATCGCTACACTGATACTAACAGTCATGTTAACTTAATACAGTCATAATAACAGGTGGTTTTGCAAAGCAATGTAAAAAGATGTGGGAGTGGAAGCAGCAATTTGTACAGGCAGACTGTTCCAGTCATGTATTGTTCGTGGGAAAAAAGTATATTTGAATGTGTTGATTCGGGAATTGTACTCGCGGACTTTTAGTGGGTGGTCGGTGCGCGCGGAAACGTAACTCTTTTTAAATAAAAGTTTTCTCTCTCTGGCTCGTGTATGTACGAGGTCTGTTAGAAAAGTATCCGACCTTTGGCCGAAGAAAAAAAACTGGCATAACTGGAGCGTTAGAAACCTAATAACCTTCAAAGTAGTCTCCTTGGGGCTCCATATACATCTCTCAGCGGTTCTGCCATTGTTGGAAGTATTCCGAAAAGGCCCTTTTCGGAATGGAATTTAGGTCTGCTGTCGTTGCAGCCATAATATCCTTTCTTTTCTGAAATCGTGCTCCTTTCAATGACCTCTTGATTTTAGGAAACAGCCAGAAGTCGTAGGGGGACATATCAGGAGAGTAAGGAGCCTGTTGAACTACAGGAGTCTGGTTTTTCGCCAAAAAAGTCTGAATCAAATGCGAGGAATGTGCAGGAGCAATGCCGCGAGGGATGCGCCAATTCTTGTTGACCTTAATTCCGGTCTCTTGCGCCGCACAGCACCACGTAGGCGATGGAGGAGATCCCTGTAGTACTGTTTAGTCATTATTTGACCCTGTGGGGTGCGTACTCGTGGTGTGCCACACAGAGGGAGTCAAAAAAGCAGTCAGCATCACTTTGACATTGCTGCGCACTTGTCGGGCCTTCTTTGGTCTTGGTGACGTGGAATGCGTCCTCTGTGACGACTGGGATTTGATTCCGGGTCGTACCCGTACACCCAAGACTCGTCACTAGTGATTACGGCGTCGGTGAAGTCAGGGTAACTGTTTGTAGAATCCAGCATCTCCTGTGAGACTTCAACACGAAGCTGGTTTTTCTCCACCGTCAGCAGCTTCGGCACGAATTTCGCCGCAACTCTCTCCATGGCCAAATCTTCGGTGATAATGAAATGTGCAGAAAAATTGCTGATGTCTACCTCTTCCGCAATTTCTCGGATAGTCACACAACAGTCCCGCATCACCACAGCGTTCACTTCGGCAATTACCTGGTCATTTCGGCATGTTGATGGCCGACCGGAGCGTGGCTCTCTCTCCACGGATGTGCGGCCGTCTTTAAACCAGTTGCACCACTGCTTAATCTGTGTGCTGCTCATAGCATCATCACCGAAAGCCGTCTGAACATTTCGAATAATTTCCACCTGGCTATCGCCAAGTTTCTGGCAAAATTTGAGGTAGTAGCGCTGCTCCTCTCGCTCCGCCATTTTCCTTGCAACAAAAAACCGACGAGAGCACTGCGCACTCCCTCACTTAAACGCTGCTTCCCAGCGACTGACGCTATCGGCAGGCGGGAAAAAATTCGTGCATGTGCACGAGGGTTCAAGGTCGGCTGCTGTAAGCGTGCTTGTTTCATATCCATCAGGTGTTCGCAAAAAAAATAAAGTCGGATACTTTTCTAACAGACCTCGTAACAGACCCTTTTGGAATACCAGTTTTTTCATTAAGAACATTGTAAAAGAAAGAGAGTCTCAAATATTTTCTCCTTTTTTCAAGTAACGGCCACCCCAGCTTGTCGCGCAAAAAAGAAGAGCTTTTTCGAAATTGAAATCGCCGGAGACAAACCTAGCAGCCCGTTTTTGAACACGCTCCAGTTCCTCAATATTCTGTTTTGTATGCGGGTCCCAAGCGGTGCAGGCGTATTCAAGCGCAGGGCGTACGTTGGACATGAATAACGTCTCCTTGAGTGGAATTGGCGCATCCCTGAAGTTCCGTCGGAGGAAGTTTAATGTGCGGCTGGCTTTGTGTGTTCCATGAGAGGTCAGCCGAGAAAAAGACTCCCAAGTACTTATAAGTTGAAACAGCAGATATGTCGGAGCTGCCAAGAAAATAGTCTGTTTGGAAAATTTTTTTCTTTTTCGTAAACCGGATGAGATTACAGTTGGAGAGATTTAGCGCCATATTCCATTTTTCGCACCAAGAGAACACAGAATTGAGGTCATGTTGTAAAATAGCGGAATCTGCTTCCGAAGAAGTGTTGCGGTAGATAAAGCAGTCGTCTGCATAAAGTCTGATTTTACTTGAAATGTTGTTAGTGAGATCATTTACGTGCCACAGGTATTCAATACACTTGGTGAAGAATTTTACAATTTCAAAACAAAACATAAAATGACTAAAGCAATAAGAAAATGGTGCTCATCCTTGCAGATAAATCACTGATGGCCTCTTGCACTCTATAATCTACTTTCTCTGTTTTGCTATAATCTACTTTCCCTGTTTTTGCTTCAGATTTTAGAGTTGTTTAGATATTTTTAGATTTGTTCAGTTGTTTAGATGGCTCATTTCAAGTTATGATGACGTCTGTTCATGTTTGTTTTCGTTTTTCTCGAGTTGCATTCCTATTTGCTCAATATGCCTACATAAATTTTGTATAATATGCATTCATTAGTGTTCTCAAATTTATTGTTTTGTGGATAATTTTTTGTACACATTTGGTGATTCAAATGTACTGCCTGAACAACTAACACGCACGCTGTGCTTAGGTTGGACGGGGAAACTCATGTACTAAATGAAGATGAATAAATTTGATTTGATTTGATTTGATTGATTTATAAATACTAAAAAAGAAGAGGACCTAAAACCGATCCCTGCGGAACACCTGAAGTCACGCCCACACTTGCAGAGCTGATTCCGTCGTAAACTACGCATTGTTTCCTTCCGATAAGATATGCCTTTATCGAGGTTAGGAGTGTAGTAGGGATATTTAAATGTGAAAGCTTCTGTAGTAACAGGTTGTGAGCAACTAAATCGAACGCTTTTCGAAAGTCTAAAAAAATACAATCTATCTGACCAGCGGAATTTAAGTTAACGGAAATGTCACGGGTGAATTCTACGAGCTGTGTTTCACACGAGAAACCGGACTTAAATCCATGTTGTGTCGAACAGAAAAAGTTATTGTTTTGTAGATGGCTAATCAACTGAGTATATATGACATGCTCGAGTGTTTTGCAAGACACGCTTCTCTCTATTTAAGCTGTTGGCGAGCGTTTCGACGTTCTTTTTCATGCATTTGACATGTTGGAGAAAAGTTAGTTTTGTTTGAATGATTACACCAAAATTTGACGTTTCTGAGCTGCTTTAATTTTCCTTTTGTTCATTTTGAGTATGGGAGGTTGGCTATTATACTCGTTACCTGTGATTAACTGTTTTAATGTATCAGGATGAAATTTTAGGTTCAATTTGGAACTCCGTTCTTGTACTGTGCGCCGTGCCTCATTTCATTTTCGTTCAGCATCAGTTTTACCACTTGGATATAAGCACAAGCTTTCGCTTGTCTATCATTGAAAAACCTTAATGTAAATAGCTCTGGCATCAGTATGTTACAGTATAGAGGACTAAGCTGAGATCGCTGAGGGGATCAGCGTTAATGCACTTTCATGTCCAACATTCTTGGCGAAAAATTTTGAATACTAGAAAAGGGTAAGGTATTGATACAGATCTATTGAAGGTAATGATGCATTCTTTCGATGTGTAGCAAAATCTTTCCTTTATAATGTTTCTATCCATCTCATCGAGCAGTTAAGACTGCCCTAGAAAACCAATGGGGAACGGTTTTGACAAAAGCAAAAACGCTAATAGCAAAAACATTCAAGCCTATCGACGCGAGATCTGCTGATATACTGATTGTTATAGTGAAATCTTGTGATATATAAAAAAATTGCGCCCATAAACTCTTTAGCGTTCAATAATGCTTTCGTCCAGATTTGTAGGGTATAATGATTTAAATTGTTAGTTGCTCATATGCAATATTCCTATTACTTGAGACAGGTTATTATTGCAGTTGGGTCATTTTAGTTTGTCCTGCATAAAACGTGGTTTAATGGAATCGAAAGCGTTTTTAAAATCTATTGATAGGAATGAATTTCCTAATTTATCTGATTTTTCATCTACGATACATCTTTTTTCGTTCAGTGATGTTTCGGCTGATGTACTATGTTCGAATCCATACTGATATTTGCGGAACATATCTTTAATGTGATGAAGCTGATACAGTCTGCTTTTGATGAGTTTCTTACTCATACCGTCCCAAGTATAGAGTTCGTAGTGATTGGTGTATATTTGTCGGTACCTGTTTTCTTTGCGCAAGCCTTCGGAATTTTGTCAACTATAGAAGGTCTCTATTTGCTTGAAAAATAGCGTTAATCTGGACATGCATTGAATAATGTTATCAAAAAGCATTTTTGACCTTTACATATAGATTATACGAAGGAACTCATTTGGTCCTGGGGTGACATTTGTGCATAGACTCTTCGTTGGATAATCATTTTCCTCCTCAGTGAATGGAATAAATTCAGGGGGGCACTTTGCTGACCTAAAGAGCGATGTGGCGGAAGCCTTAAGCGCAGTGTTGCTACATGTGTCAATGATGTGTGGTTAAGATGTTAAGCTTCGCCACTAGGAGTGGAACACGACAGCGTCTTGCAGCGCTGGCACGGAGTCCACAGAACGCCATCGCCTGTTCGGCTCTACGCCTTGGTCGTCGGTAAATTATGGTGTGGTTTATGATTTATTGGGGTTTAACGTCCCAAAGCCACTGAGGCTATGATAGACGCCGTAGTGAAGGGCTCCGGAAATTTCGACCACCTGGGGTTCTTTAACGTGCACTGACCTCTCACAGCACACGGGCCTCTAGAATTTCGCCTTCAGGAAATTCAGCCGCCGCGGCCGGGATCGAACCCGTGTCGGTAAATTGGTTTTTGAGGAAAGGAAATGTATATGTCTCGCATATCTCGGTGGACATCTGAACCTCGCCGTAAGGGAAGGGAGGAAGATGGGAGTAAACGAAGACGTGGTATTCACAAGACGCGCCTTTGTTCATTCTAAACTATCGAGCTGGCATGGCGGAGTGGTAGCGTGCTCGAATCGCACTCCGGAGACCCTGGTTCGATTCCCCGACCTGACCAATTTCCTACTCGGTTTTATTTATCTGGTGTGACTGTAAAGGTTAGTTAGCCTAATTAGTGAATTAACTAAAAAAACTCCACTTACATGGAGCATCACTATACCATCTCTTTAATTGGTTGAATGGTTATTAGCCAAAGTACAATTTGTCCCATTTGAAATTCGCGCAAGCCGCCGCGGTGGCTCAGTGGCTATGGTGCTCGGCTGCTGGCCCGAAAGACGCGGGTTCGATCCCGGCCGCGGCGGTTGAATTTCTTTGGAGGAGGAATTCGAGGCCCGTGTACTGTGCGATGGCAGTGCACGTTAAAGAACCCCAGGTGGTCGAAATTTCCGGAGCCCTCCACTCCGGCGTCTCTCATAGCCTCAGTCGCTTTGGGACGTTAAACCCCATAAACCAAACCAAACCAAACCGAAATTCGCGCACTTTGACGTCACGACCATTTCGACCAATTGGAAAGCGTGACATTTTTGTCGACAACTCCTGCTTACAACGATGAGCCATTAAAGGCTTTCGCCTTATTACCTTGAGTGCTTAGGATGTTGCCTATTGCTTCTAATGTTTGTTCTCTTATTTTCTGTCGACTGCAATGCTTTCGTTAACCAGCATTGCGTTGCTTTCTTCAACTGTGTTCGTTCATTACGATTCTCCTAGTATGTAATGTATGATTTCATGGTGGGTTGAAGTCGGTCGTTCGTTTCTTTTTGTTCTGATTCAAATTTTTTAGACTTTAAGTTCGTCCCTAACAGTCTTATGCAGTACAGCAAAGGTGTCGCTTAACGCATTCGAGCAAACATTATCCTAGTGTTTGCTCCGAGCTTCGCCACCAAGCAAGTTAATATAAGTTGTATATTCTTTGTAGTACTAAACTCCATATGTATGTCGTAAATTTCCTCTATCCTGCTTGGTGTCCTTTCTTTCTTCATTGATCTTATTCTCTTTCGTCCTATTTCTAGATAGACATACTACATGGGTTCAACTTGTGTTTCTTTGCTTAAAGTTTTGTTTTGTTCTTGCCTTGTAAAGTTAGAATGTTTGCGTAAAATTCGGGTACGGTTTCTTTCATATCTTGTGAGTGCATGAAATCCCGTGGTAATGTGAACCAGCCATCAGCTGTTAAATTATCCAATGTTTTGTAGTAAGTCTTGATTGTTATAAGGCACTTTGCCGGGCTGTCTCTTTCTGATATAATCGTCAGACTATAAAGATGACCGCTATAGTTCGCCTCCGAAAGACTTCTCAATGACTTATTTGCAGGCGTGCGTGAATACACAAAGATTTCAAATATCGAACTGAATACTCTTCTATTCGATTCGCGAAGCGAATCAACGAGTACTTGTCAAAAATAATTCCAGACGAATTGAATTCGTTGTAAAGTTTTCGAATAGGGCACACAGTGTCTTTTTCGACAACTGCTTCCAATACAGGGCTGACGTCGACTCGGCACAGCATGCGGCCGTGACGCGGTCCATCAGTGCGGCGGCGGTAATAAAGATCATATTGTGAACCTTGACCTCCGAAGTTCAGCGAGGCGACTGAGCACGTGCAGGAGGGTTTGAAAACCCTGTTTTCATGCCCGACATCGGAGTTCATGGCTCGAAATCTCGTCGGTGGGATCAACTGATAACTGGAGTTAATTAGTTCGCTGTCACATTCAGAAGCAAAAACAAAAATTTCCTGTGCGTATGGCATGAAGGTCATAGGGTTAATATACTGACTTCGTGCTGCGTGTCCACTTGTGGAGATCAGTCCTGCGTCCTTGGGCTACTACAGCTGTATTTCCACGACTTGTACTAGTTTTAGGCGCTTCGTTGTTTGACATGGATATTAGTTCTTGTACATGTATTCGCACAAGTATCGCTTAATCGCACTAATATTCGACTCGTTTTCGATTCGGTTGTTCGCCAAGTTATTCGTATTCGAATCTGTTTCGAGAAAGTGCTATTTGTACACCTTTACTTACTTTGTGTTTTTTAGGCTGATACAATATTTCACTCTCATAGTTTTAAACGTTGATGAGGAGTTGGACTCGTTAAGTATGATATAGTTGTCTCTCATTATGAGTACGAATTTATCGTCCCCTCTATCGTCAGTCTTCCTACTTCCCCATACCGTATTTCGAGCGTTAAGGTCATCGAATATGGCAATGTGCTCGCCTTGGAATATGTTCACACACTCATCAATACTGCTGAAGAGGAGTATAATATGATGGCTCGGAGGACATTACACATTTCTTACTAATATTGGCTTGCTTGCTGTAGAGATTCTAGGTGCGATAAAATTTTTTTCACGTGAATGGGAAAGACGGATGTTTCATCATCACGGGCTGTTACTACAGTTTCAAAGGTATTATTGTGTACTACGATTTTATGTTTCATAAGAAATGGTATTAATTTACCGAGGTGATGACTGTGTAATCGTTCTGAATATATTCGCAGAAATCTTTTAGTGATTGGTTATTTTCGATTGCTCTCGCTAAATTCACCTCTAGAAAATGTAAATAGTCATTGTGCATATTGTTCAACTTCCTGGGTGTTGTTTTTTTAGTTGTCTTTGTTGTTCTCTGAGTGCCCGTTGCTTTAACCATTGTGCTGCTATTAGTTTAATTGAAGTGTAGTGATACTGTTGCTTTTCCTTTTAGTTCATTTGGTGGCTGCTCAGACAGTACAATAAGAGAAGAGAGTGCTTTGTTTTCTCCAAGGGAGGACTAGCGTTTCGACAGACGAGACGCGAAGACACGTTGCGGCAACTGAAGGCTTGGCGGCCTTGCCGGCTGCTACTGATTGATTGAGGAGGGTTGCAGTATTTTTGGAAACTGTGCAGGTAGCTTTGAAATTGCGTTAAGTGGAGGATCGTAATGTTGAAATAAATTGGACACCTCGTTATCTCACCGTGAGGTGTGTCCTGCCTTCAATTTTTCACAGACCTTCCTTATGACAAGTTGTGGATATCACACTCTACCACAGCAAACCTCCTGGCCTTTATGTCTTGAACGGTGCGGGTCTAGCCATTTTCGGTGATTGTTGCCTCCGGCAGGACCATGACCATATCTTCTTTTATGTCTGCGATCTTGAATTTTATGCGGCCCTCTTTGTTATCTTGATCTGTAAGCTCTTTATTATGTCCTTCTCTGTTTCTCTTCGGTAGCTGTATTTAGTGATGATGTGTCAGTCGAAATGACTACAACGCCGTCCATTCCCGTAAAAAGTGGCCCATTTTTAAAGCCTAGGTTGATGAGGTGAGCTGCCGCCTTCAGTTGAGTCATTACGGCATTTTGTTCCTATCTCTTGGATATGATGAGAACTGTCTGAATTTATTTTTCGGTCGACTCTCCTATTTCTTGAGGGCGTTGGCGTAGGTAGCGTCCTTTGTTATGCTGAGAGTGCCTTAGGAGCTATTATATTGTTAATATCTTCAGTTTTATAACTTAGTTGAAGACTTTGTGCAGCTGTGACTGGAGTTATCTTTATCGGTAAGGGTGGAGGTCTTGACCAACGCTTTAAAAATGCTCTTGCCGATCTTCGCCAATGCGGTAAGTAGATATCTTGATCCTCTCGTTCCTTCGTTTACTGTTCTTCTTCTATTAGTATTAGACCCGTCGAACTTTAGTATTCTTCGCATTCGATGCCATCGATGTGTCGCTGACTGATCCATTAGGCTGCGTAATCTGACCTTTGATTTCGTCGTCGGGCTCGTTTTCGGTCCCGTTAGTTCTCGACTGCTCGGGGGATGCGACTTTCTCTTCAGTTGCTTTTCCGATGTAAATTGCATTGTCTATTCTCTACTGCTCCGACGTTCCTACGGTGCCCTATTTTGCCCTGCCGCCTTTGAAGATCTGTGTAAAACTCTCTTCTCCCGGTGTCGGATTCCGTCTGCGTGTTATGGATGTCTGGAGCTTGCCCGAGTGTGGCCCTTTATTTCACGATGTTCATGTTTTTTTTTAAAGGGGGCCTGTTCTCTCCTCAGCCGGTCTCCGTTGTTCGTTTCAATCAGGCCCTCCGTTCTAGAGCATCTGCAGTTTGTGCAACAAATGAGTCCCTCATTTCCCTTCCATTGTCTGCTGAACAGCTTAACGAGGGCATGTAACAAGTGAAGGCAGGCTAGTTGGTGGTTGACAATGGAGTGCATATTGCAACCGCGCAAAAACGACGCAGGACAAGAAAGCAAAGCACAGGACAAGATGCGTCTTGTCCTGTGCTTTCCTTTCTTGTCCTGCGTCGTTTTTGCGCGGTTGCAATATGCACTCCATTATATAACGAGGGCATCGATTATGGTAGTTTCGACGCCACAGGTAGCATAAGAGGGTTCTCACACAGCTTGAGCCCTCCGCATTCGATCTCGTTCAGCGTGGCACTTACGGTAATACAGGACGTACTGTCGTCAAAACACCTGTTTAAGCTCTCGAATGGCACATCAAGGAGTACACTTGTAATATTTACGAGTGCAAAAAAGCTCGAAGCAAGATTTTATCATGCATGCGCATTTCATTGCACTGTGTTTAACTCCTGACGTCTTTAAAAGCTATATTGGGTCGCACACACGCAGGCGCAATTGTGATAAATGCACAACAGAGGGCGCCGTTCGAGCTCTCTAAATAAGTGTGTGGACGACTCTACTACGTCCGCCGCTATGGGCGAAGGGGGCGCTGATGAAAATTCTAAACTTTAGGTTGCATGCAACATAAATATCCTGGAATGCACAAGACTGAAGAGCCGCCTCTATAGCTCAGTTCGTAGAGCACCGGATGCAAAATTCGGAGGTTATGAGTTCGGTTCTGACCGGTGGCAGATAAAGGGAATTATCTGTCAGTGATAAAATAATAATACTATTAATGTCCTATTATTCAAGACTATAAATTCCCCTAAGAGCCTTGATTTCTGTGCGGTTGATCGCTACGATGATATTGCAAACTTTGAGGAAAAGCCTTCCCCACTCTGCCACAACTAGAGAGGCTGTTGGTTGTGTGTGAGTCTTTCACACTTGTTTACCAAGATTATTCTTTTGTGATCTGCAGAAGCTTCGTGTTTGAAAAGGGCGTTTTTTCCCCCAGTATTCCGCAGTGTTTAGTAGATATGAAAGGGGATTTTGGCAGCACTGTAAAAACTGAATAAGGCGGCCTTGTAAACTACGTCGTGGTCATCTTTTCTTCATAACCGCCCTTCTTACTCACAAAAAAAAAATTGCAAAATGTTGCTTTTCTTAATTTTCTAGTCTCAGTGAGCGGTCAGCCGGTCCTGGTTTGTTCCAGCTGGTACCAAAGATATCCGATTTTCTTGGGATTTTTGGTACCAATGGGGGTCCCGCCCACCGTGCGAAAACCACGGCTGGCAGGTGGGTGCATTCTGCGTTTTATGATAGTGTCTTTTGTGTTTCTTTTTTAGTTATAACTTATGGTCAATAGAGGTCTTGTAGTGTTTTCAGGTGGATTTCCGGCCTCCTGCTCGTTTGAAAAAGGGCTCAGTGCTTGCTTTCGAATTGGTTAAGCGTAACATAGCCGAGTCACAAGAAATGGCAATATTGAAGATATTGTTACGAGGTGGCAAGCCTAAGAAAAGGACGACATGATGACAGATGATAATATGATTTAATGGCTGTGGGCCTAGCACGAGCGCTCCGTCCCGCGCCACTACCCTGTTCTTCTTCTTCGTAACAATATCTTCTTAAAATCTAAGCTGATTTTGATGTGGTTTGTTGTTTTGTGTGCTCAAACAGTTCGCAGAAGAGGTGCATCAAAGGAAAAAGGCAAACCAACTTTTTTACTCGCCTCGAGGTAACAAAGAAACTGCCCCGCGAAGCTTAAGGCCCTCCAAAGCTGAAAAAAAAACGTTGACGATGAACAAAGAAAAAACACTGAATTAGTTATAAAATCCATTATGCATATGGCGAAAAAATATATAGAGCCAGAGAAACGCAGCATCATGTCTCATTTGTCGCCGACACCTTCAGCATGATTTTTGCGAATATTCAGTGCCATGCTTTAGGTTCACTTTCTCTGAGTGGTTGTAGGGGTGTTTGTGCGCCCCGAAGCAAGACGGTGGTTGTCGTTCTAGAAAAGAGAAGCATAGGCGCCCAAGATGCCCTTTCATAACCATATTACAACGTTTATTACATTATCCTTGCTCTCCCGATTTCCCATGGTCGTCTGTGTTGCTGGTTTCGTCGTCGTATCGTGCGCGTTCCGCAAAAAAAAAAAAAAAAGACAGACAACTGTATGCATGACTCCAAGGCTGCCGGATCGGGTCGCCATCTCTTCCAACGCGCCACTTCCCGACGCAGGCCAACTGGGCAATCGAGTTCGAACCGTAGGGTCTAGCCAAAACTGTGATGAGTACAGGCCGGAATGAAATGCTTGTGAATACACTCGAACCTCTTATAACGAAGCAGTTTATAACGAAATAATGTAATAACGAAGGAATGATGTTTCCCTTTGGAAGCTTGGTCAACACGGCCTATACCGAAGCTACGCCTATAACGAAGTAATCACCGGACCCATTCAACTCCGTTGTAACGATGCTCAGCTGTCAGTATTTTGGTGGAAACGTTACCCAGAAACATGAGTTAGGCTAGTTGCACACTGTAGCTTAAAGTACACAAACAAAATATATTGTTTTGTGCACAGGGGCTGTTCGCGTTTCATTCCAGCCTGAATGGGCACTTCCTCTAATCCCCAAATGCAGGCAATCATAGGCTACTGCTGCTTTTTATGCTTGATGAGTGGCAATTCACTCTCAGTCTTAAATGAATTTAGTGTCAGCGTATGGAATTTTAATTATGCGAGGTGATTCCAGAAAGCGCACCATTCAAGAAAGAGGATTCTTGAGGTAAATATGTGGCTTTCAGTCGGTTAATGGGATTTAACACCCCAAAGCGGCTCAGGCTATGATGGACGCCGTATAGGAGGGCTCTAGAAATTTCGACCACCTAGTTTTTTTTAAAATGCACTGACAACGAACAATGCACCGGCCTATAGCCTTTCACTTACATCAAAATGCGACCGCCACGGCCGCGATCGAACCAACGTCCTTCGGGTCAGCAGCCGAGCACGATAACCGCTCAGCCACCGCAGCGGCTTAGAGGTGGGTTTCGCGTCATCATAATAATTGCAGTGGCGGACATCAGAAAACAGATGGACCATGCTACTTAGCCATGCTACTTAGCAAGCTACTTAGCTAAATTCCGGTGTAACTTTCTAACGAATGGAGTTTCGCACATTGTTATAGTCAGAAAATTTTAGCTGGTCGCTAGTAATAGCCCATAAGCTTTTAGAATTTCGTTAAAGCGATTACGCGATTACGCTGGGGCTCGAGAAGCGAGCAGAGGCGACCCGGGCTGGACATAGAAGTTCAAGTGACACGTGAGCAGTAGAGCGACGTGTACTGATAGGCGTTCTTGACAAAGCCGCGCGATTTCTGAATAACGCATAAATTGGCGAAAACTTGTAGCGTCAAAGCGCTCAGCGCAAGCATGTTTAAGAAATTCTGACATGGCTGTAGCTAATAATAACAGTCAGCTATAATTGTCTGAGTACAACCAGGCGCCTAAATTTAACAGTTAAAAGTGACCAGCTGGAATTTAGTTAACAAGCTTACTAGTTAACGTGATTCGTTTGTTTTCACCCACCCACCACCACTATAATTGTTTGATTACAACCAGGCGCCTAAATGTAACAGTTAAAAATGAACAGCTGAAATTTAGTTAACAAGCTTACTAGTTAACATGATTCGTTTGTTTTCACACAGTACAACCAGGCGCTTATCTGTAACTGTTAAAACTGAAACAAGCTTACTAGTTAACGTGATTCGTTTGTCTTCACCCGTCCACTACCACTGGTATGAATATGTCGCAAAAGGCAGCGTTACATCTCAAAAGTCTATTTATAGTAACCAGGAGCGGACTTCCCTGAAATACCCAGACATGTGTAACACATAAATGAATGTCAAACGATTTAGAAATATGAAAAAAAAAAACAGCGTGAAGTTGCACCAGCGTGGCTCATTAATGTACAGAATACCCATCCAAATGAGCGAGACTGAACAAATATAGACATCGCAAGTGCTCATGCATTTTCCGCTTACTTGAGCTAATATTCTGCTCAAAAGAACAATTTGGTTATTTAAGCTTTCAGAGTAAGCGCACGTTCTGAAGCTGGTGGTATCAGGCGGACTAAAAAAAGACGTTTCGTCATCGGACCTGAAGAGACGTGTCCAGTTTAAGGCTTTTGGTCGGAAGAATTGCGAAAGTTTTTAATGTAGTTTTTGAATATGATAATGAGTGCATGCTTTTCTGCCGTTATCACCTGCTCACAGAAATAAAAACA
Organism: Amblyomma mixtum; assembly: GCF_055824585.1. Taxonomy (NCBI): domain Eukaryota; kingdom Metazoa; phylum Arthropoda; class Arachnida; order Ixodida; family Ixodidae; genus Amblyomma; species Amblyomma mixtum. Next base: position 65,184,453 of record NC_143017.1, on the reverse strand, counting down.
GCATATAAAATATCGCAACAGCTAGAAATGAAAGGCGCGAAAGGGGCTGAATGAACTTTTTAACGATGTGCTGCACGAAAAGGCTGAATTGTGTTCCACTGCAGGTTTCCTACGCAGAAGAGCGCGACCGTGCAGGCCGCAGCCAGCGGCGACGACTTAGGTGAGGCAGAAACCCTAAACCTTAATTAGTGCAAGTATTCTCAACTTTTTACAATTTACAACCAGCGCGTATTACACTGAAGACAATCACACTTGGAAACAAATGCGAAAATGTTCGTACTGTTCTCACTTTAGTTCTAGGATGGCGTTTATAACTCATGGATCAAAGCGGAGCATAAGTGGCAGCAGTAGTCTGACTGAATTTCGTTCCGTGAGTTTATGGCTGCATAGTTCATCCTTTCGTAAAGAACAAGGTAACAGAAAAGTACGCGCAGAAAGTCAATTAAGTCCGAAAAGGATAAATTGCTCATAATATTACAAATTTATTGCTTTCTTCTGCCCCACCTGGTATATAAAATTCGAAATAAAATTGTTCACAGGGAGGGGGAGTTGGTAACGCAGTAGGCTAGACATCAAAATAGCTAAGCATTCAGAGCAGGCACTGCATTACGCAGTTCGTGTTGCATCTTACTTTAGGCCTAAATATACGCACATTATTTTTTAAGGTATTAGTTGCTGATAATGTTTTTTTTTTTGCGCTATGGTGTCACAGGCCAGGCTTGAAATGCAATTATCTGTCCTTGAAAGAAAGATTGAGCTATTTACGTACATTCCAATCATCTTTTGTCAAGTTAATTAAGATAGTTGTCAAGTTAATTAAGGAGTCGTTAACATTGTCTAGCACTGTGTAACTTACCAGACTCCCTGCACGAGTGCTTAAGTGACTTCAATGAAGAGCTCGATTCACTCTTTATGGTGGCATGGCAAAGTTTTCAGAATGATTATTATGCTTTATTGATTACTTAGTTTGATGTATACTTTCAAGAGACGTCTTGGCAACCGTAAATGGGCCTTTCAAGTGCTAATATGACAAACAATCTACTGATGCCGGATGCGTTGAAACGATTTTCCGCATTTAGGTGTTGTTTTGCATGAAGAACCTCCAACAAATTATTCACTTAAGACGAAATCACAATTAAATAGCAAGCATCTTTGAAAACTTGCTTGCTTATCCTGCCTACATGCGCCATACCCTCATAGTGGGAGGCTTCTGGTGCCTAGACTTCTCCGCACTCGCCATCCTTCAACACCAATGATGCAAAATGCCCAACTGAAAAGGACAGCCAGTTTTTGGATAGCATTCCAAATATTTCCAAGCAGGCACGGTTTCTCATCTGCCTTGAAGGACAAACTGATCTTCGACTGTGCCATAAACTAAATGATTTGCACAGATGGAACAGGTATCGCAGGGGTCGGCAATGGAAAATGTATTGACTACTCTTAGTGCGCATCACTTTTGCAAGCACTAGAAGAGAGTGGTAGACAAAAATATAGAAACACAGGAATATAGAAAATAAAAACCGCACATAGAGAGAACAGACAGTTTGTAATAGCAGTCAGAATATAAAAAAGTAAGAAAAGTCTGAGTTTTTTCGATTTGCATTGAAGAACGGTGTAGCTCTCACAGTAGTCACGAAATAAGTTTTAATATTTTCGTTGCCTGTAAATAAGGTCACACACTTCTTCTTTCAAGAGCTTTAGACGATTATGAACTTCTAATTAACAGCGCGAGAACCTCGCGCACTCGTTTTTATTTTACGTTAGTGGTTGAGTAATGTAGAAACGGACTCGAATGTAGAGATATCGGTGTAAAGTATTTGTAGTACATATAGTCTGTCACTCATGTTCATGCAGCCTTTTAAGCTCTTTGAAGCAACAATTGTTGATCAGTAGTAAAAGTTGTAGCAGAATTTTTTTTTATGTAATTCATCTCTGTCGTCTTTCTCTTTCTGTACTGCAGTCAATATGACAAAAACTTTGTTTCACTTTAGTATACGTCGCTTTAGAAAAGAAGCAATGGACGCCCCATCCAGCCGCGCTGTGTCATGCAGAAATGCAGACATAGTGTGGAATGGTGGTCTAACTTCAAAGAAGTGTTCATTGGTTACGAGAGAAGCCCTAGTGGAGGGTTTCTGATTTATTTCGACCGCATAAGGCTCTTCAACGAGTCGTGACATCACATATCCCACGGGATATTTTTTTAAGCATGAAATGCTTTTAGCTCCCGTTGTCGGCATTGTGGTGACGTCACGCCGAGACCGAGAGCCATCATCCGGGCACTGAATTCCACTCATCCGGGCTCTGAAACGAGAACATCCGGGCACCGTACGAGACGTAACGAGATTCAACGAGACTCTCTAATCCCTCCTACGGGACCGCCATACAAGCGCCGGTTGCTCTCCAAACGAGTCACAAAAAATAACTGCTGCCAGTGTCTTCTCAATGTTTATCAAGATATCATTCGAGCTGTGCATTTGGTAATGCACGGAATTATAATTTCCAAGTTCTAATAACGCGTGCAAAAAGCACATACATGCCACGATACACTTCATTGATATACGTGATCTGTTAGGGGCTTTGAGAGAAGGCCGCTTAGAGAAAGAGGGCGAGAAGGGCTTCCGGCGGAAAGCTTTCGCTCCCTCCCCAAGGATGGCGCTGCGGTCCCACACTCACGCATGTAAAAGAACGGCCGCTTGGCCTTCAAGCCCTTTCCCCCTCTGTCAGGTAGATGTATACACGCTCGCGGAGTATTCGAACGCGCTGCATATACATTCTTGTCAGGCCTGCGTCTCGTCGTGTCCGCGTACGCTTCTGCATCGTCCTGGATTTCAATGCCGCCACCGTCACAACTGCTTAAGCCGAGCAATGGAGCCTGTGTTAGGCCCGTAAACATTTCATGCTTTCTCTATTATCGGTTACGGGAGAGGCGCATTTTTTTTTTGCATTTTGCGAAGATCGAAATGTAGTCACAGCTGTAGGGATTAGATCCTGTGACTTCGAGCCAAGCCACACCAGAGGAATACTAATAATTAAACCTTCAGTAAGTCATTTCAGTGGAACTATTATGTGGATATTATTCGTAGGGCTCAACACCATTACTTCTTAAGGTGTTCTTGTACACAAGTTCAGAAAGACAAAAGAAAAGAAAATAGCGCTGGATGCAATAAATTCCTGGAAGCCTTTTTCTGTACATCTGAAAATAAGAGGAGTTCATGTTTCAAACCTATTCGGCACAAAGTTTTCTTATACAGGAAACCATTCGTATACAACGTTAGAAATACGCCTAGCCACAGATATCGCGAAAAGGACCACTTCACGGACGTCATGTTAACGGCCCTCCTTTTTCCTCAGGAGAGCCACTCTTCCTGACGCCGCTCATCGAAGCAGGCAAGCTGGACGAGGCTAAGTCGCTCAGCAAGGTTGGCCCGATCGGCGCAGATTTCGAAGTACCCTCGTATGCAGGCTACATAACCGTCAACCCGCAGTACAACAGCAACCTCTTCTTCTGGTTCGTACCATCCATGGTGAGTTCAGTCTTCCTTTGCTTCTTCTTAGAGAGGCGGGCATTGCGTCAGTTATAATTTGCGTTCAGAAGCGAAGGTTTCAAATGTGCGCTATCAGCATCAAGTTTTCTTGCACTGCTGCTGCGGCTGCATAAAGAGTCCGGCGCACACTAGTGCTGATATGCCCATTGAAGCCGTGTTTCATGGTCAAAACTGAGGCTTACGTTCATGTGTAGGTCAATCAATCAATCAATCAATCAATCAATCAATCAATCAATCAATCAATCAATCAATCAATCAATCAATCAATCAATCAATCAATCAATCAATCAATCAATCAATCAATCAATCAATCAATCAATCAATCAATCAATCAATCAATCAAAGACTCTTTATTTGCTCATTCAAGGCAATTCAAATTAAAAATAAAAAAATGACATTTATAAAATAGCGCTCTGAAAACTCTTACTGATGTTTTCGAGATCCAATTATACAATGAAGCACTATAGGCACGTTTGCATGCCCGAGGACATGCTAAAAGTAAAATTTGGCTTATATGTTGTCATGTCGTAAAATAGCGAACACGGCGACATCGTTAATTCATGCCGAAATAACAGAAAATACATTTCACCACGAGAAAAAAAAACGATAAAAAATAAAACGCCCCACTCTACGCAAATAGGTATAGTAGCCTTTTGCTGATTTCTGCCGCCTTTAACTTTTTCATTTTGTTTTGTTCCGATAAGGTAGAAGACGGTGTCCTAGACAGCAGCTGTATCATTACTAGTCCGGCAATTGGAGTACTAGTGTCTTCGCAGTAAAGACAAAATCAGTGTTAGAGTTTGGCGGCGCAGGGCTATACCAGGTTCACGCTCCCAGTAAATTCATCCTCTTGTTGAGCCCAAGGGCGTGGAATAAGCCTGCAAGCTCCCCAGATGCAGAAAACGCGGCTGACGTTACGAAAACGAGCGAGCTGCAATTATTCCGCCCAACTACAAGGTGTAAAGGCAGATAGTTTGTACCGAGTGTGTGATTGCTGTTAACGACGACAGAGAAAGATTCATATAAAAATGATGGCAGTGGCAATACACTCAATAGTTAGGGCATGATAAGAGGATAGCAGGTAATCGATTGTCTGTCAGGGAAACACGATGGATTCAGATACAAGATGAATGTGCATCAGGGTGACACCTTGAAGAATGAGTTCATGAAGTCTGCGGCGGTGTAGGGTTACCGCGGCTGGCTCAGAATAAAAATGATAAGGTAAATGGGGGAGGCCTTCTCCTGATACTAAAAGTAGCTTATCTTGTGATGGTGAGAAATAAGAAACAGACTGTGCATTCGAAGCGTCTACCTTAACACCCACGTTCTCGTTCGCAGTCGTACGTACCTATATATGCATGCATAAAAGCGACAGGGTTTGACAGGATGCCCCTTGAGAATGTTTTCTTACTAACAGAGTGATCCTGAGAATGCCCCCGTGGTGATGTGGCTGCAAGGCGGGCCCGGCACAACCTCGATGATGGGTTTCTTCAACGAAAACGGTCCCTACTACCTGTCCGTCGACGGAAACAAGGCCATGTTTCGTGAGCTCACTTGGGCGCAGCGTTACTCGATGCTGTACGTGGACCAGCCCGTGGGCACGGGCTACAGTTTCACTGAGGATGACGCAGGCTACGCGCGCAACCAGACCGACGTCGGCCGTGACATGCTGGAATTCGTGCAACAGTTCTTCACGTTGTTCGACGAGCTGAAGGAGAACGGGTTCTACATCACAGGAGAGTCCTACGCAGGTATACGATGCCATTGAAATGCATCTTTTACTAAAGGTTACATGACGTTGTGTAACGTTGGGAGATTTATCGGTGGAATTAGTTTTCTGCTACAGAAGTAAGGCAGGCTGTTAGCATTTAGGTGCGAGTTGCGAAATTCCTATTCTGACACAAGATCTCCCCTAGCAAGACAAAAACGAGGAGTGAACTGCGTACTTAGCGAGAGTCTCCATGTTCGGGGCAATGAAATAGCTTTACCCCGAGTGCTGTTTATCTAAGTTTAGACAGTACAATTATCAAGCACCTCATGGGCAAAACTACACGCGTGAGCCTTCACTTTAACTTGCGCCCTACTACTTCGTAGTCACGAGGTGTCTGGGTGCTACAGAGCGGTAGGCAAGCGTAGCAGGGGATTGCAGAAGGTTAGGTGGGCGGATGAGATTAAGAATTTTGCGGGGATACAGTGGCCGCAGCTGGGAAAGGACAGGGTTAATTGGAGATACATGGGAGAGGCCTTCGCTCTGCAGTGGGCGTAGTCAGGCTGATGATGATGATAACAGAGCGGTAGCCGCGCGGCGCACCTGAATGGCTGAGCTGCGCCGGCCGTGTGACCGTACTCGATTGATCAGAGCACATGTCGTCTGTAAGGTGGCTGCCACTAGTTCCGCGCTGTTGCTGCAGCTGGCGCGTGCAGTACAGATCATGTGACCTTGGAATGTGATCATGTGACCGTATTTTCAAGCGGGTGATCAGTCGGGGCAACGCCACAGGCTACAGTCAATGCCTGGGGGCTGCCTTCCTGCCCTGCTGGGCGCTAGGCGTCTGACAGGCCCGTTTTAGTTTTTGGACTGTCGCTGAATGTAACAAACACCTTAATTGGTTAATGAAGAATACCATAGTAATCAGCGATTCGCTGATGATATTGCTGTGCTAAGTCACTCAGCGGATGGACTGCAAAGCAGGATCAATAATTTAGTTAGGCAGGGCAGAATGGTGGCTGTAAATATTAATTTGCAGAAAATCAACAGAGTTGGAGGGGAATGGTAGTTCGTGATTGGTAGCGAGGCGCTGGAAGTGGTAAGAAAATACATGCACTTAGGGCAGGTAGTAACCGCAGATCCGGTTGAACAGACTGAAATAGCTAGAAGAAATTGAATTTTGGAAATTTTCTCCGAGCATCAACGGCAGTTTACCAATATCCCTCAAGAGAAAAGTATACAACAGCTGTATCTTACTGGTACTCACCTATGGGGCAGAAACAGGGAGGTTAACAAAATGGGTTCCCCTTAATTTGAGGACAGGAAGAGAGCAGAGTGAGTCAGGGATCAAACGCGGGTTAACTACATCCCAGTTGAAGTCAACGAGATTGTTTTTATGGTTTTATGGGGTTTAACATCCCAAAATGAGTCAGGCTATGAGGGACGTCGTAAGAGTTCGGAAAATTTCAACCACGTCGTATTTTTTTAACATGCGGTGACATCCCAGAGTACACTGGCCTCCAGCATTTTACCTCAACTGAATTGTGACCGCCGCGGCAGGAACCGAACCCGCGTCTTTCAGGTCGGCAACTGAGCCCCGTAGCCAATGAGTCACCGTGGCAGTGAAATCATGAACTGGGCTTGGACAACGCATATAATTCAAAGGCAAGATAACCGATTGACAACGCACTAGATACCAAGAGAAGGCAAGCGTAGCTAGGGCGAAAGAAAGTTAGATGGGCAGATCAGATTATGAAGTTGGCGGGGATAAGTTTGCTGCAGCTGGCATAGGACATGGTTAATAGGAGAGATATGGGAGAGGTTTTTCTCCTGCAGTGGACATATCCAGGCTGATGATGATAATCGTGATGAAGGCATAAGCTTAGCTAAGACGGCTTTCCTGTCGTTTCATTTGGTGTCGAAAGTGGGATTTAATGATCCCAGACCCGAGCTCAGACGCAAGCAAATGGCCCTTCGTTGATGCCCGGGACTCCGCCTGAAGAAAGTGATTAGAAACAAAACGCACCGACGATAACGCTGGAACAGATGCGAAAGCTGTTTGAAGCCCAGGAAGAACGCATTACCACAAGGTTTCAGCAACATCGTTCTGAAGTAATGATTGATCTCCGAGCGGTTCAAGAGGAAGCAGGATATGCTTCGGCGACCTGGAATCAGCGACTAAAGGCCCTAACCTTCTTCCTCGTCACACACTGTTCTGCTCTGCGCGTTGCTCTTCTTTATGTACGTCAGCAGAACGGACGCCCGAAGGCGCCTGCGGTACCAAGGCAGCGAACAGCGAACAGGAACAGGAACCAAGGCCAGCCTCCGTCGTCGCCCGGCTGGCCGCCGACAGCAGGGCCTCTCAGAGCAATGATAGCTGTTAACGTACATCAGCCTACAGCTCTACCGCGCGCCCTGAAATCGGTACGGTGGATGTCTTGAGACCGTATATGTAAGACGGCTCCACCGACTTCGACTCATACTCCGCCCAGTTCATTGCTATAAGTCGAGACAGTAGCCGGAGCGAATCGCAGCACATGGCCGCGCTTGTGGCTCACCTGTATGGCAGCGCTCTGGATGCCTACAGCAACGTCTCAGAGAACTTGAGATCAGACTTGGTGCTGCTGGTGAAAGAATTGTCCTCCTGCATCGGCGACGCCCGCCTTTAGCACTTTCGCACCTAGCTTCGAGCACGTCGTCATTATTTCTTGGAAAGCTCTCGAGACCTTGGTGTGGACATCGAGAGATTTTTAAGCAAAGCCTTTCCAGGTTCCCGAGAAATCAGCGAGCTGGTGAACGCTGCGGCCTCATTTACCGATGCCACGGAATGCCCGGACGTGAAAAGTGCGCTTCGACAGTCTCGCCCTGGCACTCATGACGCTGCCTTGGCAATCTCACTCGAAACGTAAGCCGCCATTTGTCCTCCGCTCCCCCCCCCCCCCCCAAAAGAAACAAACAAACAAAAAAACGCCTAGTTTCTCCGTCTGCCACCACTCAAACGTAGTTTGGTCGTTAAGGATACTCCCTGCAGCACTGCTACGCCTGCGGAGAACCAGGGCACTTCTCACAGAACTGCCGGAAGCAGTGAGTGTGGTCGAAAAACGGTTGGGCCGGCCTACAGGGGCAAGGTCGGACATAACACAAGAGGTCCCCTTGTTGTTGACCGGCGTCTTCGCAGTTTACCCAACTCTTCCTGTTGAAATTTAGGCTCACGCTCACATGGCCCTCGTCGACAACTGCTAACCTGCAAGCGTCATCGGGCTTTCATCTCTTCCACCCATGTTAGTCAAGCCGGTGGAGTGCGACGTAACCATGGTTGCAGCCAACGGGGACGCCCTGTTTAATGCTGGTGTCTCCTCTACTGAACTGAAGGCTACCGTCAGGAAGACTGCTGTCTGCACTTGCGTTGTAAATGCACCTGTACGCAAGATAATTCTGGGGCCGCAACTGGTGCATGACCACGCACATTGAGCTGCCATTCCGGGCACGAGGCGTTGCAGTGATCACGTCATGGTGCAGTAATCGGTATCCGATGTTTCGATTAACACAGGTGACACGGAAACTTAGCGACCGGGATGACGTTGGCAGAGATCGTACCTGTGCCGCCAGACCTGGCACTGGTGTTCGACTACGCCTCCGTTTGTGAACGAAACCCATCGAAAGCTTGTGCGACCCATTCGAGGGCTTCTTTTGAAGCCTGTTGTGATCCACGAAACTTCTTCAGGGTAGGTTGGGCACATGTGCTGACGTTTCCCTGTGTCTTGCTGAGTGAACAACTGTGCCTTCGTTTTCTGCTTTCTTCGTGGCATTTAAATGGGCGGTTGTTTGTTTTAACCATTGTAGACCTCCATCCACTGTTTATATTTCATCGGCCTGCGCAGCCTCCTTTAATGTAATGGACACCAAGTAAATGTAATGGGCACCAAAGGTAGCTTGGTCCGAACATCGGGCAGCGTGCTGGTACTGCGTCCTCGCTGCCCCAAGACATTGTTGTCGCTTCCATTAGCCATACTCGAAGAGACGGTTGCGAATTACCTCCTGTACAGCCCGCGAATATACTGATCGGCATTCAGGTTTGACCTAGAACTCAGTCACGAATAACTACCTTCAATTAAACATCGGCTTTGTAGACATAACTACTATTATTATCACGTCCATGGAACTCAGCAACGCCTTTCGCCCATCACCAAGTTAAGACTGGTGAACATACACCCGTCCACTAACTTGACGTGTATCACCTGCCGAAAGACTAGAATTTCTAGCTCAGGGGAATCACATGCTTGAGCAAAGAATCCTTGCCTCTTTGACAAGTGCATAACCTTTTGTCCATGGGTTTCCAAGATAGACAGCAATATTGATTTTGTGCGTCGATTACAGGGAGCTAAACAGCGTCACAAAGCCCGACGTTTATCTTCCACCAGCACTAGGCGACACATTGGTTAGGTTGCACGTATTCCAGCTTTTCACTACGTTGGATTTGGAGATATCAATACTGGCAAGTTCCATTTGACGTTCTTATCCGATCGGCGATGGGCTCGTTTGCCACAAGTTATCACCAGAGAATGATCGGGTTCCTGTCGTCCCGTGTAACCTGCGGTCATCTCTCTTGAAGCTGTGCCATGATTCTCCTTCATTTTACTTGGTGGAAGGCTACGGAGAAAGTCTCTGAGTGGTTCTGGTGCAAATCCTGGCTCTACGACATCAAGAAGTACTTACTCCATGTCCTACTTGTCAACATAGCAAGATTGTTTGCTCGTTCGGCTGTTTCTCTCTTGTGCGTATCATGCCGCCTGTGAGACCAGTCAAGCTTGTGGGCGTACACAAACTCAGCCTTTTCCCAAAGTAGTCCAACAGGAACCGTACGTCATCGTCTCCATATACTACTTCATCAATTGGCCTGAGGTGCAAGCCGACCCTGATGCCAAGGCTCACTATTTTGTGTTGAAAACAGTGTTCAAAACAGGACGCAAGTTGCAAGCATGCGTGCGATAGCAAGGAAAAAATTACATTCACCCATGTCAAACAGAACTCTACAAACATGAGAAATGTGACGGTGTTGTGGCTTCTGTCTTTGAGTTTGGCACGTTAATGTATGACAATAATGTTTTTGTCCTTTCAATAAGCATTTCGTGATATATGTGATGCCCTACGCTCGGCTTTAACTCTATTTGGCACCGAATCAAGCGCGTTTTTATCAGAGAAGGGTGATACAGCGATATTTGGCACATTTACCTCGAATGCGTTTTTAACTTGCCTGTGTGATTGCAAGCAAACTGGCAAGAAGGTTTTCATGTAGCCTTTATTTCTCTAAGAAAGAAACAAGAAACATTGCATTTTGATGACGTTAACGTGCATTTTCCTTTTACTATGCACCACTGATTCGACTGTCGATGTTTGCACTGATGCAGCAAATAGCATTCATAGTAACCAGTTCAGCCAAGGCAGAGGTTATGAAAAGTTGGTTTGGTTTGGTTTAGGGGGTTTAACGTCCCAAAGTGACTCAGTTTATAAGAGACGCCATAATGAAGGGCTCCAGAAATTTCGACCACCTGGGGTTCTTTAACGTGCACCGACATCGCACAGTACACGGGTCTCCAGAATTTCGCCTCAATCAAAATTCATCCGCCGCGGCCGGGATCGAACCCGCGTCTTTTGGGTCAGCAGCCGAGTACGATAACATCTGAGCCATCGCAGCGGCTGTATGAAAACTTAAGAAGAATAATGATCAAGATGGTAGAAGCTTCAGGCGTTCAATATCAAGAAATATTTCTGAAATTGTTACGTAAGAAATAAAACCATTCATGCTATCGGTACTTTACGCGGTTCCGTCGAGCCGATTCATGCTTAAAAGCCGACTAAAAGTTTCTTCTTGTGTTTTTTTTTTTCATGATTCGAACACGCAGGAAAGTATGTTCCTACGGTGGGAGCAGCCTTACACGAGAACGCCGACACTATGCGTGTCAAGATAAACTTTCAGGGAATTGCGTATGGGAACGGCTTGACGGACCCGGTCAACATGATCAGCTTCGGCGAAGTGATCTATGCATTTGGCCTTATGGATCGCAACGACGCCGACCACATGACGCGCGTCTCCAATGAGGCTGAACAACTTATACGTGGCAGCAAAATGAAAGAAGCCTTCTACCTCATGGACAGGCTGTTCTTCGGAGTCGTGAACGGCAAAGACACGTTTTTCAGAAACGTCACCGGCTACACTTACTACTACAACTACCTGACCGACACAGAGCCAGCGGGCAACAGAGCGTACAAAGTGTTCCTCAAGAAGCCCGAAGTCCGGCGCGCGCTGCATGTCGGTAAAAGGCCGATGAGCACAGAGCGTGATGTCGTGGCCGGGCACCTTCTCTACGACATGATGCGCTCGGCGGTGCCCCAGCTTACCACTGTAGTGGAGAACGGCTACAAGGTGCTCGTCTACAGCGGTAATTTAGACATATGCGTGCCCACAGCCTTGTCCGAGAACTTCTTGTCCCGAATGGCCTGGTCACGCGCTGAACGCTGGGCCCACGCGCCGCAGCACTTGTGGCGGAGTCCCGACGGGAAGGAGCTGTACGGCTACAAGAAAACCGTCGAGAACTTAAGCTTTGTGGTCGTACGCAACGGCGGCCATGAGTTGCCCTACGACCAGCCCAAGCCAATGTTCGACCTCATCACTGCCTTCGTCGACGGCACAGGTCCCTTCGCCGACGAGTCTGTATCTCCCCAGTAGATCTGCTTTGACTGCAGTTGCGGAATTTGCTTAATTTCGGACTGCACTTGCCTACATGTTTGGAGAAAGGCGACGCTAAATCTAGCACAACTTTTTTGCGACTGAAAAAGAGCGTTTGTAGTGGTATATTGGCCTAAATAAATAAATTGGTGAATTCGTAGATTGCGATGCTGTGTGCTATTTCATTGTATACAGGCAATATCGGCAACAGAGGAAATCGATAACAGTTGACTGGGTAATCCCGAGTACGCACCCAACAACAGCAGCGCTTTCATTAGAAGTAACATAGGAACGTGCACCAGTACCGCGCTTCGTTGGCTATAGTTCCTGGCAGAGGTATGAGGTAAGAAATGAGTCATTAGGGAAGCATTTCGTGCGTCACCTGACGCGGACATCTACCCGATGAACACATTTCAAGGGGAACGAGTGCGAGACTTCAATACAACTCTGTACATGCTACCCATACATATACACATACCTTCGAACGGATACCATGGCCTCAAGCTTAAATATCCCGCGGTCAAGAGTATCGAATAAGTTAAAGTGGTACATGAGCAAAGAGCAGCGTTTTTTAAATAAAATTTGTCACTGTGGATGCAATCTGGGGTAGGCACCGTACAAGACATTGAAAACATTATTCTAGTTGAATGACACCATAACTCTGCATCCGATGGGAAAACTTCCGGGACACTATGCTTAAAATATGTTTCTAAAGTTGGTTTATAGTTATGATCCGTTCATTATAGTAGGATTTCCAGTTTGTAATACTGTTTTATTGTTATAATTTGAAAAGAAGGAAACGAAAATAAAAATGACAAAAAGATACCTGGCAATTACGAGTCGGCGTTTTGGCGTTCTTGACAGGTGAGTAGCTTAGTCGGGGTAGATAAAAGAACGTTACACATTGGTTTCACATAGGTTGGTTCCGACGCACTACAAGAAAAAGCAATGATTATGTTGGTGATTTTAAAGCGACCTTTTTCACAATTTTACTCTGCTGTCAGGAGTAGCCTGCCTAAAGAAAGCTTCTGACCGCCGCCAGGTGGCTACAGCAAACGATGTCCCGGACTCCTGTACATTAATAATAAAGTAGGCTGATATCTCTGTTTCTGAGCAATTTAGGATGAATTCCATTAAACACAAAGTGGAAAATAGAAGCGAAGTGCCAGGCGTGCACTTGGCTAATTCTGGAATAGACATTTTATGCGTTGCATATTGCAATCACTCAGTTCAGCCCTTAGGCGCGGCCGGGCAGCCACCATTGACCTTGAGCGCAACCACGTGACGTGACGTCACGACAGCCGGAGGAAAAGCTGGGCCCCAACTCGCGCGGTCGCGCGCGGCCGCAGCCACCACCTGACTCCCGCTCCTTCCGCTAGGGGCGCTGCGCCGGCGCGTGACGTCTTGCCGAGAAAATCGAGCGCCGCCAAGCAATACCTCGCCCTCAAAAAAAAAAAAAAGACCGCGCAATATGCAACGCATTCTTGGCTTAACCAAGCTAAGCCTGGGCATCTTTTTTTTTAGGACGGTTCTATCTAGGCTGCGTTACAATATGGTTTTACCATTAAGCGCTTAGGTCGTATTGCAGCAGTGTATCAAAAACCCGCGATGTGATCTGTTGCGAAGTTTCTGATGGTTAGGAGAAAGCTCATATGCTAATCCCGCTTAGTGAGGTTACTCAAGATAACAATTCGTTTAAACATGTCAATAAAACGATGAAGCTTCACACCTCGCGCAGTCTAAGCACTGCAAAATGGCACCATCAAAACTACATCTTTATTGACAACGATAGGTACTGAACGTACGCTGAACAAGAGCACTGAAGATAGCTAGTACGTACAAGGACATGGAAAGGAAAATGTTACTAGCGTTACGCTGAGGTACTTGCCAGAGCAGAGAACCACTCAAACCTGTAAATGAAAAGGAAAATCGTAGTGCAATAATGCCACGGAGAAAACATAGCGGGATTAATAGGTAATAGTTAAACTGTATGAAACCAAAAGCTCGGCCCCCGACTTGCCTGGTAAGGATAAATGGGACTTTGATGCTTTCTGTCCTACCTGTAAACATAGCAAAGTGGTTTGTTAGTTCGGCTGCTGCTCTGTTGAGCATATCACGCTGCCTGCTAGCCCCGTCGAACTTGTGGGCATAAATAGACTCGCTCCCTTCCTGAAGTCGGCCAGCACGAACACTACGTCATCGTCCCCATAACTACTTCAAGAAGCGGCCTGAGGTACTAGGAGACCGGGACGCCAGGGAATCTTGTGAATTTCTGCGGGAACACATTACTCTCGTGCATGGAGCTCCGAAATTGTTGCCCAGCTTTAAATGTATATATTTTCTCACAAAAGCGTCTGAAGGAGCTCTACGTGATGACGGCTCGGTTACACCACTGCCTATGCCTGCTAGCCCCATACAAACGGGACCGCGGAGCTATCACACAGCATTGGAGGATCCACGACACGATTCCCAGCCCACATCTGCCACCTCAGTCGTACATGAGCTGTAAACATGACTCAAAAAGAATGGAAGATAGGAGGCCAGAGGAAAACGAGGACGCTGATGCGATATCAGCCCAAGGAAGAGAAGTGGACTGGAGTTTGGGCAATGTCGCCATGTAGGGACGCCGGACCAATTTTCGTTGTTTCGAGATATATTTGGGTACAACTGCGATGAAGCGCGCTTGGTTTTAGCGCTCTTTGGGACTCTAAGCTGGCAACATTTTTTTTAGTCAGAGGAGGTTGATATAGCGACATTTCACGCATTTACCATAAATGCGTTTTTCACTTGCGTGTGTGGTGTGAAGCAAATGGACAAGAATGTTTTCAAGTGATCTTTTCCTAATCATGACTTTGCATTTTTTCTGATGTTATCATGCACACTTCTTTTCAATATGAAGATCAGGATCGATTGTCGATGTCCTCCACAGGTAATATATTTAGAGAGAAATGTTTTGCAAGTATTAATACTGTTCATACTGACCACACTCTATGCGCCTTCGTCGTTCCGATTCAAGCTTAAAAGCCTACTAATCGATTCTTCTTGTGTTCTCTATCTTTTTATGCTTGGAACACGCAGGAAAGTACGTTCCTACGGTGGGAGCAGCATTACACGAGAACGCCGAATCTATGCGTGTCAAGATCAACTTCCAGGGCATTGCATATGGGAACGGCTTTACGGACCCGGCCAACATGATCAGCTTCGGTGAAGTGATCTATGCATTTGGTCTTATGGATCGCAAAGACGCCGACCACATGACGCGCGTCTCCAATGAAGCTGAACAACTTATCCGTGCCAGCAAAATGAAAGAAGCCTTCTACCTCATGGACAGGCTGTTCTTCGGAGTCGTGAACGGCAAAGACACGTTTTTCAGAAACGTCACCGGCTACACTTACTACTACAACTATCTGAGCGACACAGAGCCGGCGGGCAACAGAGCGTACAAGGTGTTCCTCAAGAAGCCCGAAGTCAGGCGCGCGCTGCACGTCGGTCAAAGACCGATGAGCACAGAGCGCGATGTCGTTGCCGGGCACCTTCGCGACGACATGATGCGCTCGGCGGTGCCCCAGCTTACCACTGTAGTGGAGAACGGCTACAAGGTGCTCGTCTACAGCGGTAATTTAGACATATGCGTGCCCACAGCGTTGTCCGAGAACTTCTTGTCCCGAATGGCCTGGTCACGCGCTGAACGCTGGGCCCACGCCCCGCAGCACTTGTGGTGGAGTCCCGACGGAAAAGATCTGTACGGCTACAAGAAGACCATCGAAAACTTAAGCTTCGTGGTTGTTCTCAACGGCGGCCATGAGTTGCCCTTCGACCAGCCCAAGCCGATGTTCGACCTTATCACTGCCTTCATCGACGGCACAGGTCCCTTCGCCGAAGAGTCTGTATCTCCCCAGTAGATCTGCTTTGCCTGCAGTTGCAGAGTGTCGTTTCGGCATTTGTTTCGTTTCGAACTGCACTTGCCTACATCTTTGGATAAAGCCGACGCTAAATCCACAATAATTTTTTTTCCGATTAAAAAAGAGGCTCTCTGGTGGATTACTGGCCCAAATAAATCGGAGAATTCGTAGCTGAGATGCTGTGTTCTGTTTAATTTTGTATAGGGATTATCAGCATGAGAGGAGGTCGACAACACTGGGCGGGATAATGCCGAGTATGCACCCAAGAATAGCAGCCCCTTTATTAGAACTAAAAGACCACCGCAACCACCAGCACCACTCTTAGTTGGTTATACTTCTTGGCTGAGCTAAGAAGAAAGGAGTAGTTTAGGGAAGCATTTCACGCGTCACCTGACGCAAACATCTACCCGATGAACACATCTCAAGTGGCAACGAGTGCCTGTCTTCAGTACAGCTCTGTAGGTGCTACCCATACATATAGCTTCGAACGGATACAGTGGCCTCAAGCTTAATTATATATCCCGCAGTCAAGAGTATCGAACAAATGAGAGGGGAGCAAGATCAAAGAGCAGCTTTTTTTTAATAAAATGTGTCACTGTGGACTTAATCTCGGATGGCCACCATTGAAGATAATATAAATATTATGCTAGTTGAAAAATATTATAACTCGGAATCCACCAGGGAAACTTCGGTGACACCAAGCTTGAATAATGCGTGTATTGTTGTTTTATAGTTATGAGCTGTTTATTATTGTAAGGTTTGTAATTTTTAATGCTGTGTTATTGTTATAATTTGAAAGTTGCACTCTTTATAAAGCATTCATGTAATGATTACTTTAAACACTAAAGCAATATTTGCGACACATCAACACATTACTGGTTAACCATGATTGTAACGCTTCGATATGTAACGTTGATGCAACTTACAGAACAATTTTATAAGATTATTCTAATGGTTTCTGCTGCTCACATGAGGATAACTATGCGCTGATAGGAATGCTGCCTGTGCTCTGAAATTATTGTTTCTGTAGAAGAGCCGTCTAATGCAGTAGTGAGGTTGGGCGACACGCGCGAAAACAAGAACAGAAAATTATTCCGCGATTCAATAACTACAGCTCTTTTTTCTTGTCTTACTCTGCAATGGAGCTTACACCCCATGTCACTTCATTTTGTCACCTTAGAGGTCCGTGTGAAAAAGTATTACACAAGAGGTGGGAAGTGTTGGGTTAACATCAGTGTGACAATAGATACTTTTTGTACTTTCAATGAACATAGATGAGCAGGTGACTGCAGCAATATTGCAATATCGCTGTGATGAAAAAAAAGGAACTGGAAAAATTGGCAGTGCGTGAGAGCGGACGGGCGACATGTATAGCTGATGACACGTGCGTGGTAGTATGCGTGGGGGAAGAATGATATAATGTGTGAGGTGCATGGGGCTGTTAAAAATATCTAGGAATAGAGATAGGCTTGAAGGGCAACGACGGAGTGATAAGGGCGATAAGCGGAAAGCTGTGTTTAATGTGGACACGCTGACGTGGTAAGAATACTATGTATGAATAAATCTTCCTGTGCAATTTTGAACGGATTCGAAGAAAATGACAAGATAAGCTTAATGAGCATCGCAAAAGAGTGACTTGAAATCTAATTTTGACCTGATTGATGGCTTCTAGGCTAACATTTTGAGCAACGTGCTATAGATGACGCTTTTAGGTTCCTAATAGTCAACTCGCAGACGATATCGCATTAGTTACATGCAAACTCTAGGAAATATCACTAGAAATTGTTGATCCTAAACTTATATCCCTGAACTGGTTCTATGGGCCCGTCAGAGATTACGTGGGAAAAGGTGCAAATATTACGACGACGGTGGGAGAGCTTACACTTCTTTTGGGCCTAGTTCCATTAGCCAAAGGTTAGACTAGTTCTGGACAGCATTGAGGTCACTTTGGTGGGATGATTGATCAGTGGGGCGCGGCAGAAAAATGACACAGCCGTCAGCAAACATGCTCCTGATAGATGTTACATTTTTAGGCAGGACATTAAAGTATATTAGGGAAAACTGGCGCGTTGAGTACACATTCCTGAAGAACGCCTGAAGTTACCGGGAGAGAATAAGAGTTCGTGTTTTTAAGTGAAACATACTGAGAGTGGTTAGTTAGGAACCCATCAATCGATTTCAAAATTCTGGGATGCAAATTTAATCAAGAAAGTTTAATCAGTAAGCGTTTATGGAGACTCTTGCGAAGGATTTAGCAAAATCTGAAGCTTTGTCGCTGGTCTGGTGATGAGAATCAAGGTTCATGTGAACGCCGTGTAATAAAGTGGCCAGGTGGGTCTCGCAGGAGTCGCCACTACGAAATCCATGCTGTGCAGGATAAGAAGTTGTTATAATCAAGAAATTCCATGATATGGGAACAGATGACGTGCTAAATTGCTTTGCACAGTACATGGTTATCGAAATGAGATGGCAATTTAAAGGCGAGTTCTTGTTGATAGACATGTGGACTATAACGCACTTGCCATGTTTCCAGTCATGGGGAGTCGGCCTGTGAGGACTGTCCGGGTGAACAACAATCGCAAAAAAAAGGTGTTTCGTTTTTGTTTTTTAGTATTTTACCGCTAACATTGGCGCCGCCGGCGGTGAATAAAAGTTTCATGTTTTCTATTAATAACAAGATTCCTCTTGGAAATAATATTAGGGGGGCATTTTATCCTCAAAAGATGTGGGTTCTAAAGGCATTGACGGTTCAATTTCCTACGTAAAGATTGACAACGCTTCATTGAATATGTTGACGCAGTGTGTATCAGAATGTCTGAATGCCGAAAATATGATGTCTTTTACTGGAGAGGAATGAACTGAATGCCACTCATCTATGACCTCCGCTAAATTGTGGCGGGGCAAGCGCAGATTTACATGCTAATAGCATCCCGAAGGCAGGCTCGTTTCTTTAGGTCATTAAAACTGCAGGCTGTGTAATTGTCAACAGTTGAAGATCTCTTGCAAGATTGTTACTATTGCCACCGAAATTTATTTATTTATTTATTTACACAGTACTGCTAGCCTCTAGGTGAGGCTGTAAGCAGGAGCGGGAGAAGAAAAAAAAACATAAGTGACATGCGCAAAACAAATCAAGGCACGACACGCTCCCTTCACAACAAATGGGATGCACTCGCGAGAAAAATAGATGATGCAAAGTTGCGTGCAGAAACACAAAACAATCGCAAGAACACTCCGTAATCATCAGTTACAATTTAACAGCATTCATAAATGCTTCAGTAATAGGGCATTCTACAATGCTGGCCGGAAGCCGGTTCCACTCACGAACAGTTTTCGGAAAAAAAGAGTTAGCGAAGGTTTGAGTGTGACAGGAATAATCTTTAAGTTTTTTCTATGATGCGATCGGGTGGTTCGTCGGTGTACAGGCTCTATGTAATCGTGTTTTCGCATACCTAATTTATCATGAAACAGCAAGTGCATGTATTTTAATCGATAATACTGACGCCGTTTTTGTAAATTGTCTAAACCTGCCTTTTTACTAGAGTACTCGCGGAAGTACGCCAGCTATATGATCGGTATATAAACCCAGCTGCTTTCTTTTGTACAGATTCGAGCTTGTCTATGTTGCCACGAGTGTGCGGGTCCCAAACAATTGATCCATATTCTAGTACTGGTCGAACTAAGGTTTTGTACGCTATTAGTTTAACTTCGTTTGTACATTGTCGCAGAGTTCTTCTTAAATAACCTAATTTCCGCATGGCCCTCTTCACAATATCCGATATATGTTCATTCCACCTTAGATCCGATGTTATGGTTATGCCTAGGTATTTATTATCCTCACAACCATGATATATAAAAAGCTGTTTTTCGAATTTTTGTTCCCACTCGTTCGCACCAGATCTGTATTTGCCGCGGCGACAATATACTTGCAGAGATTTTGGATGCTAATTAAAGCATGTAATTCGCGTCAACGGACGTTACACCAAGCAAGATATACCTATACGAAAGATGTTTACTCACAGAGCTGCAGGTTAAAACTTCGCAAATAAGTTGCAGTTGGAAGCGGAGTTTCTCTATTACTACGTACGAAGCTGGTGTCTCCGGTTTGTAAGAGATTATTTTATGTACAGTTTTTTGAACGATAATGCAAAAACAAAAGAAGTATAGCATTTCTTCCAAAAGCAATACGGCACCATCTGTTACCGGGAATATAAAAAGACTACACAGGGTAGATTATTCACTGAGTTTCTCTGCAGAAAAACGACGCCAATTTCGCCTCAGAGGTATTCATCGCCGTGCCTTTCGGCGCCTAAGGAGATTTTAACCCTTACAGCATCATCTTGAAAGTACCATTTTACCTCGTTATGTTCCTCTCTGAACGAACTCCAAGATTATCATTTTTTTTTCCGCTGCTACACCGACTGAACCCTTCTGAGCATTGTTGATAACAGATGACCAGGAATCTTGGAGATCGGCAGTTGGAGCAGTCTTTCGACCACATTCTTAGGTCGAGAATGCATTTTAATGGGCGTCCTTAGACAAAACTGTTTCTTCGAAACACAGAATTGCACTCGCTTTTACCAACAAAATGTATAAAAAGCCTATCGCGTTCTGAGAAAAGTACGAACCGCAAAGAAACACGAGAAAAAGAAACCTGGCAATTACGAATCGGTGTTTTGGCGTTACTGAGAGGGGAGTAGCTTTGTCGGGGTAGATAAAAGAACGTTACACCTTTGTTTTACGGAGGATGCTTTGCATGCACTACAAGAAAAAGCAACGATTTTTTTTGTCGATATTTAAGCTAGCTTTTCACAACGTTACTGTGTTGTCATGTCAGGAGTAGCCTGCTTAAAGACAAAGCTCCTGACCGCCGCCAGTTGGCTTGAGCAGATGATGCCCCGGACTACTGTTCATTAATAAGGCCAGTTTCTATATGTATCAAAATATTAGGCCGAACTCCATTAAATACAAAACGAAAAAAGGAATCGCAGTGCCAGGCGTGCTCTTGCCTGATTCAGGAATTATTTTTTTTATGGTGGTTTAGCTAGGGGGAGTTTCAATGTAGTTTTAGCATTAAGCGCTCGGGTCGTATATCGGCAGCGTATCAAAAAATGCGATCTGTTGCAAAGTTTCTGACGATAAGGAGACAGCTCATATGCTAATCCCGCTCAATGAGATTAGTAAAGATAAGAAATTGTTAAACATGTCAATAAGACGACGAAGTGTAACACTTCACGCATTCTGAGCGCTTCAAAATGGCACCTGCAAAATGACCTCTTTTATTGACAGTGATAGGTACTCAACGTTCACTGAACCAGCGCCTAGAAAGCGCTAGCGCGTACAAGGACATGGAAAGGAAAATGTTGCCAGCGCTGCACTGACATACTCGCCAGAGCAGAGACGAAACCACTGAAACACTTAAATGTAAGGGAAATCGTAGCTTAAAATGGCAGGGAGAAAACAGAGTGGCTTTATTAGACAATATTTAGACTGCATGAAACCGAAAACTTGGTCCCTGACATACTCGGCTAGGTTAAATGTGACTTTGGTGCGCTTGCACCAAAGCACACACACAAGAAATATGTTGTTTCCTGTCCTACGTATAAACATAGCAAGGTGGTCTGTTCATGGTTGAAAAACAGCGCACAAAAGACTAGAGACAAGAGTAAAGGCGACGACAGGACAAGCGCTGAACTCACAACTAAGGCTTTATTGCGAAAACCTGGGTATATAAGGAAGGCATAATACATGAAAACAAAATTGAACAAACAAAACTATCACAATGATAAAACTAGCGTGCGCCCGAAGCCCAAAATCTGCCAAGAAACGTGATCTCGTTATCACTTAAAGCAACCGAAGGTTTGCTAACGCAGCCCCGTTTCTCCGTTGCGTTGAAGTATGCTTCTGCTACTTCCCGCGTGGTTTGATCAATACATACTTCATCGCATACTTCATCGCAACGGAGCAACAGGGCTGCGTTAGCAAACCTTCGGTTGCTTTAAGTGATAACGAGATCACGTTTCTTGGCAGATTTTGGGCTTCGGGCGCACTCTAGTTTTATCATTGTCATAGTTTTGTTTTTTCAATTTTGTTTTCATGTATTATGCCTTCCTTATATTCCCAGGTTTTCGCAATAAAGCCTTAGTTGTGAGTTCAGCGCTTGTCCTGTCGTCGCCTTTACTCTTGTCTCTAGTCTTTTGTGTGCTGTTTTTCAACCATGAACCTATACCAACTCGCCGAACTTAACGTTCTACTAAGTGGTTTGTTCATTCGGCTAGCGCTCTGTTGTGCGCATCACACCGCCTGCGAACCCAATCGAGCTTGTGGGCATAGATAAACTCGGTCCCTTCCCGAAGCCAGCGAACAGGAACCATACGTCATCGTCGCCATGTACTGCTTCAAGAAGTGGCTTGAGGTGCAAGCATACCTGGACGCCAAGGCTCATTATGTTGTGAATTTCTGCGAGAGCACATTGTTCTCATGCATTGCGCTCCGAAAATTTTGCTCAGCGATAAGTTTACATATTTTCGCACAGGAGCGCCTGATGGCGCTCTTCGTGATGACGGCTGGGTTACGCCGCTGCCTGTGCGTGCTACCAGCTACAAATGGGATTGCAGATCGGGTATAAGCGCATGTAGGCGACATCGTGGCCGCCTGTGTGGTTTCTTCCCAGATGCATTGGGACTGCTGTGTTATGTAGGTGGCTTCTGCTTCCAACACAGTTTTCCAAGAGTTGACACACTGACATCCTACGATCCGGTGCATGAACGCACAGCGGCCCCTTCTAGGGAGTCCACTCTAACCTTCAATCCCTGCCCACACGATGACCTAGCTACGACAACCATTTCGCGGTGTTGCTGTCCGATGCTTATGTCCGGACGAGAGGTCTTTAGGAGGCAGCAGGAGTGGTGTGACTGGACTTCCTCAGAAAGTGTAGATCCAGGGAAGCCCTTCACTGTCGGCGATGTGGTTCTCCTGCGTCCAACACGGAGTTAGGTTGGTAGGGCGGAAGAGTTGCTGCCAAGGCACCAGGGCCTTGAGAGTTACGAGGCTGCTTGGCCTTGGAAAGTAACGGTTCACGAGAGTCCTTGAACTATCACTCAGTACAGGAGGATACGCTACACGATTCCCTGGCTACGTCTGCCACCTTATTCCTACGCGAGCTGTACACTTGACTCAAAAAAGTATGGAAGATAGAAGGGCCGACTAAAATGAGGGCGCTGACGTGATATAAGCCTGAGGAAGGAGACTGGACTGTGGTTTAGTGAATTTCATCATGTTGGGACGCTGAATCAGTTTTTGTTGTTTGACTATATATTTGGTAAAAACTGTGATGAAGCACCCTCGGTTTTTTCACTCTTTGAGACACTAAGCGAGCAAGGTTTTTTTTTTCTTAAAAGTCAGAGGAGGGTGGTGTCAACTACGCGGACAAGAATATTTTTAAGTGTCCTCTCTTTCGGCAACTTTGACTTTGCATTTTTTGTGATATTATCGTGCATTATTCTTTTTAATAGGAAGAGCAGCATCGATTGTCGATATCAACAGCAGGTAACATTTCTAGAGAGAAATGCTTTGCTATTAATGCCATTGGTACTAACCGCGCCCTATGAAGTTCCGTCCTTCCGATTCGAGCTAAAAGCCTACTAATCGGTTCTTCTTGTGTCTTCTGTCTTTTCATACTTCGAACACGCAGGAAAGTACGTTCCTACGCTGGGAGCAGCCTTACACGAGAACGCCGAATCTATGCGTGTCAAGATCAACTTCCAGGGAATTGCGTATGGGAACGGCTTGACGGACCCGGTCAACATGCTCAGCATCGGCGAAGTGATTTATGCAATTGGTCTTATGGACCGCAACAACGCTAATCACATGATGCGCGTCACCAATGAGGCTGAACAACTTATCCGTGCTAGCAAAATGAAAGAAGCCTTCGACCTCATCGATAGGTTGTTCTTTGGAGCCATACACGGCAAAGACACGTTCTTCAGAAACGTCACCGCCTACACTTACTACTACAACTATCTGACCGACACAGAGCCACCGGGCAACCGAGCGTACAAAGTGTTCCTCCAGAGGCCCGATGTCCGGCGAGCGCTGCACGTCGGTCAAAGACCGATGAGCACAGAGCGCGACGTTGTGGCCGGGCACTTTCTCGACGACATCATGCGTTCGGCGGTGCCCCAGCTCACCACTGTCCTGGAGAACGGCTACAAGGTGCTAGTCTACAGCGGTAATTTAGACATATGCGTGCCTACAGCGTCCTCCGAGAATTTCTTGTCCCGTATGGCCTGGTCACACGCTGACCGCTGGGCCCACGCACCGCAGCACTTGTGGTGGAGTCCAGACGGAAAAGAGCTGTACGGCTACAAGAAGACCGTCGAGAACTTAAGCTTCGTGGTCGTACGCAACGGCGGCCATGTGTTGCCTTTCGATCAGCCCAAGCCGATGTTCGACCTCATCACTGCCTTCGTCGACGGCACAGACCCCTTCGCCGAAGAGTCTGTATCTGCCCTGTAATCTTTTGTCGGGAAGTTGTGGAGTGGTGCTTCAAGATTATGGTTCGTATCGAAGTACACTTACCTTCCCGTTAGGAGGAAGTGGACGCTAAATATAACACAGTTTTGTTGCGGCTAGAACAGAGCCTTTCTATTATATCATAGGCCGAAATTAAATCGCTGACTTCGCAGCTGTGGCGCTGTATGCTGATTTTGTATTGGTAAGATAAAAGGGAGCAACAGAGGTGATCGAAAAAGATTCACTTCATAATGGCAAGTATTCACCAAACTAAAGCAGCTCTTTCCTTAGAAGGAAGAAACCCGTTTGAACCAGCACCGCTTCTCGTTAGTGGTACTTCATGACAGAACGCAGAACGAATGACTCGTGTAGGGAACCATTTCGTGAATCACCTGACACCGGCAACTATCCTATGAACACATGTCAAGGGGCAAGAAGTGCGGGACTTCAATACAGCTCAGTAGATGCTACCCATACATTCACCTTCGAAGGGATACCATGGCCTCAAGCTTAAATATATATTCCGGAGTCAAGAGTATCAAACGAGTCTCGGTGTGAATGAGCAATGAGCAGAGTTTTCTAATAGAATTTTGTGACTTTGCATTCAGCTAGGGCAGCCATCATCGAAGATGTTTTAAGTAGTATGCTAGCTGAAAAAAATCACGACTGTGCATCAAGTGGGAAAACATTCGGGACTCTATGCTTAGAATATGTTTGTAATCGTGTCTTATGATATCTGCCGTGTACATTAAAGAAAGATTTTAAATTTCTAACACAGTTTTATTCTTATAATTTGAAAGGTACAGCCTTTATAGCAAAATATCAGTGTAATGATTACTTTGAACACTGTAATACTATTTACGACACAGGAATAAGTTTCAGGATAAATTTTTTTGCAAAATTTATCTTTTAATGTAATATTTAACGTTACAGCAAGTTACACAAGAATTTTAACATCACTGTTCTGTTCAGTGCTACTCGGATGAGGATAACCGTGAGTCAGGAAGAGTGCTTCCTTTTCTGTGGAAGTGTTGTTTCAGTAGGGGAAGCGTATAAAGCAGTAGTAAGGTTGGCGGTCACGCTCGAGAAGAAAAAAAAACATTAATCCGCGAGTAAATAAGTACCGCCTTTTATTTCCTGTCGTACTCTCCAACGTAACTCACACGGAATGCTGAATAGTGGCGTCCTTTCGAGGAAAAGCATTTACTGAATAAGATTTCTCTATTAGCTCCACAAAATTGTGGCGAGGTGAACGCAGTTTGCTATGGTAATACCTTCACGAAGGCGCCCTTAATTTTTTAAATTATTAAAGCTGCAGGCTGTATGTGTGCCAGCACTCTATGCTCTTATGCATGATTGCCAATATTGGCAACGAGATCCCCCAAATTAAGTATTTAGCAAGTTTTTGTGTAATTTTAGTTTTTAGTTACCACTCATTCGCAGCTGACGTCTATTCGGTGCGACAATGTATAGCCACCCTGATTTTTAATAATATAGCGCGAGCGTCGACCGAACTGCTTGTCAGCGCCTTATAACAACGATAAGCGTGCAACAAAGCGAGAGTTCGCGCATGCTCACGAAGGCAGAGCGTCGTCTGCTACACTGTTCCGAGCACGAGGACACAGGCCCTGCCGCAATATCAGTTCTCAAGATCCCGCCATGTCGGAGAGCGCATGCGCATGATTAATATGTGAGACTGCATGAGACGTGGTTTTTTTTCTCTCTCTCTCTCTCTCTTTTTTATGCGAAGCATACTACTTTAGCTAACACTTCAGCCCTTCACCGTGGTTATGCGCCTCCAAATCACGTGATACATGACGTCACACCACGTGACACGATGACGTCACGACAGTAGAGAAACGGGGGCCCACCTCGCGCCGTCGCTGTGGTTGTGCGCCTCCAAATCACGTGATACATGACGTCACACCACGTGACATGATGACGTCACGACAGTGGAGAAACGGGGGCCCACCTCGCGCCGTCGCTGTGGTTGTGCGCCTCCAAATTACGCGACACGATGATACTTCGCATTCTCCAGGCTTAACCAAGTTAAGCCTCAGCCATTTTTTTTTTGCCTATTACGGGAGGCCAGCCTGTGATTAAAGAGCTGGTTGGAACCCCGTTTATCGCGATCCAAGCAATGATTTCAATGTGCTGCTATATTTCTTTCCTTTCATTTTTTTTATCATAAATTTGCATCGCCAGGCTGGCCTCCCGTAATAGGCGAAATAAAAAAGAGAGAGAATGAAATCTGATGCAGTCTCACCTATCAATCATGCGCATGCGCTCTACGACTTGGCAGGATCTTGAGAACTGATATTGTGGCAGGGCGTGTGTGCTCGTGCTAGGAACAGCGTAGCAGACGACGCTCTGCCTTTGTGGGCATGCGCGAGCTCTCGCCTTGTTGCACGCTTATCGCCGTTATAAGGCGCTGACCAGCAGTTCGGTCGACGCTCGCGCCACATTATTAAAAATCAGGGCGGCTGTACTTCCAGGGATTTTGGAAGCTAATTATAGGATGTATTTGGCACCAATGGCGGTTAAACCAAACAAAAATAGACACCGAGTTTATCTACATATAGCTACAGGATAAAATTTGGCATATAAGTGGCATTTGGGTACCGGGTTTCTGTATTACCCTAAATGAAGCTAGTGTCTCAGCTCTGTATGAAATTATTGCACGTACAGTGTTTGTCACGCAAACGCGAAACCAAACAAGTACAGTCATTTTGCCAAAGCAATACGGCGCCATCTGTCACCAAGATTATGAAAATGCTGCAGAGGTGAGGTCATTGCGCAGAGTTTCTGTGGAGACAAACAACACCAGTTTCACCTTAGTGGTATTCATCGCCACGCTTACCAGCGGCTAAGGAGATTTCAGCCCTGACGCATTAGCTTGAAAGAAGCATTTTGCCTCATTAACTTCCTATATGAAGGAATCGCAGTTTATGGAGTTTTTTTCCGCTGCTGCACCCACTGAGCACTTCCCAGCATTGTTTATAACTCATCCCGAGGAATCTGGGACATCGGCAGTTGCCCTCCCGTTGCGGTCGCTTGCTCAGTACGGCAATGCATTTTAATTGCGTCCTTAATAAAATTGTTTCTCCGAGTCACGGGATTCCACTCGCTCTATACCAACAAAACGTGAAAAAGCATATCGCGTTCTTGTTTTAGGGAAGAGGTTAAAAAAGCACCGCGTTCTTTATTAGTATAGGGCAATTTTATGGCGCTCTGCTATGCGGTGAAGCACCCTGTCGGCTTCTCTAGAGGTGGTTCACTTGAGGTGCTCTCAAAAGCTGATACAGAGTGCGCAGCATCCTGATGAGATGTGAAATGAATTTTATTACATTCTCCATAAATCAACTCGCAAAATTACGCGAAAGAGTTGTAGCATTGCCATACATCAGTGTGGGTTTTATTAGAAGTTGCGCAACAACAACCGCCTTATGCTGCCTGATAACACTTCCAGATGCATTTATTGTAGACGACAATATTTTTTCGACCGGTTTCCAAGTGAAAAGAGTGCTTGAAATAACTTGGAGATTCGGTTGATATTAGAGGTTACGTTTTTCGGCAAGACATTAATGCATATTAGGAAAAGTGGCGGGCAGAGGACAGATCTTTGAGGAACGCCTGAAGTTACTGGGAGAGAATCAGAGCTCTTGTTTTTAAGAGAAACATACTGAGAGTGGTTAGTTAGAACCCATCAATCGGTTTCAAAATTTTGGAATATGAATTTAATTAGTAAAATTCAATCAGTAAGCGTTTATGAAAAATCTTGAGAAGGTTTAAACAAAGTCTAAAGCTATGACGTCGGTCTGGTGATTAGCATCAATGGTCCGATGAAGACCGTGTAAAAACGTCACCAGGTGCTTCTCGCAGGAGTAGCCCCCTACAATATCCATGCCATGCAGGATAAAATTTGTTATAATCAAGAAATGCCATGATATGGGAATAGATGACGTGTTAAATGATTTTTCGAAGTACTAAGGTTAGCGAAATAGGATGGCAATTTAAACGCGAGTTCTTGTTAATAGGCTTGTGGACTAGAACGCATTTCCTATGTTTGCAGTCATTGGAAATCTGGCCTGCGAGGAGTGTCCGGGTGAACAACAATCGCAAAAAAGACAGAGATGTTTCGTTCTTGTTTTTTAGTATTTTACCGTTGATATCTTCGACGCCGGCGGTAGGTAGAAGTTTCACGTTTTTTATTAATGGCGAGAAATAATATTAGGAAGGTTTATTTTCCTCAAAAGATGCGGGTTCTAAAGGCATTGACGGTTCAACTTCCTAAGTAAAGGATGAGAATGCTGCATTCAATATGTTGGCGGAATTTGTATCAGATTGTCTGAATGCCGAAAACATGGTGTTTTTTAGTGTAAAGGAATGAACTCAATGCCACTTATCTATGACAACAGCGAAATTGTGGCGTGGCAAGCACAGATTTACACGGTAATAGCATCGCGAAGGCTGGCTCGTTTTTTTAGATCATTAAAATTGCAGGCTGCCTATTTGACAATAGTTGATGCTCTCTGGCAAGATTGTGACTATTGCCAGCGAAATCATCAAAACCGTGATAATCAGCAAGCTGTTTTTTTTTTCAATTTTTGTTCCCACTCGTTCGCAGCAGACCTCTCTCTTTGCCGCGAGGACAATGAACTTTGAGAGATTTTGGAAGCTAATTAGGGGTTGTAATTGGCGTCAATGAAGGTTACACCAAGCAAGATATAAGTATACGCAAGATGGTTACTCATAGAGCTGCTGGTTAAAACTTCGCAAATAAGTTGAAGTTGAAAGCGATATTTCTCTATTACTACGTATTAAGCTGGTGTCTCCGGTTTGTAAGAGGTTATTTTGTGTACAGTGTATTTAACGCTAATGCAAAAACCAAAGAAATATAGCCTTTCTTTCAAAAGCAATGCGGTGCCACCTGTCACCAGGAATACGAAAACAATACACAGGTTAGATCATTCCCTGAGTTTCTCTGTCGACAAACGACACCAGCTTCGCCTGATTGGTTTTCATCGCGGCGCTTACCAGGGGTTAAGGAGATTTTAGCCATGGCAGAATACACTTGAAAGTACCATTTTGTCTCATTATTTAGCGCTCTGAAGAAATCTAAGTTTATAGATTTTTTTTCCCGCTGCGGCACCGACTGAACTCTTCTCAGCATTGCTGATAAATCATCCCCAGGAATCTGGGACATCGTCAGTTGCAGCCGCCTTTCGGTTGCTTCCTCAGGACGGCAGTGTATATTTAATGGGTGGCCTGCGATAAAACTGTTCTTTCGAAACACACTTGCTCAATGCCAACAAAACATGAAAAACGATATCGCCTTCTAAGAAAAGTACTAAATGAAAAGAAAAACCAGAAAAAATCTTTGAAAATACGAGTTGACGTTTTGGCGTTCCTGACAGGTGAAAAGCTTGGTACACAAAACATATTACATCTTTGTATTACGGAGGTGGGCTTCGGTGCACTACAAGAAAAAACAATGTTTTTGTTGTCTATTTCTAAGCTAGCTTTTCACAAAGCTACTGTGTTATCATGAGTAGCCTGGCTAAAGACAGAGGTCCTGACCTCCGCCAGGTGGCTTGAGCAGATGATGTCCAGGACTACTGTTGATTAATAAGGCCAGTTTCTATATGTATCAAAATATTGGGCGCAATTCCACTAAATACAAAACGAAAAACAGAATCGCAGTGCCAGGCGTGCTCTTGCCTGATTCAGGAATTATCATTTTTTTATGGTAGTTTAGCTAGGGGGCGTTGCAGTATAGCTTTAGCATTAAGCGCTCGGGTCGTATATCCGCAGCGTATCAAAACATGCGATCGGTTGCAATGTTTCTGACGATAAGGAGACAGCTCATATGCTAATCCCGCTGTATGAGCATTGTAAATATAAGAAATTGTTAAACATGTCAATAAAAACGACGAAGTGTAACACTTCACGCCGTCTGAGCGCTTCAAAATGGCAACGCCAAAATTACCTCTTTTATTGACAGCGATAAGTACTCAACGTTCGCTGAACTAGCGCCTAGAAAGAGCTAGCGCGTACAAGGACATGGGAAGAAAAATGTTGACAGCGCTACACTGACATACTCGCCAGAGCGGAGACGAAACCACTGAAATACTTAAATGTAAAGGAAATCATAGCTTAAAATGGCAGGGAGGAAACAGAGTGGCTTTATTGGGTAATATTTAAACTGCAAGGAAAGAAAAGCTCTGTCCCTGACATACTCGGCTAGGCTACATGCGACTTTGGTGCTCTTGCACCAAAGCACACACACCAAGAAATATGTTGCTACCTGTCCTATCTGCAAATACAGCAAGGTGGCTTGTTCATTCGGTCTGCTTCTCTGTTGTGCGTATCCCTCCACCCGCGAGCCTAATCGAGTTTGTGGGCATAGAACAACTCGGTCCCTTCGCGAAGTCGGCCGAGAGGAACCGTACGTCATCGTCGCCATAACTACTTCAAGAAGTGGCCTGAGGCGCAAGCAGACCCTGACGCCAAGGGGAGGAACGCCGGTGGCAGGCAGCGCGAGCGGTCGCACGCCACGTCGGCTCTACCAATGATCGCTGTTATTTGCGGTCCTCAACTCTTTCCCGTAGAAAGCTTGGCACCATCGTCTCCGGCAACCTAAGCGGCATCCGTGGACACCACATTTGCCAAGGTGCGCTGAATTTTCTTCCATTTTCAGTGCTTTGAAGACCTCGCCCCATCTCTGCGGCGCTAAGCCTGACGGTGGCAAGGCCTGCGCCGGCAGCGTTCGGGGTTTCCTCTGGGATTCCTCGGCAATGGCGGTCCAAGGCCAAGTCACCGGATACGATCCCACCTCCATAGGGATCGTTAACATGGAAACCGTTCAACATGAAGAGCCTCTTCCCAGCGAGGAGGAATACCTCCAAGACATGGTCCGCGTATGGCGCGGACGCAGGAAGACTAAGGCCTCCAGGGACGCCAACACGGACGCCGGCCAGCAACGGGTGGTGGGACGCTCTGCACATGTGCAGGGCGAGAACGCTCAACATGCAGCTGTGCAACAAGCAAAACAGCCCCGGTGGAGGCCGCAACACACGCCCCGCATCGGGAAAGACGAAATCATTGTGGTGCTTAAGCCACGAGAAACCATCGACCTGAAGGCCACCTTAGGTCCCGGACAAGCCGGCGCTGCCGTTCGCAGCATCCTCGGGGACGCCGCAAGTGTGGGACTTGCAGTGTGGCCCGTGTGGGAGAAAAATGTGCTCGTGTGCACACTGAAATCAGTGGAAGCTGCGGAGAAGCTGCTCCGGGACGTCATGCTGCCGGTCGGAGGCCGCACGCTGCTATTCCGGGGCCACCCTAAGCTCTCCGGCGAATTCTGCAAGGGCGTCATCACCGTCTCCCCGGACGAGACATCTGAGACTATCAAGAAAAAACTCAGTGAGGACCCCAACGTAGTATCCGTGCGCAAACTGGGCAAAACGCAGGTTGCTGTGGTCACCTTTGTGGGGACAAGGGTGCCGCGGACCGTGCTTTATAGTTGCGAGCGTCTCCCCGTCCGCTTCTATAAGAAAACGATCCCTGCCTGCCCTCGCTGTGGCACGGTGGGGCATCGGGCCGACGCCTGCCCGCGGCCGCAGCCTGGACTCTGTGAACGCTGCGGGGCTCAGGTTGCTGCTGCTCCTGACGGTGGCCCAGCTGAACATCAATGCTCCCCGTGCTGCCTCATCTGCGGAGGCAGCCATCCCACCGGAGCGCCTGGCTGCGCGGGCAAGTACCGCAAGGTCGTCAAGCCGGGACGCCCACCCACCCCAAAGCAGAAGCAGACGCCGGGACCCAAAAAGGCCCAGACGCCCACGGCCGGACCCAAGCAGGCCCCGGGGCCCAAGCCCGAACCCAAGAAGGCCCAGTCCGGGCCGCCAAAATTTGTGAAGTCCGGGAACCCGACGAGGCCACCGGTCCTGAAAGCCGAGGATTTCCCACCTCTGGTACCGCGCCAAAATCAGGTGAGCAGTTGGAGTGGGTTAGTCTCTGGGCCCACCCCCCCTCCCTCCCCCACCGAATCCGCCCTACAGCGGCAGGTAGAGGAGCTCAGGCGCCAAAATCAAATTCTCGCCCGTAAAATTCAAGAATTAGAAGCAAAGCAGGCCGGGCAGTCCGAGCCCATGCAGAACGCTGAGCCCGAGGATAGTGATGACGGATCCTCAGTATCATCTTGCCTAACTAGCGTCTCGCGGCAAACCGCGGACACGGTGGTCGATTCGGCCCCCACGGACGCCGGCCGCTTCGAGGCCCTGGAGCGTAAAGCCGAGCAGTTGGAGGAGCGGGTGGCAGCGCTCCCGAACCAAATTATGATTGCGGTCCGCGAGTCCTTTCAGGACATGTTCAGTTCCGCATTTGCTACAATGCTTCCCGACATTGCGGCCCAGGTGACTGACTCTGTCCTTAAGGCGGTGCAGCCCTGGGTCAGCTCCCAAATAAAAAATTCTCTCTCCTGCGACTCCCCGCAGCTAAAACGTAAAATAGCTCCTCGACAGGCAGCGGAAGAAAGCGGTTCCGGGCCGATAGCCGCGGCGTTGATGCAACCCCTACCTGGGGCTGCGCCGGCCCCCGAACCGAGTGGCTACCCAGCACTGTAAAATAAAAACACCAATATGGCTGGCAAACCTTCTCAGAAAGCTAAAAAATTAGACCAATTCGAAATCATTCAATGGAACTGCAGGGGTTTCAGAGCCTGCAAAAAACGGTCACATCTCCAGCTCTACCTGCAGTCCCTTGGTGACATGCCGGCGCTTCTTGCTTTGCAAGAGCCCGGCAATGATGCTAAATTCTCTGGGTATAGCTCGTTTCAGGGGGGCCCCTCGACCTGCATCCTGGTGCATAAAGCATACACCGCGATTCAGGTCGATCTTGATCTGGAGACTGAGCAAGAATACACCATGGTGAGGGTTCTGCCTCTCAGGCGCCGCGACCCGTCAATACATGTGCTTAATGTGTATTGCCCCCCGCATAAGCCGCGTGTTACTTTCAGCGAAATTTTCTATCGTGCTCTCAAGTCGGCTGACAATGAACCCCTGGTGATCATTGGGGATTTCAACGCACCCAGTCTACATTGGGGCTATCACTTCGAGAAATCCAGGGGACGCAAGCTGGCGGAGCTCATCTCCACCCTTCGTCTTACGTTGCTCACGGATCCGTCTTGCCCCACACGTGTGGGCAACTCGGTCACCCGTGACACGTGTCCTGACTTATCTCTGGTTAGGAACACTACAAACGCCACATGGGAGAACCTGGGGGATACCCTGGGCAGCGACCACTGCCTTCTCCGCATCACGCTTTTGGCGAAGGCAGCCCGTAAAAAATGGGGCCAGGCGAAAATAACCAATTGGCACCAATTTCGAATTCAGGACGTCCCTCCGGTACTATTCTCCGACGGCTATGCGGAGTGGGCAACACAGGTCACCAACATACAGAAACAACACACGCAAACACTTCACACCACCGACGAGATCCCCGCAGTGGACAATCACCTCCTGCATCTGTGGGAGGCGCGCCGGAGCTTAACAAAACGATGGAAGAAACACAAGACGAATCGCAAGCTTAGAGCTCGTATTGCACAACTTACGGAGCAGGCTGCGGCATATGTCGCCCAGCTCACAGACACCAATTGGATAGAACGCTGCAACTCGGCAGCGCGTCAGATGAGCTCGAAGGGGACTTGGCGTCTCTTGCGCAGCCTCATCGACCCTTCTCAAACGAAAGGGGAGACGCAAAAACAGCTCCGGCGGGCTCTGCACGGGTACCAAGGTACGACGGCGCAACTTGCGGACACTTTGTGCGACAGGTATCTCTGCCGCACAAACGACCCGGTTGGGCCCGAGTACACGTACTCCGGCAAGCCAAATCAGGATTTAGACGCCCCTTTTGAGTTGCATGACCTTAAGGCGGCCATGGCTAAAATGCGCCGAGGTGGGGCACCGGGTCGGGATCGCATAACAGTGAAACTGTTGGCGAACCTCTCCGACTGTGCATATCTCCATTTGCTACAATACATAAATCAGATCTGGGATGGGTGTCCGCTCCCACTCGAATGGAAAACATCCCTTGTTACGTTCATCCCCAAAGCAGGTAAAGCCGTGACTACGGACAACTTGAGACCCATCTCATTAACCTCGTGTGTGGGAAAGCTCATGGAGACGATGGTTCGGGATCGCCTCTCTCCATACATGGAGGGTAAGGGCCTCTTTGCAGACACTATGTTCGGGTTCCGCCCGCACATGTCTGCACAGGATGTCCTACTCCAACTACACAGGGACATAATACGACCCACAGCCATGCAACAAAACGACAAGGCCATTCTCGCCCTCGATCTTAAGGGGGCGTTTGACAATGTTAAACATGCCACCATACTCTCTAACTTGAACACCACTAACTGCGGGGCGAAGGTCTTCGCCTATGTCAGAGACTTCCTCTCTGCGCGTCAGGCACTCCTCCGGATCGAGGACGAGGAGTACGGCCCGTACTCTATGGGTACACGAGGTACACCACAGGGGGCGGTGTTATCACCGCTCCTTTTCAACATCGCCATGATGCACCTGCCCGGCCGACTGGCTCAGGTAGATGGCATAAAACACGCACTCTACGCAGACGACATTACAATCTGGACCACCGAGGGGAGCCTTGGGTAGATAGAGGACCGCCTTCAGCAGGCCGCCACCATAGTCGAAGCATATGCTGCCGACTGTGGTCTCCAATGTGCTCCCGCCAAATCAGAGCTTCTACACGTCAGGACACACCACAAGGACAACACGTCTCTACACATATCTCTGTCAGGCGGTCCCATCAGAGAAGTGGCGGAGCTCCGGATCCTGGGTCTGTTCATCAATAACAAACTTAGGCCGGACTCTACTATAGCGAAACTCAAGAGCATAGGTGAACAGGTAGGGCGCATGATCCGCCGTGTTTCCAACAAG